>NC_090445.1:1505837384-1506140415 GCF_031143425.1 Pleurodeles waltl | reverse complement strand
GCTTCTTGGCTTCTCTTCTCCCGGAAGGCCCCACCCCCCTCCCTCCTCCTCGGAGCTCTTCCCGCTCCTGACTCCTGCTGCCCCCGCCCCTGCACTCCCATTGGAGGTTTCCCTCCCTCCTCCCAGCTGCCACTCCCTCCCGCCTCCCCTCTTATGCCGGCTGCAGCGCGAACGTGAGCGCCGGTGGCGCACCGAAGGCGTGCCAAAGGCAAGCCCATCTGCGCCCGTCCGTGCCAAGACCGCGCCCAGCGCCAGACCCCCTGGCCAACACGCCTCCCGTGCCATCAAACACCTTTACACTGCCAACAAACTCCATGCCCTTAATCCAGGACGCTCCTCCATCTGCTTCCAGTCCACACCGACGTGCACCAAAGGACCCTTCTCCTGCAAAGCCTGCAATTTCACCTGCAACCTAACCTCCAAACTCCAAATCAAAACACAACCGCCTAAGATGCATCCTACTTAACACTCGCTCCATCCACAAACATGCAATTGAACTCTGGGACCTCCTGATCACAGACTCGCCCGACGTTGCATTCCTTACCGAAACCAGGATGAATTTGGCCTCAGAACCAGACGTAGCCATAGGCATACCAGAAAACGACAAGATCACCAGAAGAGACCGAATCAACAGACCAGGAGGAGGAATCGCCTTTGTCCACAAAAACACCATAAGAGTCACCACCATCTCCCACGACACCATCAACTCCGCCGAGCACCTCCACTTCAAAATCCACATCAACGCCAACAACACACTCAGAGGAACACTGATCTACAGACCCCCTGAACCCAGACCGCAGTTCTGTGATGACATCGCCGATGCCATCAGCTCCCAAGCCCTCGCCTCAACAGACTACATCCTCCTTGGTGACCTAAACTTCCACCTAGAAAATAACAACGATATCAACACCACCAACCTAATCGACAACCTCGCCAACTTCGGCCTCAAGCAACTCGTCACTACACCCACCCACTCCGCAGGCCACACACTCGACCCCATCTTCTCAGCCAGCAACCACATCTCTTTCAGCCACACCACCGAACTCAGTTGGACAGACCACCGCTGCATCCAATTCTCCTACCAAAAACCAGTCACTCACCACCACCGCACACAACCCCCCGACCCAACTGGAGCAAAATATCAATGGATCAACTGATTTCCACTCTCGCCCGGGCCCCACCCCCTGGGACCCCAGACCCCAACATAGCCACCACCAACCTGCATCGCTGGATAGAAGATTGCGCCAACACCCTTGCACCGCTCAAAAAAAAAAAAAACACCTCCCACAGAATCAAGGCCATCTGGTTCACCCCAGAACTACAGGAATCCAAGTGGCTATGTTGCAGAATGAAAAAAAACTGGCACCTTGACCCTACCAACTCCAATCACATTGCTTTCAAGGATGCCCTACGCAAACATCACCAACTGATCCGCACCACCAAAAGGACCCACTTCAAAAACCGCGCCAACGCTCACAACAGCAAAGAGCTCTTCGGCATCGTCAATGAGCTCTCCACCCCCAGGACCTGCTCCAACAAACCCCTGCCATCACAGGAGTTCTGCAACTCACTGGCAACCCACTTCCGTTGAAAGATAGAAGAAATCCACAATAGCTTCAAACCCCAGACCCACCAGCTGACTACAAACACCCAAGAACCCAACGCTCCAAGCAACACCCACCCCATCCACACCTGGACCCCCGTCAACATAAAGGACACCGCCACCACCATGGCCTCCATCCACTCTGGATCACCATCGGACCCCTGCCCACACCATATCTTCAATAAGGCAAACATCATCATCGCCCCCCACGTCTGCAAAACCATCAACAGCTCCTTCGAGTCAGCCACCTTCCCAGAAAGATGGAAGCATGCAGAAATCAACGCCCTGCTAAAGAAACCAAAGGCAGACCCAGACGACCCCAAGATCTCCCTCCTCCCCTTCCCAGCCAAGGTCATCGAAAAAATTGTAAACAGCCAACTATCCCGGTTCCTGGAAGACAGCAAGGTACTCAACACCTCCCAATCCGGTTCCGCAGAAACCACAGCACCCGAGACTGCACTCATTGCTGCCACAGACGACATTTGGACCATGCTCGACGAAGGAGAAACAGCAGCACTCATCCTCCTGGACCTCTCCGCAGCTTTCGACACGGTATGTCATCACACTCTCCGCACATGCATACACAACGCTGGAATCCGTGACAAGGCACTCGACTGGATCTCGTAATTTCTCTCAGGCAGAACCCAGAGAGTCCACCTCCCACCGTTCTTGTCAGAAGCTTCCAGAATCATCTGTGGAGTTCCCCAAGGATCTCAGCCCCACGCTCTTCAACGTCTACATGGCCCCCCTCGCCAACATCGCACGAACCCACCACATCAACATAGTTTACTACGCAGATGACACTCAGCTCATCCTCTCCCTCACGAAAGACCCTACAACTGCAAAGAACAACCTCCACAATGGACTTCACGCCATCGCCAGCTGGATGGAATCAAGCCACCTCAAGTTAAACACAGACAAGACAGAAATCTCATCTTTGGCACCAACCCCTCAACTTGGAATGACTCCTGGTGGCCCACCTCCCTAGGAACAGGGCCCTCACCCACCACCCATGCACGCAACCTAGGCTTCATCTTGGACTCCACACTCAGCATGACTCAGCAGGTCAATACCATCTCCTCTTCCTGCTACAACACTCTCCGCATGCTCTGCAAAATCTTCAAGTGGATTCCCGTCGAAACCAGGAAAACTGTCACCCACGCCCTGGTCAGCAGCCGATTGGACTACGGAAATGCCCTATATGCAGGAATAACAACCAAACTCCTAACAAAACTGCAAAGAATCCAGAACGCATCCGCTCGCCTCATTCTGGACATCCCACGCCGTGACCACATTTCCCCCACCTCAGAGACCTTCACTGGCTACCAGTGTCAAAGAGGATCACCTTCAAACTCCTCATCCACGCACACAAGGCCCTCCACAACACAGGCCCAGCCTACCTCAACGACAGACTCACCTTCCACACCCCCACCCGCAATCTTCGCTCCGCCAGCCTTGTCCTCGCCTCCATCCTCCGCATCCGCTGCATCACCGCCGGAGGAAGATCCTTCTCTCACCTAGCCGCCAAGACCTGGAACTCCCTACCGCTCCACCTTCGCCAGACCCAAGACCTCTTGACATTCAGGAAACGCCTCAAGACATGGCTCTACGACCAGTAGCTCTCCCCCCCCCAGCGCCTTGAGACCCTAACGAGTGATTAGTGCGCTCTATACATCCTTGATTGATTGAGGGGGTGGGGGCAAATAAATGACACAAAGAAATATAAGAGTTTTTTTTGTGTCATTTTGTTTTGGCACTTTTAACGCATGCTCAGAGCAGGAGTTAAAAGGAGGCACGCCATTGTTAACAATGGGCTTTGCAGGATTTGCGTCAACATTTTTGACACTATTCCTGAAAAGCTCTGAACTAATGTCAAAAAGTTTGACACTAGTTCCCAAACTACCACCATGGTGCACCGTATCTTAGGTACGGCGCACACATGGTGGCATTAGGGGGGCGCTAAAGGATGCAAGAGAAGTGGCGCTGCACTGGGAGAAGCGCCATTTTTCTTAAATCTGGCCCGAGTATCTCTTGAGCTAAAGGTTACACCCTAAGGACTTAATGCCGCACTGGCATGGACGTTGATTCAACAAAATACTAAGGGTAGCAGAAGTGATATCACACACCTTTGAACCTTATAACAATTGAAAGAAGCGACATCATCTGACCTTCGACCAAGAATCTTCCTAGGAAGTAATGTGACTCGACCTTAACACAACAATATCACAATAATTGATAAGACTGAATTCACATTATAACTGTTGTTTTCATTAATATAAAAACACAACACAAGTGTGTGTTTTGGATACACCTATATATATTAGGGTGCTGGCATAACCTTTGAAAGTGCTGGGGAGTAATACAATACTTGCCCTTTCTTGAATTGAGAAAAGTGAATGAACCAGAGCTCTTTTGAATGGGTTCAGCGGAAAAGGGTTCTCCCCACAAGAACATTTTGAAAAAATAGGTCAAGTAGTACATTTTTAGTAAGCTTTTCATATAAATCTGCTCAAAGGCCACTCGTTAAATTTCTAACACCGTTCATGGTCTGCCAACCCAATGAAACCACATGTTTTCCAAGTGTTTACTCCTTTTTTTTCAAAATTTGCTGTGGGTGCCTCCATATGCCAAAAATAATATCCATTGTGTGAGAGCCAGCATGTTGCCATGGATGCCCCATTTACGTCCTGGGTGCCTTCTTAGGCCAACAATTATATATAATATGCCAGTTGCAGAATAATGTACCATGGATACTTATGACAGGTATGTATGTAGTATGAAAGGTCCAGCATTTTGTCATGTTTGTTCCTCTCCGATATGCCATAATTGTCGTCCTTTATGTCAAGAACCACCTCCAATGTGCTAGTGCCAGCTTTTTGCCATGAGCCTTACCAAGAATTACCTCCAGTAGGACTGTGCCAACCTTTTGTCATGGATGTCTCATATATCAAGTATTATCTCTGCTATGCCAGGTCCTTGTCTGTTAATAATTGCCTTGAGTATGCCAATATCAGTATTTTGCAAGGGCCAAAAGCAGCCTCACAATCAAATCACCACATTCTCACTCAGGCTAATTTAGATTCACTAACACGGTCATGCTCACCTACTCACTCCTACTCATTCATTCTCACTTGCACCCATTCATTCTCACTTTATTTCACTCAGTCGTACACTCTCTCACACATTGTCACTCATTCTTACACTGATTTACTCACAGCTTCTTCCTCACACTGACTTGCACTCACTCTTACCCTCACTACATCGTTCTTACTCAACCTGACTTACTCATACTCACCGCCATTTATTCCCATGTACTGTCGCTCCTATCACTGACTGTTCTCTCATACACACATGCTCAGGTACACACCTGCTCACACATAGCAGGCACACCACATACATTTTGAAGCATTTTTACATACCTGACACGCCAGTTTTTATTACACTAATAGTGAATAATATACAAATAGTCACTGTAAGCATAATTAAAAATGAGATGAATCCAAGGAAGTCGAAGCCGCCTGTCTTCTTTGCACTGATTTTGCCACCGCTGAGGCCAGGGGTCGCAAAGGCAGTGCCAGGGGTCGCCGGAAGCAAACTGGGGTCGCAGCTGGGACCCCCTAAATGATGTTCATAGCAACAGCTGAAAGGCAATCCAGCAGATTGTTTTTACCCCGCCTCCTTTCCCTGCCACGGTATTATTCGCATCCAGATGCATCCTGCAGCAGTTTCCCAGCAACTTATACTCCCTGAAGAGCACTTGATTTGTAGTGTGTTTTTTCTCCTACGGGTTGTTATCCCCAGGCAGTCTGCTAAGGTACTGCGTATCTGGACAAAACGGTGGGGGTGGGAGCGCTCTACCTTGCATACAGATCAAAGGTTCAATCCACTGCTAAAAATCTATAGGAATAGATTTAACTCCCCCAGGAATATGCTTCAATAAATACAATCTTCTGTTCAACTAAATACATTCCTCTTATCCAAACCCTGATATGGTATTTGCGAGAGCATGCAAACAGAGTTTGCAACAGTTTATTCCATTACTTTATATGAACATATATTACAGAGTCTCGAAGAAGAATGAGAGGTTTTGATTAAACTGAGACTTCAACAGGGAATTGATTTTTAGGTCTGGCCTAGACACAGCATTAGTCTTTTCTCAAGCCTCATGTAATATTTAAAAAAAATCACGATCACAGAAATACATACATATGTAGAGAGGAGTTGTGCCAAACGTTATCAACCATTTGTCTGATCAGTGTCATTCAAATTGTGCTCCTGACCACCACAGCATGGGGAGTTGGTCAGCCACTTCATCATTTACTGTCTTGCACTGTGAGTAAAAACTTTCTGCTCCTTCACAAGTGTTCACATCTGACTAAAACATGAGGGCACAACAGTTACCGGTTGGAGGGATACTTGGCAATACTTTTTTTTCCCTTTCTTTTTTTTCTCCTTTTTTTTATTATTTCAGGTATACATATACATACAAATAGACATTAAATAAACCTAAGTAGCATGAATCCATAACAATCAAGATTCTTCGGCTGGTGAGATCGAAATAACCTTGGTATCTATTATTGTTTAATGAAACATTCATTCAAGTCTCTTTCCAAATTATAATCGCACCAAGATTTCGATCTTTTTATATCTATATTATGCATTGCTATACAGTATTCACAAGCAATATTTTCATATAACTCCCAGCTTCCATTGTTCATGGCTTGTCTCCGTAAAATACTTCCATTTAGCTGTGAACCTATTTATGGTCCCAACACATTTTGAGTATGCTTCCTCATGTGTCTTCGTTCTTTACATTTTATTCCACCAGCTCTGCATGGTAGGAACCATCGAAGTGCGCCATTACTGAAGTATTAGTGATCGAGCTACCACTAAAACAATCGCTATAAAATATTGTTGATTTTTTACTAACTGGCGTGTTTTCTCAGAGACTCCAAACAAAACTAGGCTTGGGTCTATCTTGATCCTAGTGTTGGACCTGCAATTTATTACCTGCTCTATCTTCAACCAGAAGAGAGTTTATTTGGGGCAGTCAAAAGAGACATGAAGTCAATACCCCCTCCCATTGCGTTGGCAACAAAAGCATCGATCGTGGATTGACGGATACATTTTATGTATCTTTACAGGAGTGTAATAGGCCATCCATCTGGAGAGAAAAGCCATTCTTTTGTAATTAGCTGCCCTCAAAGATTTATGGCCTATTTCCGAAATAATTCTCCAGGCTTCGTTAGATATTACACATTGTGTTGTTTGTAGAATATTACCTCTGAATTCTGTAATTATTGCCAGGGCAGGTCATTCCACACACAGTCAATACAAGTTCCCTGAACCAAATACTCTACTTCTAATTAGGGCCCTCCATATTGGATGTTCTTGGGTATTCTTGCAGGGTAGACTAGCACTAAGAAAGTGTGAGATCTGAAAAAAGCTCAAAAAGAGTCTATTTGCCGTCGCACCGAGTCTAGGTGCAACCTCCTCCCAAGTCATACATCTATTTCTTCGTATAAAACCCCCCATCCTTTTAAACCCATTGCTATTCCATAGGACTATCACCTTTGCCGAAAGGTGCAGACAAAATATTTACACTCTTGTAATTGTAGATAAATATAACCAGGTGGTATTTCATATGTTTTGCTTAAAATTTCTACTCATTTACTAAAATCGTGAATATATTTATATCGAGGTTTTTTTGGGAGTTTCGTAGTTTTAATGAAGGCTGGGAGACTTATTGCTGACTCTGCGATCCTTCTATTAATTAAAAAGTTATCCATAATTTCTACGATAGCTAAGTGCTGTGCTAATATATCCTGCAATGCGGCCTGATTCTATTCAGCTGAATAACTGAAAGCCTCACTCTGGGGCTTTTCTTCCTCGATATAAATAGTTGTATCACAGAATCTAGTTCATGAAAATATGAGCTATTAATTTGTATTGGTATGTTATTGAATAAAAAAAGAAAAAGTGGGAGAATTTACATCTTAATTAAGGAGACTCTCCCAATCAAAGTCAACGGCAGAAGTATCCACCTGTCTAAAAGTGCTTGTACTTTTGCAAGCATCCGAGCATAATTGAGGTTAAACAAATGTCCATAATTCTTTGTAACGTAAATCCCCAAGTATCCAATAGGTTCGTATGAATTAGCTTTCTGTTGCAAAGCATAGGGAAGATTATCAATTCCTGCATTAAAGAGAAGAACCTCCATTTTATTTTCATAAGTCTTGTACCCTCCTATTTGAGTGAACTCATTAATCTAATTGAGAACTCTTTGTACATTATCAATCTCTGGTTTTAAACATAAAATGATATCATCAGCAAAAAGCTTAATTTCGGGCATATTCTGTACCGGTGCAATAATTTCCTTTGAACTACGTATTATCTGAGCAAGAGGGTCAATAAAAAAGGCAAGGAGTATTGGGGAGAGAGGGCATCCCTGTCCAGTACCCCTTTTTATCTGAATTGTGCCTCTAACCATTGAATTAATGACAATACTAGCCTGAGCACCCTGATACAAATGCCTTATCATTGAAGTAAATTCCAAAGGGAAACAAAATTCGGTAAGACTGTATACCAAGGCTCCCCAATTAACTAGGTTGAAGGCTTTCTCTGCGTCTAACATTATCGTTACTGCAGGGATTCTGTTAATCGAAAAATAGTCAATTGCCTGTACCAAAAAGTTTCTATTGGCAGACATCAATCTCACAGCTACAAAACCGCTCTGATCTTTATGTATTACTTGTTGTGCAACTGGTGTAATCCTGATAGCCCAAACTTTTGTTAACATTTTGTCATCTGCATTCAGCAGACTAATTGGGCAATATGCATCAGGTTTCAGTGGGTTTTTATAATTCTTCAAAGAACTGACTGCTATTGATTCCTTGAACGTTAAAGGTATTCCTGCTCCCTGAAGTATTGCATTACACAATTCCGTCAAAAACGGTGTGAGCTCTTCAGAGAAAGTTTTGTAAAATTCTATTGGAAAACCATTGCTACCGCAAACTTTTGCACTAGGTATTCTCTGGATAGCTCCCTTAATCTCCCATAACATGATCTTCTGTGCCACTGCATTCTGAACCTTTTGCAAAATTTTAGGTAGCATCACAGACTTGTAATACCGTTCTAACTGTGAAAGTGAAACTGCATAGTCTATCTCATACATCCTTGAGTAATGTGACAAACACTCACACAATATCCTTGTCCTCGTTAAGAATTGCACTGATCCTGAATCTGATGGATTGTCTGCCTTTCTTGTTTTATACGAGTGGACCAAGCTACGTGTCTGCCTATCTGTTGACTTTCTTTGTAACCCTGCTGCTGATAATCCCTCAAGCTAGTGACTTCTTCAAGAATAAAAAAATCTTTAAATTTAGCCCTCATTTGATTAAGATTATGTCTTAACACTTCCTGCCTTCCAGATTTCATACATTCATCTGTCGCCTTATCTACTGCCATCTGGAGTTTTTATATTTCTAAGTCTCATTGTCATGTTTGCGCAGGTTTAAAAGAGATAATTTGCCCCCTGGATGTAGCCTTGGATACTTCCCAAACATTAAAAAGAGATGCTGAATTCAGATTGAGCTGGAAAATCTCCCATATAAATGTACTCACCTCTGTGACCCACTGCTGATTAGATAGCAAAGATCTATCAAGCTGCCATCTGGGTCTCTCTTTGTTACTGGCCTCCAGTTCCATCGTCACCATGACTGCTGAATGATCGGAAAAAGCATTTGCCCAAATATCCACTTCTGTCTTCTTCAAGGAACGGGATATTAGAAAAAAACTATCCGAGAAGCAGTCTTATAACGCTGCGAGAAGCACATATATTGAGAGGCAGCAAGGTGTTTTTCTCACCAAGGATCAATTACCTGGAAATCGCTTTTTATTATATTCAGAAGCACTCGTGGCACTCGTTGTTATGTTATAGAGTTGTATTAGTGGCTCTCCTTCATCCATGACTGGCCCATAGTAATTCACCAGATTAACTTGAGCTCCTGATTGTAAAACTTTGAGCCAGATCCACCTCCCTTTGGGGTCTCTAATAACGTCTTTTATAATCCAGTCTACTTTGTTACTGAGACTGCCAACCCAGATGAAGCAAAAAAAGCTGCTGAGAACTGCTTTTGGATGTATATTTTGGGGCCGTTACTTTTTAGATGGGTTTCTTGGAAACAAAGAACATCAGGATTAAAGGATATCAACCAGTTTAGCATTGCCTTATATTTATACCGATTTGAAATACCATTTGCATTGCAGGAGATAACCTTAAAGTTGGCCATACTTCTTATTAGTTATCCTGTTCTTCAATCTTATCCAACCAAGCGCAGTGTACACTACTTCTTGAAAAAACCTGAATTTTCACAACCTTTTAGTTCCCCATATGTGGATTCTATTACTCCGACCTGGAGACAACCCCCATCCCTGCCCTTCCTCCCTGAGCACTCTAACCTTGAGGCCCTCCCACCTAGGGGCTCTCCGAGCGCTCCCCTGCTGAGAAGCTCCCTTGAATCCCTCCCAATCTCCCCTATCCATTCCTCTACTTATACCCCTAGATAGGTGCCCTGACATAGCACCTGATTGTCAGTAGCGCCAGAGGGTGAGCAGCATACAATAGCTTAGTGCGTTGTGGTCATATTTCAATACAAAAAAACATATATATTTAATGTTTCACGATGAAGCTCATCCCTCTAAATACGGCCCTCCTCAACCCTCTCCCTCCCCATTACTTATAGCAAGCAACAAAGTTCTGGACGTATCTACTGTGCGGACTATTTTTGACTGGCCCTCGAAAAAGACTGTTAACTTTGATTGTTGTAGAAGCCCCGCCAGAGCTCCTTCTTTTTGAAATGCAATAATCATTTCCTTTAGCTCCCTCCTCCTACCTGCCGCAGCAGCTGACATGTCTGAATACATTCTGAAAGTGTAATCGCCAGAGATTTGATGTGCTCTGCTCTTTTTCGTATGTTGTAAAATGCATTTTTTTATTTGAAAGTCACTAAAATTCACAAGTATTGTTCGTGGATATTTAGCATTAGATCGTTGGACTGCCGGTACGGGATGAGCTCGCATAATGGAAAGATCCTGATGGCTATCTGTCAGATCCGGAAGTACATGTTGTTTCACAAGACCGGTAATAAATTCCATAATGTTCTTCCCATTCTCGCTGCCTTCAGCACCCCTGTGAATCTTAGATTGGATCTTCGTGAACAATTCTCTGCGTTGTCGATCCGAATCTGTAATTCGAGTAGGTCCACTTGACCCCTGCCCCTGCTGACAAGTTCTGTTTTCTATGCCGGGTACAGAGCTATTAATTGCACTCGTAGAGGGGCTGGTGGCGCATGCCACCCTCACAGTACACATTCCTGAAATGTCCTCTACAGAGACGACATTTTGGCTGGAGGGCTGGGATCCCCAAAAAACCTCCTTTGACCCTCTGCCCACCCCTCCTCCAAATAGCAGAAGGAGTTGCATAGGGGCGCCGTCACTCTCCAGAAATTCTTCATTTTCGAGTAGCAAACTTGTTGTCACCTTACGCTGGCTACAGAGTTTAAATGATTTGTCTTGTGTCCTTTGCACTTTATCCAGTGAACCAATGGGCACTGTTCTATTGTAACATTGTCACAGGGGTTAGACTGCGCTGAGTCTTCCACGCTGTGAGGGGTGAGGCAGTCCAGATCTATAGCCAATTGCCTGTTGAAGGCCACTGATATTCAGCATTCGCCATTTTATCTGAAGGTACTGGCCACTTATTTTTTGTGCTCAGTGCTGATCTAAGAGTCTTTCATGAGGGACGGCCCTTGCTCTGGAGGTCTCGGGGAGAGCGCTGCATTGCCGGAAGGGAATGACTCTGTAGTATTCATCAAGGTATGATGACACTGTTTAGAGGGGAACCTTGGCGATGAATAGAACAGAATGATGTCACGATGGAATGTGAGGAAAAATAAGGCAAATCTGGCAGTTGGACGTGGTGTGGATGGGACCTCTAAAACTGGAATAAATACTTCTTTTGGACTTCACTTCGGCAACCTGTTTTCTACGAAAATGTTCTTCATTACACACTCCTGCTTTCTTGGGAACCGCCTTCTGAGTAATCGAAGACAGCTGGCGGGGCCACAACCAGTCGCTTCCCTGGCCCCTCACCGCACTGCTAGAGTTAGAGCCTAACATGGAGATCTAGTCTCCCTTCCTACTAGGGGAGGTATACTTCGTTGTGTTATCAAACTTTCTGTCCTTGCTTTCGTCGGCTGGGGGGGGGGGGGGGGTTGCGTGTAATGTTATAAACACTTCTACATAAAACCTCCTTCACCTCCCCCCTATTTTATCCTGACACCCTTTTGCCTTTTTGTGCCTTTTTTCTTTTTATTTTCTTCCTTCTACTTCTCTTCCTATTAGGCCTTCTTATTTAATGCGCTGGTTATGTCACAAATGTTTTTCTTTTCCTTCTTTCTTTTTTTCTTTCTGTCTTTCTCCTTTTCCTTCTTTCAACTTTTTTCTCCTTTCCCCCTCTTTTTCTTTTTTCCTTTTTTTCTTCGCTTTTTTCCCTTGCTCTCTTCTGTTTTTTTCAATTGACCTTGCTTATATGATTCCTTCAGTTTATTTCCATTATTCTGGGGTGGGTTGGGTTGGGGGGGGGGGGGGGGGGCAATGTCACTTTTTCTCTCTCTCTGCAACTCCTGACTAGGAGGGGCCCATTCCTCCTATAGACCGCAAGAGTGTCCTGCTGCCTGCCGCTTTTGCCCCCTCCACCCCCACCCTCCTCACCCTTTGTACCTTTATTTTGCTGCTTGCTCCTGCTTCGTGCTCGATATGAGTTGGGGCGTGTTTCTGAACTCGGAGAATCCGAGAGGCCTTGATGTGGACACGAAGGCGCTCCAAGTGCCGGGCAGCCTCTTCTCTCCGAGACGGTACCTCATCAGCGTTAAAGTGGCGTTTACAGCGCAAGCGTCTCCGTTACCGCATGGGCCCCTGGCTGTCCGACTGACGTCTCAGCAGCAGAGCATTGCAGGAGCTCCTACGTGGCCCGCTCGCTCCTTTTTTTCCTTTCCATTCTAAATCCTTTCTCTTTTTTTATTTTTAGTCATGCTTAACATTTAAATTGTGTACACCTCTTAGGTGTTGTAATGGTAATAACAATATTATTACACTTTCTCCATATAAAAATACAAAAACATTTCAAGAAAAGAATGATATGCATTATCCTTAAATCAGCAAAACCAGCAATAAACACCAAATACACAATTACATTCAGAACATTTACCAAATTTGTTAAGTAATGTAATTAAAGATAGGGCTATTGGGCACACAACTCGCTCAGATTGTAAATTTAATTAACAATCAAATGTCGAGCACAAGATTGTCAAACCAGCTTCCCTGATTAACACTTTAGGGTATCCTTTTCTTTCAGACAAAACAGAGTGGCATAGTAACATAATATAAGCAGGATATTGTGGAATACGTTGTAGGCAATCGCAAAAACTAACATCGACATTAAAATTGTAATGATTATAATTATAACCAGTCTCAGTGATAACAAATGACAACATTATGTAGAAATAAAAATGTTAAGCAGATGCGGTTACAGTATTGTTGAAGTAAGCCTCAGCAAGGCCTACTAGTGCAAGGGGTTCAACTTTCTCTGCACAAAGTCCTTAGACCATGTAGGAAGAAGTTGGCACAGGAACTGAAATAAAAGACAACGTTTATTAACCTCATGAGGTGGTACTACAGTTCAAACAGCACCCTTAGGTAATGTCTGAAGTAGCACACTGAACTGAGAGAGCATGGTCCTTTTATACCTACGCAGGGGCTAAAAGGAGGTGGTACAATTATAGAAGCAAGACTTGTATACATGTAAGGTCATGTGGAAAATGCACAGTCGACAGGTAGGAGGAGCTAACAGTTTTCAAGGACTAACAGCTGCAGACCTTACTGAGCATGTGCAAAAGTGGGAGATGCTAAATATAACTTGTCACTAGGCAGATTTCAAGAGTAGTTAACAGAAAGGTAGGACAGAGCACATGGTGAGCACATGGCAGCATGTGGCAGAGAAAATGGCTGCAATTAATACAAAATGGATTCAGCGAAATGTTCACAATAGTTACAAATACAGATGTCTTCTGATAATGCTTAATCTAATCGCTTCTAAACTACAACAGTATCTGAAAGTCAATAGTTTTTCTCCTTTTTCTGTGTGCAAAAGTCATGCTTTCCTGTGAAGTGCACAACACTAAAAAGGAGTTCTACCTCTTTTAAGTATGTAATATGTGATAATTTCATTTTTTCAAACGATCCCATCAGTTTTTGAAGACCAAATCATTTGTTTTTTCAATTGCTTTTACTGAACAGTAAATAACTTTGTTGCTGTCTAACAAATCAGCAGGAAGTTTGACAAATGCTTGGTGTATGCCAGAAACTTTATCTGGAACTTCATGCAGATCGGTCAAGAGAAGATGAAGTAATTTATGGTAAGCTAAAAGAAGTCTGAACGTTTTATTGGAAGCTTTGGAAAGGTGAATAAAAAAATTGCTACCCATCACATTTTGCAAAGTTTTTTGCTTTCCCACATTCACATGCAAATTGTCTGTTGTGACAATTTATGCTACACATATCCATAACATAGTTCTGCATAGCATATGCTTCTTAGAAAACAGGACTTTCCTGTGGAATGGCCGTGTGCATAGAAGCACTCAGCAGGTGGCGAATTGTTTGAGAAAAATTCTACAAACATTTTCCAGACTGGTTGAGGTTAACTGGAGTGAAAATAATCTTGCAACATGGTGAAACGTATCTTGTTATGGACAAAAAATACTTTACACAGGAAAAACCAAAGGTACCCGTGAAGCTTTGCAAGTGCATGAAAGACAAAAATAGGGAACTTTAGCAAACTTCTATATAAAAGAATAATTTATCATTTTAAATCCTCCAGGATTTTTTTTTACTCTCACAGCAAAAACTTCTCAATTGCAGCAAGCTTGGCACGCAGATACAATTTTACTCACAAGCGACCCTTTTATGGTTTGCTGTAATTGGTGGAGAAGTTTTTTTTAGCAATAGGTGTTACAAAGAACGTGTACAAAAAGTGGTTGAATGCAATTTTCAGAAGGCAGCAATCATGCTTCCCTCACATTTGATTGAAAACATCAAGATGTCCAGAACACACAGGAAATGTATCATTTGTGTCTTAAATAAGTATTCTAGGCCATTATTCTTTACCTAAAAGGAAACACCCTAATTTCTAAACAAATTCAAGAACATCAGGATAATAAGGAAAAGCAGAAGCAGCACAGTAGAGTAGCTAATACTATATATTGCCCAGCATCCTTTGAGGACTCTTTGTGTCCGGTATCTATTGTGGGGATTCACGACCATCCCTCAAACCCAAGGGTCGATGTGGGTGGTTTCTTCCACCTTCATCACCCACAAACCTTGGCAGCTTCAAACCCAACTTTTACTCAATGTCAAGCCACTTGGATTCAGCAACCTCACCCTCAAGGAACAGCTGAGTCATTATCGGTGTCATCATAAAGCCATCACAACAAACACCTCTGCTTGTCTTGCAGAGAAGCTCACCATCTCTGGTGGTTCTTGGCACACCCAAGTGTAAACAAAGTGAAACTGTTACTTCTAGAAAGTGGCTTTAGAACTGCTGTACAAGCCTCTGTACTCTCACATATGTATTGTGGTACTGCCCTACTCCATGACTTTCAAGGTTTCAAACTGGCACCACTTAACGTCATCCTAGAAGCCACAGCATGTCTCATCCAGGGCTGGAAGAAATTGGATTCTATCTCTCCCATTCTGATGGAACTTGAAGGGCAGGGTTAGGCCCGATACCTAGGCATGTCACCAACACCCACTTCTCCACTAAAAAATAATTCCTGGTGTCTAGTGTGCTTTCTGCCACCGCGGGGGAATATTTGAGGTAACAACCTCCAATCTACTTCCCGGAAGACAGAAAGACATTTGGACCTAGGGAGTGGGGAGCATATCTCATTGCTAGGGGGACACCCCCTCCAAATATAATCCCTTGTGATCTAATGGGCTTTCTGTCCACTTCTGTGGGGCAGATTGGGTGAAAACACTTTCAATCTACCCTCAACTGGGTGCAGAGAGACTGCTGGGCTTACTTGGGGAGGGAATGAGGACCAGCCCGATGCTAATGTTGGCCACCCCCCCATTTATGCACCTATACAAAATCGTTAGTGTCTAGTGGTCTCTATGCTCCCAGCGCCAGGGACAGATTGGTGAAAATTATCCCCATATTACCACAAAAGGGTGTGGTGGCTACCTAAATGGCTACTAGAGTGCCTTCTACTTAGTGATGCATTTCAGAGCCCTATTTGGGTGCACTAATGGTTTGTCCAGTCACGTGTAAGAAAGCATAATTTTTCTGAAAGAGGAAACCTCACCCACTAATCATGCCATGCTTCATCATTGGCAACTTCTCCCCACCCTGGCAGGACAGTGCCACAGGGCAGACTCGACCTCTTGTGGATTGGAAAGTAGGAGGGAGTTCTTAGATAAAATCTACTGGGCAGTGGCGGTATCTCTACAAAATTAAAAATACTGCATGGTACCCCGGTTATCACCTTTATTTGTTTGGGACCATAGGTATGGCTAAAATCTGTCATGGGGTGGTATTTGACAAAGATGACTCACACCATCACCTACGCCAAAATGTTTCTGCCCCTATGTTAGCCTAACTGGTCTTGGGCATTTGTCACGGCCACAGGATCCCTAAAGAATAGGCCAAGTCATTTATCTGTATATTACATTACAAACAAGCAGAAGAATCCTACCTGAATTTTCAGGTGAATTACCCTGTATTAACAGGCAACTCAGCCCCTGGTCTGGGAAGGGACGGACAGTGGCCTTTGTAGTCACACTTTCGTCAAGATGACACAATGCCAGGGTACCTAATAATGATCACGCTGGCACCCAGGTTTAACGACAGGGCACTTTCTTTAGGGATCCTGTGGCCCTGTCCCCAATATCATTGCACAGCAAAACCTTAGGTGCTTGAGAAGCTCTTTCCCAGCTCCCAAGGCTTAAAATAACAAAAAGGAAATCCCTCTGGTGCTTGCACCAGAGATATTTCCTGCCTCAGTGCGAGACCATCTCGGAGCCCACCGAACGGTAAAAGGGAAAATAGGCATCGTTTAAGAAAACAAATGTCCTTATTTAAACACATTCACATTGTGGTGAGCTGGCCTTTTCAAGCAACCATACCTGAGATTGTAGCCAATCCCAGGGGGTCAGAAATGGACAACTGCCGGATGAATTATATTTAGGCAGGTCATTCATAATTTTGTGAACCGACCATTTTGTATATAGGCTGGTTTGCAAAATATAATTACATTCACAAAAAGTCAGTGCGCAATTTGCGACCACTTTTTACAAATTGAATAATAGCACACGAGGCCCTAATGTTATTAATCTTCTCTTTACTTATCCCATTTGAGCCAGCAGATGTCTGGCCTTACATCGTGATGAGTCGGAGAGGCAATATCCACTTTCTTTTTTATCTCTTATCCATTCCCATTTTCCCATTTCTTCAGGTCTTCTCCCACCAACATGTTACTATTGTGTAAGGTTCGCTGTGAGTACTGAGAGGTTCACATAAGTTAATTACTCCTGTTGTATTGGAAATTCATGTTAGTGCATTTTGTCAGATTGTCTAGCTCACATTATAGTCCAACCTCAGCAATTGATTTCTATAATTCTCTCTCAAACATTAAGATATATTACCAAATTTGCAACAGGAGACCAGTTCAATAAGATCTGTGTAACAAAGCATTACAAGCATAATAATTCACAGTCAACTAAAAATAGGTTCCTTGTGAAAGATAAGAAGAAGCTTGTCAGCTGCTATTGCCATCACATACTAAAACACAGAGCCTTGGGCCTTACCACCTCTCTTTCAATATTCTACGTTTTTTTGCATCCCTATCAACTAATACATCTTATTGCACCTTGAGCACACCCAGAGACATTCCCTGGGGATCCAAAAATGTTTGCATTAATTGTCAGTCAGTGTCAGTTGCAATTACAGATGACTAAACTAAACTAGTTTTTGTTTTGTCATATTTAAGTGGAAATGTTGCAAACTGGAGTATTCTATCAGTAAAGAGAAATTATCCTTTGTTACATATTTTTCTGCCTTTTTGGGACTGGGTGGGCTGAAGGGAAAAGAGTATTATCATTCTATTAAGGGCTATGATATGAATCGGAAATGCTTTGGCAGAGATGGTAAATCCTCCTACTAAGTATGCAGAGCTTATTGACTTAGTGGTGTAACTAGATCATACTTTTGCTGAATGTTGTTAAGAGACAAAAAGCAGAGACTAAGGTATTAGTAGTATGAATGAAGTTTGAAGAGTAGAAACTTGGAAGTTGATGAACATATGCAATTACCCGGTGCTCAAGGCCATATATCAAATGTGAAAAGAGAAAGAAGATATATTACTCAACAATTAAAAAGTTCCCAAATGAGTAGTGAATACCATGTAGCCTTGTCTGCACATATGATTGTGGTAATGAAAATTACTTTGTAGCCTGGGCAAGAAAAGTTTGTTTCAGGAATTTTAGAGGTAGAGTTTTTGAAACTATGGGGGTCATTCCGACCCCGGCGGGCGGCGGGCACCGCCCGCCGGGCGGAGACCGCCAGAAGACCACACCGCGGTCAAATGACCGCGGCGGTCATTCTGACTTTCCCGCTGGGCGGGCGGGCGACCGCCAAAAGGCCGCCCGCCCGCCCAGCGGGAAAGCCCCAGCAACAATGAAGCCGGCTCCGAATGGAGCCGGCGGAGTTGCTGGTGTGCGACGGGTGCAGTGGCACCCGTCGCGATTTTCAGTGTCTGCTAGGCAGACACTGAAAATCATTATGGGGCCCTGTTAGGTGCCCCACGACACCCGTTCCCGCCATCCTGTTCCTGGCGGTTTTTACCGCCAGGACCAGGATGGCGGGAAGGGGGTCAGAATCCCCATGGCGGTGCTGCGAGCAGCGCCGCCATGGAGGATTCTTTGGGGCAGGGGTAAACCGGCGGGAAACCGCCAGTTGCCCTTTTCTGACCGCGGCTTTACCGCCGCGGTCAGAATTGCCCATGAAGCACCGCCAGCCTGTTGGCGGTGCTTCCGCGGCACTCTGCCCTGGCGGTTGAAGACCGCCTATATGGACATTGAGTTTGCTCAAGTTATTCAAATACCCGTGTCCAAGAAAATGCTTCCCTAGGAGGTTAAGGAAGTTGCTGGTTCAGTTTTGTCTTAAGGTCCAGGACATTATCACACACCTATGATTTACTTTGACTGTTTTGGGAACCATCATGAAAAGTTTTGATCTGATTTAATAGATCTGGCCTGTTTAAGGTGATTTATGTGCAGTGATTGACACTGCACAACCCAATCGTTCTATTGGCAGCTAGAACATTACACATGAAATATGCCTATTGTCGGAACAGTTTATTTAAAGGTTGTCATTCTAAGGCTTACCACTTTACCACCTTGGTGTGATAGTTTTAGTGATATGTCTTACAAAAATAAAGCAAGTATTTACCTCCACACTGGAGTTATGATTGTAAAAGTTATTTAGCGGTAGTTCCACTCAAGCATATTGCCCAATAGGTTTAGTAGACCAACATTGTGACCCGCCTCATTTCCATTATTTTTTTTGTAGCAAAGAAATGAGGCGAGTTACAAAGAATCAATAGCATCACAGTGTAGAAACACTATCCTTTGCCCCCTATACATGTTTTGTTGGTGACGATTAGAAATGCAAACATTTTCACTATACTATACCTCAGACCTAAAGGGTGCTAAGGAGTTTTTAGGATTCAAAAATAGACAGTGTTTAGGGTAGATTCTAGGGGTAGGAAGGATTTTAAGGATTTAGGGATGCACACTGTTTAAGAGTAGGCAGGAGTTTTTAGAGTTCAATGTTCCAAGGGATTGATGACGTCCTCATGGAGGCTTTGCACCATGAGTTATCGCTGAAGGACATACTCAAGCTCAGTGCAACGTCTTCTGGATTTGATACCTCTAAAAGGGAAACCATACAGGTGCTGTCAGGGAAAATGACCAAGTCCCGTGTGGCAGTGAGTGAGAAGATCACCACTCTCACCAGAGAAATCAAAATCATTTATAAAGATACGGCCGCCTGCACCCGTCCATGCCTAAGTGGGCCCAGGGGGCAGGAATGGTACATCTTTCACCTCAGAAATGTATAGGTACTCTTCTGAAACCTTAAGTTCACTGTGTCCCATCACCCTTCTTCCATGCTATCATAAGTTAGTATTAGGAGCGAGATTATACCTATGCACCCACTGTGGCTGGTGCCCTAACATCACCCAAGACACCAAGGCCCTCATTTTGACTTTGGTCATCTTTTGTGAAGACCACAGTCGAAGCAGGTGCCAAAAGACCGCCAGTGATGGCGGTCCGAAATATCGCCGTATTACGTGTCCCCAATGGATTTCCACTTATAAACAGGTAGAAATCCGACACCGTCGGCCTGACCGATGGCGGGTGAGAGGTGGTTCCAACACCAGCACCACCACGCCGGAAGTACTTCGCCCGCCATATTACAAGCAGTAATATGGCACAGGGGGCCTTCTATTGTGGTGCAGCAATGGTGGTGGAACCGCTGACATCCACCCCCTCCCGGACCACCACCTTGACGTGGGCTGCTGTGCGGCCCAGACATGTAGGTGGACTGACCGGAAGGGGTTTGTGGTAGGTGCACGTGTGTGGTGTGCGAATGTATGTGTGTGAGCATGTGTGTGTGCGTCGGAATGGGTGTGAGTGCGTGTGTGACTGTATGCGTGCGTGCGTGGTGGTGTGTGTGTGAATGTATGCATGCATGGTGGTGTGTGTGTGAATGTATGCAGGGGGAGTGTGTGTGTATGAAAGTATGTTGAGGGGTATGTGTGTGTGTGTGAAAGTATGCATAGGGGGTGTGTGCGTGAATGTATGAGGAGCTGGTGTGTGTGTGTGTGAAAGCATGTGAAGAGTGTGTGTGTGAATGTATGCAGAGGAGGTGTGTGGGTGAATGTATGCGGAGAGGGTGTGTGTGTGAATGTATGCAGAGGGAGGTGCGTATGTGTGCACGCGAGTGGGGGTGCATATCTGTTTGAGGGCGAGTGAATGGGGGTGCATGTCTGTGTGCGAGCGAATGGGGGTGTTTGTATCTATACGTATGGTTGCATGAGGGGTGTTTGGATGTATGCGTGCAGTCGCGTCTGGGGTTGTCTGCAAATGTCTGGACATGTGGGGATGTTTGTGCCAGCGACAGGAATTGGGATTCCCATCGCCAGGTGCGTTACCGTCAGGATTTTTGTGGCGGGGCATCCGCCGCGAAAAGCTTGTCAGTTTGCAGCCTCATAATACAGCCTGTGGTCTTGGGCATGCCGCCGACCCGGAGGAGCTCACTGACAGTCGTGCTGGTCTGACCGCATCGGCGAGACTGGCAGCTTTGTGGCGGTTTGGCCGTTGGCTTGGGCCAAACCGCCGAACTCGTAATGCGGCGCTCTTTACCGTTGAGACCGCAACCGTAAGACTGCCACCGCAAGAGTGGCGGTCTTAAGACCATCACACTCGTAATGAGGGCCCAATTATAATATGCACAAGGTTGAGGCTTCTGTGAATTTTGGCGGGAGATTAGTGAAGGTCAAGTTTGTTTCGCTGAACTGTGGCTCTGTGGTTAAACACTCCCTAGAGATCTCTGATTTCATAAATGACTATAATATTGATGCTCTGTTTCTCACTGAAACCTAGCTTAATGACTCCTCCTTGTCCAAGATTGCTCAAGCTATACCTGAATATTTTAGAATCATTAGGCAAGATCTATCGGAGGGTGTGGAGGTGGGATTGCTATTATTCTGAAAGCTATTTTCAATTGCTGCATTGAATCACTATCTGCTCCCAACTGCAAAGGTCTTATTTTTTCACTTCAACCCAATTAACACAGAAGTACACAATGTCAATATATTACCCCTCCTGCCCTGCCAGTAGATGGTGCTCTATTATTGCTGATAGGATTGCTATGTATGTTCTCCAGTCAGCTAATTTCATAATTTTAGTAGATGTTAATATTCATTTTGATACCAACAATGGCTCTGCTGTTGCACTGAGTGATGACTTTCAAACTACTGGTTTATTGTCCCTTGTGAATTCTTCAACTCACATTATTGGGC
Organism: Pleurodeles waltl; assembly: GCF_031143425.1. Taxonomy (NCBI): domain Eukaryota; kingdom Metazoa; phylum Chordata; class Amphibia; order Caudata; family Salamandridae; genus Pleurodeles; species Pleurodeles waltl. The sequence continues at coordinate 1,506,118,614 of NC_090445.1, read as the reverse complement.
ACAATTGTGAAGCATTTATTTCCAACCTGAACTGCCTGTTGGACTACAGTCCAAAACCGTTACACTGGACGGATCATTATGCAGTTCCTTTATCACTGTGGGTCAAATGATCTGGACAATCTGTACCTGGCCTGGCCAGAAGTTATTGTCCATGGGCAATTTGGCCATGCAACTGCTTACTACTAACTTGCAGGAGGAAAGCCAAGTTATCACAGGCAATCTAGATAAAGATGCCAATGCCATTGGATTCGCTCCTCTCTGGATAGCATGTTGCCATGCAAAGTAGGAAAAGTTAAACAGCTTTGTGCAACATCTCCGGTCATTACAACTAAAAAAAATGCAAAAAGTTAAAGCTAGCATGGTGTTAAGGAAGAGGCCAAAGTTAAATTGAAGATAGCCACCAAGGGGTATGCTAAAGCCCCCCGTAAAGTACTGAAGGATTACTATTCCAACAAAATAAAACAATGCTCATAATTCCTGTAAGGAGCTCTTTGTAAATGTGAAATCCCTGGTATGACCTATGCAAGCTTCCTTGCCTACGTCTTTTTCTCAGACTAATTGCGTGGCTATTGCTACATTTTTCTATATCAAGAATTCTGATATTCACTTATCCTTCGCCGCCGATGATGTTATAGAACAATGAGTTAGTAGAGATATCTCTTATAACTTTAGCTTATTAAAATTCAGTCCCATAGATAACGAGATATTGGATTCATTATTAGGCTCCATTAGATCAGGTTCACCCAGGGATCCCCTTCCTTCCAAACAGATGTTTAAGATTATCAACGTGCTTTCTTCTTATTTACTACAACTTATTAATACTTCTCTGGAAAAAGGTAGAGTTCCCTTAGGTTGGTAACATGCACAGTCATCCCTTTATTAAAATCATCCACTCTATATCCCAAAGTATGAGCACATACTTGTCCCATCTCTCTCTACCGATCTGTGCCAAGATAGTAGAAAAGCATGTGAACAAGGTTTTTGGAAACTTGAGTGATGCTGTATCCTCCTCAATTGGCCTACTGCACTGGCTTTTAGTGCATAGATTGCTCTCTTAGATTCAGTAGAGTATCTTAGAAAACAATTCGATTTTGGAGGCCTGGAGGCTCTCAATCTTCTAGATCTTAGTGCAACATTTGAGATATATATATATATATATATATATATATATATATATATAGCCTCTTGCAGATCTAGTTGAGAGCTATGGCTTAACTCTCTTTATGCGGATGATACACAGATCATTCTAATGCTTAGCAATCACGAAGAAGATGGGTTCTCCAATCTTCAACTCGGTCTGAGGTAGCTGGTTGGATGAGGTGTAATTCTCTTTGTTTAAATGGGGACAAAACCAAGGTACTGATAGTTGGATATTAGCCACAGCTTTTAGGTACCAGCGGTGGCCGGCTGACTAGAGTCTGCCATCCACCTCTTGTGAGGCTGCAAAAAACTTGGGTATGTGGTTGGATCACAAACTCTCTATGACTATTCAAATTTCCAAAATTGCTACCTACTGTTTCTGGCTCCTTAAATACCTCAAGAAAATTATCTGGCTCCTTCCTTTACCTGCACAAGGTCCAAGCCTTGATCATATAAAGGGTGGACTAAGGCAATGGTCCTTATTTGGGCATTCCTAAAACAATTCTGACATGGCTTCAGTTGGCGCAAATCTCTGCAGCCTGTTTGCTTTGCGATATGCCTATGCAATATTCAGTTGCCTCGCACCTTTTTTCCCTACACTTATTGATGGCAGAAAAGTGTATTTACTTTAAAATACTATGCTTTATGCAGAAGGCTTTCCATGGAAATGGCCCATTATATCTTAAGGAATTAGTGCATCGTCTCTACTCTTGGCTAAATCTTCAGCCTGGACATCAGCTTCTTGCCTCTATGCCCAGCTATCAACATGTTAGGCAGGGTGGCAGGTCCTTTTCTGTTTTGATTACGACTTTATGGAATTCTCTTCCCTGGAAAAGTTGTAGCTGCTTGCTATTTGTGGAGTTTCGAAAATTGAACAAAACCTGATGTTCAAAGTCTTTCTGTCCTGTCTTCATGTTAATGTTCGGAAGCTCTTTTTGAGTAGCCATGTGCTTTAGAACACATTGATTGATGTATTGATTGATCTATATCCTGAATACCTCAATGCTCCAATAGGTGTCTAACTCTCACACCAACCTTGCATTAAGACTCCACCACATTTTGGATGCACTGAAAGCAATGTGGCCAGCCTCCTCCATCACATCATCATATGTCCACCACATGCTCAACACCACCTCTGGCCACAGCATCACAACCACTGTCAAGGGCCAGGAACATTCAGATAATGAGGAATCCCCAAGCAGTGGTGAAAGTCGCACCTGACACTTTAGATCATTTACTTCCTGTGCAAACTTTACTTTGATTCTCCTCTTGAGTTCACACAATCTTTTTTAATCTTGTGTACAATATGCATGTTGTGATGACAACAGACTTCTTGGCAGGATTACTGACAAAATGGTAGCTTTCTTAGCTGTAGGGAATTTTGTCATCAAAGATGTCAAAAAATCTGTCACATCGTTTATCAATATTTTCACCTCCTGCTCATCCAGGGTAAACTTCATCTTGCTGCTCAACAACAAAGAGGTCACATTATACCTTACATATAATTTATTTATGTAGGTTTGCTTTGGCACACTATACATGGATTAATAATTCCCATTACATTTTTCTTCACAAAAAATTGGATTGGTATTGTCATCTCATGTATGTACATTGCTGTCAAGCTATACCTCAAGTCATCTTTGAAACTCATACAGATACGTTGTGTCATTAGAAAGTCACCACAGACTTGCAACACACAGTCTTTGGACTGTAACGTTGTCAAACAGAAGACAGGTCTAATCACAGTGATCCTTGTAAGGTCCATGAGCACATCTTGTTGAAAGCTATCATAGGCCTCCCTGTGCACTGTCAGCTGCCTTTTCTTTTGTCTGGTAAGGACTAAAGGGTGTCTCACGACATTAATTACCCTTTTAAACATGGTAAGGGAATGAGTAGTAAATACGTAACTGGTTTAAAACATGACATTTATTAGTGTGTCTTTGATGACCCTTGATTCATTAATGCATGTCAGTACATACCACTTCCATGGTGTTGAAAGACACTATGGTGGTCATTCTGACCTCGGCGGTAAAAGGCGCCTACCGCCGGTCAGAAATCCTCCATAATCCCGCCGCGGTCGCGGAAACCCGCCACGGTCATTCTGACCCGCAGAAGGCAAACCTCCGAAAATCCGACCGCCACAACAGACCGCCAGACCAGCGGTCGGCGGAAAGGTGGAGGTGACCAAACCTCCACCGCCACGCCAACAGAAATACGCCCATCCCATTACGACCCACGAATCCACGCGGCGGTCATTCAAACGCGGTATTCCATTGGCGGGACACACCGGCGCGGTCAGAATACACACCAACGAACAAAACTCACCCACATTGGACGATTTGAATCCCACACACCTGATACACATACACACACCACTCCCACACACACAATACAATATAAAACACCCACCCACATCACCCACAAACCCCTACGCTTACAAAATCGTAAAGAAGGCAAGAGCGAGACACCAGCATCCAAAACATAACAGCCACAGCCACTCAACACCATCACCCACACACTATCCACACACAAAACAACACACACCACCACACTCAACTCACTTAAATACACATACTCCACCCCACACATCATACACCCCACCCCATGGCACCCCAAAGACAACCCCGCTTCACAGACGAAGAACTCAGGGTTATGGTGGAGGAAATCGTTCGTGTAGAGCCCCAGCTGTTCGGCACACAGGTCCAATACACCAGCATTGCCCGGAGGACGGAGCTATGGCAGAGGATTGTCGACAGGGTGAACGCAGTGGGACAGCACCCCAGAAATCGGGAAGACATCAGGAAGCGATGGAACGACCTACGGGGGAAGGTGCGTTCCATGGTATCCAGGCACAACATCGCCGTGCAGAAGACTGGCGGAGGACCCCCACCTCAACCCCCACAATTCACATCATGGGAGGAGGAAGTCTTGAACATCCTGCATCCTGACGGCCTCGCAGGAGTCGGCGGAGGAATGGATACTGGTAAGTTGAAGCTTCAATACTGCTTCCCCCCCACCTGCATGCCAAATCAGACCCCAACCCTCACCCCCATCCTCGAACCCCACCCTCACCCCCACCCCCATCCTCACCCCCACCCTCACCCCCACCACCATCCTCACCCCCACCCTCACCCCCACCACCATCCTCACCCCCACCACCATCCTCACCCCCACCCCCAGCACACCTATTCCCCGCCAATGTCTCACCATCACAACCCACACATCCCAAAACCTAGGCCTGCATGCGTCCACTAAGCATGGACACCCATCACCAAAGCATGCCCAATGCATATACACATCCCCCCCACAAGCCACCCTCACCAAAGCCCCCACACACGAATGCCAGCACTTGGGGACACGGGAACCCACAGATACACCCATATGCCACACATTGAAACTATAACCATACCTCTATACCCCTGCAGGACCCGACCGTCACCACACCGCGGCGGAGGGGCCAGAATTATCCACACCCCCCACCCAAGAGGCCGTCAGCGATGACAGCAGCTCTGTCGATCTGGACACCGATGACCAGCCCGGACCATCGGGGACCTCTGGACAGTCGGTTCCCCTCACACAGGCCCAGGCCACTATAGACCCTAACCCCTCTGGGAACACCAGCACAGCTCCCACCCAGCGGGCCCATGCCTCTGTCTCCAGGGCGCGTCAATCTGCGGTGTGTCTACCACTACAGGGCACCCAGGATAACCCACCACCCCAACAACAACAGGGACCTGGGGGCAGTGGTAGTGGGCACACCGGCCAGGGGGCAGAGGCCCAGGGAAACAGGGCAACTCGGCGGGCAGCTGTGCGACAGGGGGGGGAGGAGAGGCCCAGGGAACCCACTCTCCACGAGGTCCTCACCACCATCATGGGAGCATACAACCGCTCCCAGGAGACGATGGCGACGGTACTGGCCCGGTTCCAGGAGATCCAGGTGCTGCAGGAGGAACACTATCGGGGGTACAGGGAGGACATCCGAGCCATCAACACCACCCTGGTTACCATGGTAGGGCTGCTGCAGGACCTCGTAAACAGCAGGGCGGACACTGAACAACACCCAAGGGCCCCTGCCACTAGCCGGGACCAAGAACAGCCATCCACCTCCGCCGGCGCTAGTGGACAGGAGGCCCCCGCACAGCAGCAGCCCACCAGACCCCCACCTCCTGCAGGAGAAGAACCACCCCGCAAGAGGGCCCTGAGATCTCGCAAGACAGAGTAGGATGTCAAGACCCCCGCCAGCAATGGATACCACCTGATGTCATCCCACTGTCCCACATTGTCACCCTGTCCATCCTCGAACTGCCCATGCTCCATCTCTCCACAGGCCTCTGGACAATGCACCTGTGTGACTGTTACTCTGGACTCTGCCATGGACATTCCTTCACCATAGCCCCCACCCACTTGAAACCACCCATCCCATTTTGAGCACTTCAATAAACACCTATTTTGCACCAAAATATCAGGAGTCTGGCTGTGATTTCAATAGATTGTAATTGACATGACAGTGCAAATATGTCCTTGTACATGGTGAAGTCAACAAACAGCTGCCACAAAGCTGTAGTCCATGGGGAAACGAAGCACAGGACTCGTAGTGGGGACCCCAGATCTGAAATAGGAAGGGAAAAGCCAAAACTCAGTCATCATACACTGGGGCAAATAGACAGGCAGCAGAGATGCTGCAGAGTAGTTAACTTTTACTAAATTATCTTTGAAATGTTACCTGTGTCCTATTGGAAGTACTGTTCAATGATTCTGTCCCTGTTGTCTGTTTCAGCCCCGTCGTCTTCCTCCTCGTCACTCTCCTCAGGTTCCACCGCTGCCACAACACCACCGTCTCGACCATCCTCCTGCAGGAAAGGCACCTGGCGGCGCAAAGCCAGGTTGTGAAGCATGCAGCAGGCCACGATGATGTGACACACCTTCTTAGGTGAGTACATTAGGGATCCACCGGTCATATGCAGGCAGCGAAACCTGGCCTTTAGGAGGCCAAAGGTGCGTTCGATCACCCTCCTAGTACGCCCATGGGCCTCATTGTACCGTTCCTCTGCCCTGGTCCGGGGATTCCTTACTGGGGTCAGTAGCCACGACAGGTTGGGGTACCCAGAGTCCCCCACTAGCCATACACGGTGTCTCTGTAGCTGTTCCATCACGTAAGGGATGCTGCTATTCCTGAGGATGTAGGCGTCATGCACTGACCCTGGGAATTTGGCATTTACATGCGAGATGTACTGGTCAGCCAAACACACCACCTGGATGTTCATTGAATGGTAACTTTTTCTGTTCCTGTACACCTGCTCCCTGTCTCTTGGGGGAACCAAAGCCACATGGGTCCCATCAATGGCACCAATTACGTTGGGAATATGTCCAAGGGCGTAGAAATCACCCTTCACTGTAGCCAGTTCGCCCACCTCAGGGAAAATGATGTAGTTCCTCACGGATTTCATCAGGGCAGACAACACTCTGGATAACACCTTTGAAAACATGGGCTGAGACATCCCAGAAGCAATTCCCACGGTTGTCTGAAATGACCCACTTGCCAAGAAATGGAGTACTGACATGACCTGCACCAGAGGGGGAATCCCTGTGGGTTGGCGGATGGGGGACATCAGGTCGGGCTCCAGCCGGGCACACAGTTCATGGATAGTGGCACGGTTAAGACGGTAGGTCAGGATAATGTGGCGTTCTTCCATTGTCGACAGGTCCACCAGCGGTCGGTACACGGGAGGATTCATCCGTCTCCTCGCCCAACCCAGCGGACGGTGCCTAGGAAGGACAACATGGAGCACACAGTCAGGCAACCCACAGGTACGTACTCACAGCTAGCACAGTATACGATTCTCTATGCAGTGAATGGCGTGTATGAGTGGCTATGCAAGGCCTAGGCCTGTGTGACACAGTTGAAATTGAGCCATGTGGGCCCTGGAAATGGCGGCTGCCTGACCTGTGAAGTGTGACAATGGGATGTGAGGTCAATGCGCTGGCGTGGCACACCGCGGCGGGCGGCGGGCCAAGACCGCGGCGCGAAGCCGCATTGGTTAACATTGAAGCCTATGGGTTTCAGGAGCCAATGGCGAAGGGTGCCGGCGGTGGCGGGACGCACCGCCGCGGTACGCACCGCCGCGGACGTGACCGCCATTTTCTATCTACTTATCCACTTGCGACTTGAACTTTCACAGGAGAGGACCTATACTGCAAGTGTTGCTGTGACCTCGGTCTGGAAGGGACAATGGCTGCTGCGACTGGGGAAAGGGCCCCTGCCTTCACTGGAGAGGAGTTGGAGAAACTTGTGGATGGGGTCCTCCCCCAGTATGCGCTACTCTACGGTCCTCCAGACCAACAAGTGAGTTTAATTCTATCTGGATTTGGGGCCACTGGCTGGCTTGGGGGCCTGGCGGGGATGGGGGGCATGTTGGGGCTGGCGGGGGGCCTGGCGGGGATGGGGGGCATGTTGGGCATGGCGGGGGGCCTGGCGGGGGGCCTGGCGGGGATGGGGTGCATGTTGGGGCTGGCGGGGGGCCTGGCGGGGATGGGGTGCATGTTGGGCATGGCGGGGGGCCTGGCGGGGGGCCTGGCGGGGATGGGGGGCATGTTGGGCATGGCGGGGGGCCTGGCGGGGGGCCTGGCGGGGATGGGGGGCATGTTGGGGCTGGCGGGGGGCCTGGCGGGGATGGGGGGCATGTTGGGCATGGCGGGGGGCCTGGCGGGGGGCCTGGCGGGGATGGGGTGCATGTTGGGGCTGGCGGGGGGCCTGGCGGGGATGGGGTGCATGTTGGGCATGGCGGGGGGCCTGGCGGGGGGCCTGGCGGGGATGGGGGGCATGTTGGGCATGGCGGGGGGCCTGGCGGGGGGCCTGGCGGGGATGGGGTGCATGTTGGGGCTGGCGGGGGGCCTGGCGGGGATGGGGTGCATGTTGGGCATGGCGGGGGGCCTGGCGATGGGCCTGGCGGGGATGGGGGGCATGTTGGGCATGGCGGGGGGCCTGGCGGGGGGCCTGGCGGGGATGGGGTGCATGTAGGGGCTGGCGGGGGGCCTGGCGGGGATGGGGTGCATGTTGGGCATGGCGGGGGGCCTGGCGGGGGGCCTGGTGGGGATGGGGGGCATGTTGGGGCTGGCGGGGGGCCTGGCGGGGATGGGGTGCATGTTGGGCATGGCGGGGGGCCTGGCGGGGGGCCTGGCGGGGATGGGGGGCATGTTGGGCATGGCGGGGGGCCTGGCGGGGGGCCTGGCGGGGATGGGGTGCATGTTGGGGCTGGCGGGGGGCCTGGCGGGGATGGGGTGCATGTTGGGCATGGCGGGGGGCCTGGCGGGGGGCCTGGCGGGGATGGGGGGCGTTGGGCCACTGGAAAGGAAAATGCTGAGTAACTTGAACGTGGTATTTCTCCCTCCCTGTACGTGTCACATAGGTCCGCGCCCATGAGAAGATCGGGATTTGGCGTGCCATCGCCAAGGAAGTCCGGGGCCTGGGGGTCCACCATCGACGGGGCACCCACTGCCGCAAGAGGTGGGAGGACATCCGCCGCGGGACCAAGAAGACCGCCGAGTCTCTGCTGGGGATGGCCTCCCAACGTAGGCGGGGTGCCTGCCGTCAACTGAGCCCCCTGATGTTCCGGATCCTGGCGGTGGCCTACCCTGATTTGGATGGGCGCGTGAGGGCAGCACAGCAGACACAAGGGGGTGAGTACAAGCATCATCTACTCTGTTGTCGTGCAGTGGAGGTGTCTGGGTGGGGGAGGAGGGCTGTGGGTCCCCCTAGGCCAGGGCGATATCTGTAGGCTGGGCACCCCCGTAAGCCCCTGTGTCCCCAGCCACCACCCTCAGTAGTGTGTCAGTACAGCCATCCCTGGGCCGTGTCATCCATGGGTGCAGTTGACAACTCTAGGCGTGTAGGGCATGTTCCACGGAATGCGTAGCGGACCCCAAGTGCGCAACTTAGTGCAGGGGGCATCTGTGTCTGTCATGTCCGCTAACTGTACCGGAGATCCATGTACTCAATATCCCTTTATTTCTCTCTCCCCCCCCCTTTTTGTTTGTCTTTCTGTGCTTGTGTGCATCAGCATCATCAGGCGGAGGAGAAGTGGCATCGGGGCAGGAGGGAGCTGCATCTCACATGGCCCAGGAGGGCCATCCCACAGAGTCAGACTGGACCAGTGAGACGGAGGGCGAGCTCCACGACGGGGACGACTGGAGCCTGCAGCGACACGGACACGTCCTCGGAAGGGGGCTCCCTTGCGGGGGTGGCACCATCCGTGCCCCCCGCCATTACAGGTACAGCCGCCACCCAGCGCACCATCTCCGCCCTCCCAGCAGCCCCTCCGCGTTCGCCTCGTGCCCGCTCTGCCAGGAAGCCGGGCATCTCCTTCGCCCCAGGCACCTCAGGCCCTGCCCCTGTTACCCCCGCTGCCCTCAGTGAGGAGGTCATTGACCTCCTCCGAACGCTCATTGTTGGGCAGACTACCCTTTTGAATGCCATCCAGGGGGTGGAGAGGGAGGTTCATCGCAGCAATGCGTACCTGGAGGGCATTCATTCGGGTCAGGCTGCCCATCAGCGATCGTTCCAGGCTCTGGCCTCAGCACTGACGGCAGCCATTGTCCCTGTCTCCTGCCTGCCTCTACTAACTCCCTCCTCCCAGTCTCCTGTTCCTCTGCCTGTCCCACCCACACCATCAGACCAGCCTGCACACACCTCAACACCCAAGAGAAGCTCATCCAAACATAAGCACCACAGATCACCCAGACATTCACACACGCAACATTCCGATGCAGACATGCCAACAGTCACTACCACCTCTGTGACCCCACCTCCTCGTCTCCCTCCTCCCTCCCTGTGACGTCTACACTCACACCTCCATTCACCTCACCATCAGCCAGTGTTTCCATCACCAGCACACCCTCCACTCCAGTCCGCACACGTGCAGTCACCATCCCCACTGCCATTTACACGTCCCCTGTGTCCTCTCCCACTGTGTCTGTCACCCCCTCTTCCACACCACACAAACGCAGCCACCCACCCACCCAACAGCCATCCACCTCACGACAGCCTATCCCTCCTGCACCTGCACCCAAAGACAGCAAACGTGACTCACCTACAACCACATCCTCTCCCTCCACTCCCATTCCCACTGTACCTACCACTCTCCATTGTCCCAAGAAGCTCTTCCTCGCCACTACTAACTTCTTTCCTGACCCTGAGCCCCCCCCTCCTTCTCGTCGGGGTAAGAAGAGCACCTCAGCCACCACCAGCCCTGCAGCCCCCTTGACAAGGGTGCAGGGGTATTGGAGCCCGCCAGCCCGCATGTCTGGATCTTCGCCCAGCAGCAAGGGGACAGCCAGCCCACCCCCTGGGAAGAGGAGCAGAAGGCGGAAGGGGCGCCGCAGGAGCCCGCCTTCTACATCCCCCCGGACACCACCCAGAGACAGTCACCAGCCACAGCTCCAAAGGGAGGCAAGGGCCACAGGCCGACGACTAAGGAGGGCAAGGGCAGCAAGTTGGAGAGGTCAGGCAGCAGGCCTGCTGCCCAGGAGGAGCCCACAACCCCCATAGCCGCTGCCCCGGGAGGAACCGGCACAGCTGCCCCGGGAGAGCCCACCACCCCCATAGCCGCTGCCCAGGGAGGACCCAGCCCAGCTGGCCAGGAGGGCCCCACCACCCACAGCCCAGGTGGGCAGTGAAGGAGCACCATCCCCGCTGCCCAGGAGGGCACCACCAGGCAATTAGCAGTTGGCCATAGACCGTCCGCAGTCTCAAGAACCGCTGAACTGGGCCCCGCCGTCTCATGAACCGCTGAACTGGGCCCCGCCGTCTCCAGAACCGCTGAACTGGGCCCCGCCGTCTCAAGAACCGCTGAACTGGGCCCTTCAAGGCAAGAACCGCTGAACTGGGCCCCGCCGTGTCAAGAACCGCTGAACTGGGCCCTTCAAGGCAAGAACCGCTGAACTGGGCCCTTCAAGGCAAGAACCGCTGAACTGGGCCCTTCAAGGCAAGAACCGCTGAACTGGGCCCCGCCGTCTCAAGAACCGCTGAACTGGGCCCTTCAAGGCAAGAACCGCTGAACTGGGCCCGCCGTCTCCAGAACCGCTGAACTGGGCCCCGCCGTCTCAAGAACCGCTGAACTGGGCCCTTCAAGGCAAGAACCGCTGAACTGGGCCCTTCAAGGCAAGAACCGCTGAACTGGGCCCCGCCGTCTCAAGAACCGCTGAACTGGGCCCTTCAAGGCAAGAACCGCTGAACTGGGCCCCGCCGTCTCCAGAACCGCTGAACTGGGCCCCGCCTTCTCAAGAACCGCTGAACTGGGCCCTTCAAGGCAAGAACCGCTGAACTGGGCCCTTCAAGGCAAGAACCGCTGAACTGGGCCCCGCCGTCTCAAGAACCGCTGAACTGGGCCCTTCAAGGCAAGAACCGCTGAACTGGGCCCCGCCGTCTCCAGAACCGCTGAACTGGGCCCCGCCGTCTCAAGAACCGCTGAACTGGGCCCTTCAAGGCAAGAACCGCTGAACTGGGCCCTTCAAGGCAAGAACCGCTGAACTGGGCCCCGCCGTCTCAAGAACCGCTGAACTGGGCCCTTCAGGGCAAGAACCGCTGGCCCTTTGGCAGACGTGGCAGGGCAGGATCTATCTCGGGCAGGGCTGCAGGATGTCCTCTGGCCAACTTGCCTCCTCCAGTGGCAGTGGGGTCTGTTATGGACTGTATGGACTGTGGCTTTGCTCTCCCCAGGATGGCCCAGTGGGCAGGCCACCCACTGTATGGACTGTATGGACTGTGGCTTTGCTCTCCCCAGGATGGCCCAGTGGGCAGGCCACCCACTGTATGGACTGTATGGACTGTGGCTTTGCTCTCCCCAGGATGGCCCAGTGGGCAGGCCACCCACTGTATGGACTGTGGCTTTGCACTCCCCAGGATGGCCCAGTGGGCAGGCCACCCACTGTATGGACTGTGGCTTTGCTCTCCCCAGGATGGCCCAGTGGGCAGGCCACCCACTGTATGGACTGTGGCTTTGCTCTCCCCAGGATGGCCCAGTGGGCAGGCCACCCACTGTATGGACTGTATGGACTGTGGCTTTGCTCTCCCCAGGATGGCCCAGTGGGCAGGCCACCCACTGTATGGACTGTATGGACTGTGGCTTTGCTCTCCCCAGGATGGCCCAGTGGGCAGGCCACCCACTGTATGGACTGTATGGACTGTGGCTTTGCTCTCCCCAGGATGGCCCAGTGGGCAGGCCACCCACTGTATGGACTGTATGGACTGTGGCTTTGCACTCCCCAGGATGGGCCAGTGGTCATGGAGTCCCCTCGTGGATCTGGCGTCGTGTACTCAAGTGGCTGAGGTGCCCCCCTTCCCTTCCCCCTGAGGTGCCTGTCCTATTTTCTTTCTGATGCCCCTGCAGTGTTCTCTCCGTGGAGTTCTTGTCGTGGGACTGGGCCTTGCCCCTTTGCACAGGACCCCTGTGATCCACGGACAGTGGTTGGACTACATTTAGTAGCTGTATATATTTTGTACATAGTTTATTTATTTATTTGGATTACTGGTGTCCATATTTCAATATATCTGCCCGTTTATGATCTCTTCTTTTGGTCTTTGCATTATTTCGGAGGGGGGTGGTTTGTGGGTTGTGACAGTGATCTGTGGGAATGCATTGATGTGTGTGTTGTAGTGGGTGTGGGTGGGTGGGTGTGTGCCGGTAATCTTTTCCCTCCCCTGTGTCGTAGGTGCAGTACTCACCGATGTCTTCCGCGCCGCCGGGCGTGCTCCTGGTATATGAGGAGGAATAGGAGTGCGGGGATGACCTGTAACTCTGGCTCCATACTGCCGGAATCTCGCGTGGAGTGCGTAGAGGTGAGCGTTTTCCCGTTCGTAGTCTGTTTCCGCCGTGTTCTTATCGGCGGTGCTCCCGCCCCGGAAAAGGTGGCAGATTGGTGGGTCGTAATAGGGTGGGCGGTACTTTGTCTGCCGCCGGGCTGTTGGCGGGAACCGCCGCGCTGTTTGTTTGTACCGCTGTGGCGGTCGGAGTGTTAAGTTGGCGGGCTGTGTTGGCGGTTCCCGCCAGGGTCAGAATGCCATTTTTAATACCGCCGGTCTGTTCGCGGTCCGACCGCCGCCTCTCCGCCGACCGCCAAGGTCAGAATGAGGGCCTATATTGCTTGACTACAGAACGATGTGCCCTAACTGGGTATAAGAATTATAAACTCATCTTACCCCCCCTCATTTGTACATAATGGCCATTCATTCTGTACAATCTCTGTTTCACCACACCCATCTAGATGTAAAAACAAATTAGTGCACTGTTAGATGTACTTGTTTGATGTACTGGTTGTTGATGGAGCGCAAGGATACTATCCTTCGGCCTCTTATGAGGCTTAACTACTGTCATGCTGTAAGACACAGATATTACATACTCCCCAAAAACACATTCAATATCCTCACTGATACAAAGCTAGAAGTGTAAATGGCCTGTGGATGTGCTGAGGCTCTGTCTCTGTTAGGTGTGTTTGTACGTGAAGCCCATGATACGAATGGCCCCACAGTTGGTGAAGCTGGTAGTTACATCTTCATCATGTGTTTATTGTGTGAACTAGAGAGCAGCAGACAAATGTTGCTAACAACACATATAGTACTGATGTTCCCTGAGACCACTGTAAGCAGGGATAAGGTGGTAGGTTTCACAAGAGTTGGAGGTTGCACAGTAATGTAGTGTTCTCTAGCACCAGTAGCAACCGGCACACATTAACACTGTGATGGGGTGTCAGATGATGTATTTTGAACCATTGTTCTTGACGTAATCTTTTTCATGTGTCCTCTTGCTAAGAGGACCATCCTTCACTGATGCTATCAAAGCAATTGATTGAGTCTATCATCAGGCAAATAAACAATATAGAACAAGATGCAAATGATGACATTAACTAAGGACATCTAAATGTTTTACAATATTATAAAACAACAAAATATACTAATCCCTACCCCCACCATCAAGGCACTCACCCCGCAGACCACACAATAAAACTCTAAATCTATTTTAAAAACTAAGGGCCAGATGTATCATGCATTTTTGTGACAGCAACGGCCCAAAATGCATTTCGGCTCTGTAGTCTGCAGACAAACATACAGACTTGTAATGAGTCGGCGGGTGGACGGCGCCTTGTACAACAATTCCAGCTCTCGACACAGAGGGTTCTCTACAGGAAAGCAGGAGTATTGCACCCGCAACAAGGCCCAGTTCCTAAAAAAGAACAATCAATAGATCGCTGTATCGCTGAGTGCTCCCAATGCGTCCCCAAAGTGACCATATTCAACTCCCAGAGGCGTTCAGAAATCTGGCCATCCTTCAATGGGGAGAGGCTCCCCGCATCTCGCACCGGCATCGAAGGCGCAAACACCTCACTCACTCCAGCCCAAGTTAGCAAGCACGTCCAAGCCCACGCCAAACACGCCACGGTGTCCACATCCCACCGACGAGGCTTAGGCGGTTCACCAACTGCCCCTCCAATCTGCCCGGCCAAACGAAGTCATGTACAGGAGCCAGGTGCGGCAATGTTCATATGGGATGCAGCCAAAAATACGCAAAGTGGGCCTGTGCATAGTAATAATAAAGTTCCAGATCCGGGGCCGCAAGACCTCCCTGCTAAAACGATAGAGTCACAGTCTCCCATGAGATTATGGGCTGTCCCCCCACCCATGCAAGGGCCAAAAGCGAAGATTGAAGCCGCTTCAAAAAGACAGTCATGAGTACCAGAGGTAGTTCAACAAAAAGATACAGGAATTGATGCAGAACCACCATCTTTGCTATCGCAGTGTTCCTGGTCAGCGAGAGCGGCAGTGAGTGCCAGACCGCCACCTTGTCCTCCAGCCACGCAATTGCTGCGCCACAGTTAGCCGACCACAGCTCTTCCACATTCCGACTCAGCCAAATACCCAGATAGTGCACCGGCCCATCTGCCCATCACAGGGGGTAGCCAGAGCGACACTGCATGGTGGCATCAGACAGAGGTAGAATCACTGACTTAAACTTAGACCCGGCCAAATTGA
This sequence comes from Pleurodeles waltl, assembly GCF_031143425.1. Classification (NCBI taxonomy): domain Eukaryota; kingdom Metazoa; phylum Chordata; class Amphibia; order Caudata; family Salamandridae; genus Pleurodeles; species Pleurodeles waltl. The sequence continues at coordinate 1,506,103,454 of NC_090445.1, read as the reverse complement.
ACTACTTCATCCAGCAAAACATCAGGGTGCAACTGTGAGTCATGGACATACAATGCAACATCGTCCACGTACAGGAAAATTAGAATAGGGCGCTGTCGGAACGCCAACCACCTATGGTTATGGTGCTGTCGCAGCCGTGCCGCAAGGGGTTCCATTGCCACACAAAAAATAGCGGTGAAAGGGGGAAACCCTTACGAGTGCCCCCTGTAATCGGAAAAGAATCTGACAGCATCCCGTTAATTCTCAATCGAGCAGTCGGCTTGGAGTACAGCAGACGGATCAGTTGAATGAATCTAGAGCTAAGCTCCACTCTAGCTAGTAGGGCTCACATATACGACCAATTCAGTGAATCCAATGCCTTCTCAACATCCAGAAAGACCGCCGCCACGTGATCGTCAGGCCTGATCACATGAGAAATGGCAAAAAAGGTATGCAGATTATACAGTGTCGAACGTCCTCGCATAAAGCTGGACTGGTCCGGTAATACCAAGGATGGAAGGAGGGGCTGCAGACCCACTGCGATGAGTATCGCTAAGAACTTATTATCGATATTTATAAGCGAGAGTGGCCGATACGAGTCGCAAATACTAGGGTCTTTCCCAGGTTTTAATATCGTCACTATAAGAGCCTCCTGCAACGAAGCTGGAAGAACCCCGCCCTTGAGCGCTTCAGCATAGACCTCAAGAAGGCGCGGTGCCTGGACATCTGCATTCTCCTTATAGAAGGCAGGCGTCAAGCCATCCAGTCCCGGGGCCTTATCACTTGGCAAACTATGTATAGCCTGAACCACATCCTCCACCGAAAAGGGAGCGTCCAGGTACTGTCTGTGGGAGTTCCCAAGCCAAAGCAAGATAACCTCCTCGAAGTAAGTAACAGCATCTGAACCACTCATCCCTTGTCGCTCAGCATACAGTTCCGAATAGAAGTCTGACATGACACACTGAACCTCTGCCGTACCCGTCCAAAGTGTCCCTGTTGAATCAGTCAGTTCTACGATATAATTCCCAGCCCACGGCCTACGAAGCATGGCTGTCAATGTCTTTCCAGCCCGCTCACCTTCACCATAGCGCCGTGCCCTCGCCTCTTTACTCAGGAAGCAGACCTCACGAAGTGCGACCTCCTCATTGCAGGTCAGTGCCTCCAGAAATTCAGCCAGAAAGCCCGCAGACCAGTCAGAAGCCAGCCACCTCCCGAAGTCAGAAAGTCGCGCCTCCAGGTCCGCCAACTCCTGTTGAATTGCCCTCAGCACCCCATGTTGCTTATCAAGACCTATGCCGTGGATCACAACCTTAAGGGCTTCCCAGAGGGTGCCCGCAGAGAACACTGAACCCCGATTAATCTCAAAGTAGTCCACCATAGCAGTATGGATTTCCTCCAGGAAGACACAATCTCTCACCGCTCCACAAGGGAACCTCCACGAAAACGCATGGCTAGGACCCCCGGGCACATGGAGCTCCAACAAGACCGGCGAATGGTCTGATAGAGCGCAAGGCATATGCTCAATGGACTTTGTCCAGAGTGCCATATCTCTGGTGCCCAGCCATCTATATATTTTAGACCAGCTGCCATGCGCATAATTAACACACGTGCCTTGCCTATCCCCACCGTGTCCGGACCTCCACAGATCCACCAGAGCTCCCTCAGCAGTGGTGTATGCCAGTGCCCTAGCAGCCGCCACATGCTGAGATCTGGCCCAGCTCTCGCGATCCGTCTCCGGGATCAAGGCCACATTGAAATCGCCACCCCGTAAGATGGAGCCAGGGCCCAGTGAACCAATCAAACGCCAGACTTTACCAAAGAACTCAGTGTCATCGACATTGGGGCCATAGATGGATATCAAAGAGAACCGCTTATCATACAAAGTGCCCCTAAGCATGACATAGCTTCCACCCGGATCCACTAGCACCCTACCTGTTCGCCACGGCAGTCCCTTCCTAATCAAAATCGCCACACCTCACGCATGGCTCGAGTACATCGCCATGTAACTCTACCCTCACCCTCGCCTTCGTTCCCTTGACCCAGTGGGTCTCCTGCAGCATACAGATATCAATTGCGGGCGCAGCATATAGGCCAACTGGAATCCCATACTGCGTCCATCATTCAGCCCCCTGACATTCCAAGCGAGGCATCTAACTGCAGTCGCACTTGTATTCACCATCCCAACAGCCATCCATCACATACCGTACCCAGCCATTCTACAAAAAGCAACAGCTGCTAAAGAAGGGGAAAGAGAAAGAAAGGGAAGAAGAATAGCGCCTACAACCCCAACAACAAATAGCGCATGTCCACACCCACAGCAAACATCTTATTAGGACCCATTCAGCGGGGCATCAGCGAAGCCGTCCAGTACCCGCCCCGATTGGCGTGGAACGGCTGGAGCACCAAGATACCGTTCATAGCCCAGGACCGGCCACTGCAGGGCCAGCCCAAGTCAAACCTGGTCCAGTTCCATCCCACAGGTAGAGGGGCCATCCCAAACCTCAAAATCAGAACAGAGTTTAATCATTATCGCTACCATCAGGGAGCTCAGGACCAGCCCCATCTGCCTGTGCACAAGCCAGAGGTGTTTTTTTTTTTGGGATGGTCTTGACGTATCTGGCAGCCTGTTATGGGTCCGTAAAGAAATGTAGCTTGCCCTTTTGCAGAACTCGCAGCTTGGCACGGTAAATGAGCGAGAACTTGGCATCCGTCTGACTCTGGGTGCGCTTGACCAGAAGAAACGTCCTACGAGCAGCCTGCACCCTGGGTGTATAGTCTGGAAAAAGACTGAGCTCATTCTTGTTATATATCACTGGGCGATGCTCTCGAACCAGCCGAAGTATTGTGTCCCTGTCCCAGTAATTCAATAAGCGCACAATGATTGGCCGCGCTGGCGCCCCCAGAGGGGGCCGGGCGCCGAGCAACCGTTGAGCCCGCTCCACCGCCAGCACCTTTGAGAACTCACCAGGGAAAAGCAATGTAAACATATTCTCCACATAATCCTCCATTCGTCCGTGGCCGTCAACTCCGGCAGACCCAAATGTGAACATTATTATAGCGGGATTGGGCTTTGAGATCCTCATTCTTATTACAGATACGTTCTAACACCCATTCCATCCGCAGTAGCTTCTCTCTATCAACGCAACGGCTATGTTCCAAATCCGATGTGCAAGACTCCACATGCTCAAGACGGGTGGCATGGCCATTCACCCTCCCCTTCAGGCGATCCAGTTGTTCAGCCAGATGGTCCAATTTCCCATCTATGCTAGCCAGGCTATGTTTAAGGTCTACGAACATAGCTTTCACAGAGGGTGAATGTGTGTCACCCTCTTGGGGTAGGTTGCCCGACATCCCCATTTTTCTTTTTGCCCTCAAACGTAAGTGCTTCTGATCCACCTTCCCCATGGCAGGCAGCTCTCACCACACCACACAAGTCTACGCCATGGAACAAGCCAGCACGGGCAACCACCCCAACAAGAGGAAAGACAGGGGACGTTGCCTATCTCCCAGCTCGTCAAGGGCCAAGCACCCTCACCTGCAGCCTCCAGACGGTACCAGCACGCCCCAACAAAAGTAGAGGTAAATAGGCCCCCGTCTGCAGCATCAGTGCACTCCTATGTAAGCGTTGTCTCCTGGTCCCAGCAGCAGTCACTGCCACTGCAGCCAGGCGTCACAGGGTTCAATCTTCAACCCCAATAGGCCTTAGCAGGAATCCCACCGCCAATGCACCAAGCAAGGCCACTGGATCACACCTCAGTAGTTGGGGGGCCGCCATCCAGCCGCGACCCCCACGCAAGACCTCAGGCACATCTTCGTGGCGCACCCCCCCCCCCAAAGAAACCTAAGCACTGTCCGTCAAGGCCACGCGGCGGAGCGGAAGACCAGCGTAGCACCGCCCGCCCGCCCAATCAGGCTTCAGGTACACCAACACTAGCACCCGAGGGCCCTGTGTGCCGACTTACCCGCCGACTACGTCCCTCAGGACATCCACCGTCGATGGCCCCCGCGGCACCGCCAGGAAGCCGCAGGGCCAAGAGCCAGGTAAGGAGAGGTGGGGGAGGGGGCACCACGCCACACCACCGACTGCAGGAGCTCCGTGATCCAAGGCCACTCCCGCGCGTCCGCAGTGAGGTGAGCGCCAGGCCCAGCGCCACCTCCATGATCCGAGCGCTTGCTGCCGCTCCCTCAAGGGAGCCTGCAGTGCCTCCGGTCTCCGTCACTGCCTGTCGTCTCTCCGCACAGGGGGGCAGAGCCTCACAGAGTGATGGCCATTTGCAGGACGGCCAAGCCATGCCCACGACCACTGCCAACTTTTAAATAATGAAAAGAAAACTTTTCATTTTTCTTTTTTAAATGCATCCCGTTTTCCTTTAAGGAAAATGGGCTGCATTTAAAAAAAATTAAAAAAAGATTGCTTTATTTAAAAGCAATCACAGACATGGTGGTCTGCTAAGCCCAGCAGGCCTCCATCCCTGTGACTGTAGCCATTCACAATGGGTCGCAAATTGTGATCTACCTCATGAATATTAATAAGGTAGGTTGATGTGCGAACCGTTGGGAATTCTTAAATGAAACTCCTGGAGTTTCATACATTTAAACAGCGATTACCTAATTGCGTTTCGCAAAAAAAACGCAATTAGGTAATCGCTATTGGGAAAATTGATACATCTGACCCTAAATATCTTCCATTGCATATCCTAAAAAGACACACAACCAATCCTTGATTCTGCTTGCAAGCAGTATATGGCATAATTGTGTCCTTCATTTGGAAATACATTGATTTGAAAGGCACAGGTGATAGAGACGTAAGAGGATATACCATACAGCACTGAATTCCAGATTATGCAATGAGAATCCTAAAAGGGGCATTTCATTTTGCATGTGATGTGACAGAATATTTTGTATTTCATTTTAATTCACATTTATTTGAACATGACTGACTGTATCTTACAGTATGCATCTGGATATTGGCGCATGAGAAACATCTGTCATTAATTACAATCTATCAACTAAAGAAAAGTTGAGATGGCACCCTATTTCCTCCAAAGTTGCATTCTGCCCCCAAAAGGCTAAGTGATTCAATTTGCAACACACAACGAGCAGATCAGAGACAGTCTTGTGGCAGTATAGAAGTCCTCCCTCCCAACCCACCCCTCCCCAATATCCGGATTCATAACAGACTTTGATGATATAATGTGTGGCTAAAAGGTGCAATCTTCCATGATCTCAACACGCTGCAGTGGTCACCTACGGAAGGGGATCATATACACATCAACTATGCTACTTTTCATAAATCACAACATTTTAATTCGAATTGACATATTTGTCATCCTCACCTGCCATTAGGCCCTGTCTCTTCTTCAGAGCTGATGGATGGTAGAAGGTGTGAATATGTGCACCGCCTGTGTACTTGGCTGCAGCATCAGAAGAGTACTATTTGGCATCACTGAAACACACAACAATAAATGTAAGCTTAGTGCATGCAACCTTGTGCAGTTTCTGAATATGTGGGTCATGTCATCAGATCATACCAATATGACTTGTGTGCAGTTAATGGCACCCAGCACATTTGGGATGTTGGCATCTGCATAGAGGAATATGTACATTTCTTCTGATGTGTTCCTGGTTCTGGAATCCTGAGGCGATAGGGTGTGAAGGGGAATGACTGCTCCAACATGTCACAGGAACAATACACACTCTGGGACACCGCAGCTACTTCAGCATATGTGCTCAGATAAAGCCTGGTGCCAGTACAGTTTTGCAAGTAATTTGCTTGCCCAATGCAAAGCAATTGTAGCTCTGTGCAAAGAATTACTTTTGATGTGAACAGCCGTTTCAATCAGAAGGCTGATGACACAGAAATGCGCCCTGCATTGCATCAAACTAAAATTTGGGCTAAGCATTAGAAAATGTGAGAACAGGTCTTCCTAGCAGTAGAAATGCAAAAAAAGTGTGGTAGATATTACTATAGGAAACAAGCATTTTCAATGCAACGGGTCTCTCATTTGTTTGAGTTAGAGCTATTAGCGTTGTAAAGCAAAAAAAAACGCAATTGCGCTGCGTGGAAAATAAACAGATAAAGTAGTCCAGACTCCAAGCTGAAAACATCAAGCCTCGTATGTTTTTGGTACTTTAACAGTGCTGCGTAGGTGGGCTAAACACCGGAAAAGGCATGACATATATATGCCTTTCACAAATGAAAGCAAGCGGATTTTAAAAGGCAAGCCCACGAACCAATGTAAGTGACTGACGTGGCATGGGCGTGGTTTCAAGCCCAAAGAGAGATTACAGAATGGACAGAGCACTTTGTGCTCGCCCATAAAAGGAGGTGAGATTGAAATAAAAATGGGGTCTACCTTTCTCTTTGCACAAAGTTACACACTTACCGACCAATCAAAGGCTTGCCACTAAAACCTGGACAGGGCTGGCCTAAGGGCCTTCTCCCTGAAAATGACTTTTTTCTTGATCACACAAATTCTGTCAGACTGCTAAAACTGTCTCTGTGCAATCGTAAAAAAAATATTAGAGCATTTGTGGAACTCTATAGTCAGCCGGTCTAGCACTAATTATCTCTATAACTATCTAAATTTGAATAACACAAAGTATAATTCACTTTCTGCCGAAGAGAACCAAGTCATCGCAGATAGGAAATTCAATAGCTGACCGCCTGATTCATGCAGTTCTTTTCTCCTGGGGCCACTTGATAGTGTTGCTTCACGTGCAGCATGCAGTACAAGATGATACCAATAGAAAACCACAAAATGGAATTAGCCTAAGGATAGATTTAATGGGGCTTTCCCTGCACCTCGCACCCGGGCATTGCAGCAATAACAGTTATATTTTACATGTCGATAATGATATTTAACAGCATTTTAAACCGCTTTTCTAAACAAAAGATGCCTTCTGCAGAAGTAAATGACTTCCTCCTCACCAGCCTGCTAGTAAAATACGCCAACGTCCCGTTTACATACTTGGAGTTGTAGTCTGATCGCTGAGCACACAGGAGTTTGCGCATGGTTTGAAACTTCAAATCGTGCGCTGATTACCACGCAATCGCCGGTTTACCCGACAGAGTTCTGTACGTCAAACTTACCAAGAGAAAAGGTGTGGAAAAGGCAAAACATATGGAATTCAGGCCCAGATTTATACTTTTTGCCGCAAAACTGTGCAAACACAGTTTTGCGGCAAAAAGTATAGCGCTGTCTTGCACCATTCCAAAGCACCAGCCGGGTGCCAAATTTATGGAATGCCACAAGCCGGCGCTAAGCTTGGGCTACCGTCAGTAAAAAGGACGTTAGCTGGGTGGTGGTGGCGACAGGGGTGAAGGGGTTTTTGCCTCAAAAAATGACGCTAGGCTCGCTTGAGACAAAAAAAAATTGTTACCCTGCCTAGCTTAATTTCCTGACGCACAACCATCCTAACACATGACTCCGGTCTTAGAAAAGACAGGAGTCATGCCCATCACCCCAGTGGCCAGCACAGGGGACCAGGGTCCCCTGGGCATGGCCACTGCACCCAGTGCCATGCAGTGGGCCCCAAGTTAGGGCCACTGATGACCCTTAAAAAATAGAATACTTACCAATACTTACCCTACTTACCTGGGATGGGGTCCCCATCCTCTGGTGTCCCTCTGGTGTGGGTGGCGGTGTTCCTGGGGCTTGGGGAGGGCACCTGTGGACCTATTCCATGGTGTTTAACTATGGAAATGGGTCCTAAGGTCCCCTAACTCCTGGTCTGACCCAGGCATTAAATAATGATGTAAAGCAAGCTTTGCACTATTATTTAGCCCCTCCTCTCACCTGTACGTCATTTTTGAACTGGGGATAAATATGGGGCTACGGGGATAGCACCATTTTTTAGAGGGGAACGCCTGCCTCGCTTCTCATTGAAGCGAGGTAGGTGCACGCATCCAAAAAATGGAAATTGGGTCAAAAAAATATGAGATAAATTAGGCACAATCATAATATAAATATTCCCCTCAATGTTTAAGCACCTTTTCTACATATTATGCCTCATTTACAAGTTTTGAAACAGTGATGGTTTTATTCTCAATAATAAAGATCAACAGACCCTGCCTTCCCTCTAACTATTTCTCAGATTCTCAACATTCTTTTGAATCCAAAAAGTCAATTTTCTAGCCCCCATTCTTACAATCAGCTAAACCCCTTCCAGCCAGGCTTGCTTTCCACTCCACTGAAACACCTGACATGCATGCAGCTAGCTTCATCATCTCTGATCACCACAATATATCTAATATCCTCATGCAGCTTGATCTGTCTGCAGCGTTTGATAGCACAACCACTTTACTTTACTCACTAAGCACCCTCCGCACGTCAGACTCTACTCTCACCTGGTTTCCCCACTACCTCACTGACTGGCCCTTCTCTATAGACGGTCACTCCAATAGCCCACCTCCCACCTCCCACTGCACTATCTACTGGTGATAACGCGTCAAGCCCTTATAAATTACCTGTACCTGGACACGTTGGAGGTCGGTGAATCTTTTAGCCGAGTCGGGCTCTCCTCATCCTAGAATAGTCAGGTCACTTAGACCAATAATCAATAACTGTTGTTATCGGTACCCAATACTCAATTATTAGATCAAAATCATACATTAGAAATCAATAACAGTTGGTATTTCGGCGCACCATGACCTTTCAGTCATGAATAACCACGCCAGTTTATTAAAAGTTAATGAATTTATTTCCCTATATTAACAAAGCTAACACGATGTATATAAGTCTCAAAACCAAATGATATATGTATATGAACATTACTAGCTGTCCATAGCGGCGGAAGAAACGCAATCTACACAAAATCTGGATAATGATACACTCAGTTATGGCAATGCAAATCACTAATATGACTAATTGTATTTGACTAATTTCATACATTGGTCAGCATAACAAGATTTCAAATTTGCATGGTGTATCGAATGAATACCTCGACTAACCTCTAATTAGCATTGGCATGTGGGGCTTCATGCAAAACAAATTTAGTCAACACAAATTTGGAAAACTTCTAGCCTAGGCCCTATCAAAATAGCAGTTGGTACCTAAAAGGAAAAACACAATGCAAAATACAATTATCCTTTCATAATTACCAATTTCAATCAGCATTCAAGAAAAGTCTTCGTCCCTCAGGTACCGGTTCGATCAGCATGGGGCAGGTTTAAAAGGGGCAAAGTTAAGGGCAAGCTTCCTTGCAGCGGCAAGAAGAATGGGGCAAAGTTACTTCATGGGCAAGACGGGGCAAATCAAAGTTAAAGTCTCTAGGGTGAGAATTCTTAAAGTCTCTTTCTCTCAGATAGAGAAAAGGGCATCAGGGTGTCGTCCAAAATGGAGTCTGACATCTGGCTTCAAATTGGCATCAAGGAAAATGGCTGTCTTCTCTTTGTCCAGTGGGTTTAAATAAGAAACATTCCAAATTCTGCAGGGTCTTCCATTGGAGGGTTCATAGGTTGGCTTCAAATTGTCCAATGAAAATTGTCTTTTTACTAGCGCTCATTTATGCATACATTGTCCTTGGAGCCTTGGAACACAAGTTGCAACATGGTTTGCCAATTATTTTACTATCTGTACCTTCATTGTCCGCACCTGCAGAGACTGACCTTGTATCAAAGGGGATGAAACCGGCCTAGTACGAAACCTTGAAGATAAGTGCATTAGTCATCTCTACTGGAAAAATACAACTTCAAGCAGGAATATATGTTTCATTAGTTCAAGGAAAAGCCACGCAGTTAGAATTTGAGACCAGGCAACTAGGCCAAAGCCTCTACTAAATTTAAGCTAAGCAAACCAGTTTCAAATAAGAAATCATGGCATACATTTGCAATTATGACGGATTACTAAATTTTTCAATTCTTCATGATTAATAAAGCTCGTTTACAATTATGGCAAACTACCCCGAGGGCACAATTTCCCTCGTACATTATTTTCTTTACTAAAATCACACTTCATTATATGCTTTTGGTTACATGATATGTGAGTATATCTTGGACCCTCTTTTTCTGCGTCATCACTGGTGTCCACCAGGCTTTACCTGAATTCTCTACTCTTCTCGCTCTACACTCATATTCTATTATCTCTTCTTTTTGGTTCTTTTATCACCAATATGCGGACAACCCACACATTTCTCTTTCCCTAGTTCCCCACCCTTTCAACAGTATCATATAACTCACTGTTTTACAGCTTTTTGAAACCGGGTGGCCAATGACACCCCCGTCCTGAACAAATCACTGGTCCTTCATTGTCACTCCTTCTCTATAACTATCTCTACTCCTCCCTCTATGAAATTTCCTTCAGACAAACTAACTATTTGCCACATCTGCATGAAATGTGGGTTTTATTTTCATGAGGTTGGGGTCTTTCACCACCACCAAAGCGGCTGTACCTAGATATCAGGTCATAAATATATGCAAAATCTGCCCTTATCCCCTTCCACTAAGACAAAGCGCTGATTAACTTATTGCTTCTCAGCAAACTGGACTATTGCAAATCAAGTCAGCATTTGAAAATTAACGCTAAAGATATTTATTGATTATATTATAGGATGTGCTTTGGGAAGAATCCGGCCTGTGGGTGAAGTCCCTGGGGCATTGCATGATGCCCATGTGATCAATCTGATGCTGATGTATTGCAAATGAAGCAAAGAGCCGGGTGGGACATGCAGAACCTGTCACTCAGAAAGGTGAGTGTCTTCCTGAATCTTCCGCCGCAATGTTCCTGCAATATCTACATCGTCTCTGTGGAACCTGAAAAGAAGTGCCTGCCTCACCTCCAGGCTTAGGAAAGTAAATCAGGAGGGAAGAAGAAGCTTTGAGATGCATGTAGGTGTATACGTGTAGGTATGTCTGTATGTGTTCATGAGCCCATGAATAGCTATGAGTGGGTATGTGTGGGTTTTTGTGGTAATAAACAAGTGGCCACAGATTTGGAATATGGTCAGCTGGTGGGAGCTCACCTCGACATAATGGTACTCTAACATCCCTCACCTGACCTATAGTCGACATTCAACACCTTTTGGGCTATCCCTGGCATAATAGTGGTCCATTAATGACAACTTGTGGGCATCCTTGGCAACAAATTGTCCATTGTTTGCATAACAGGGTCACTCTCTAGACATAGGATGCATGTTGTGGATGACTACATCTCTATTAGTGGCAAAATGGTGGTCCATTCTTGATTTATAACAGACCTTTTTTACATACGTTTTGACTATATCCTGCATAATCGTAGCGAAAGCCCCTGCTATAAGAAGTACATCCCTATAATTTGTTGATGATCATACATAGGCGTGAAAGACAGAATCTGTCGATGTGTGAGAGCAGTATCTGTGAGTTCTCGTTAAAAATAAAAGATGAATTTTGGGAACAAATGGTGTATTTACTAAACATGGAAATCTGGTACTGTTTATATTCATGTAAAGGAAGAGCTTCTGTTGGGGAGAATTAAACTTAACTTTTTGAAATAAAAGTATTGTATTCCATTCTAGGGGTGGGAGAAGTTTCAAAACTTTTTCTGCAATTTTTGAAAAGTTTTTTATAAAATTGGCAACTTAGCAAAGTTCGTTATGTTCTAGATTTTGGTACGTCATCGTGAAAATCATGACTATTGTGGCAAAACTTAAACTTGCAGAGAAACATTCTGCACACATTTAACATTGTTCATAGAAAAATGCTGCTAACTGTAAACTCGCAGATAAATAGCCTGCATTTTTTCCTCTCAGCTGGGTTCAATTAGAGTTCAAATTATTTTGCAATGCACAGTAAAATGTTGTATTCGAAAAAATAAGGAGGGCACATTTGCAAACTTTACAAAGGGTAAAAGTATTAACTTCGCCAAAAAATTGGTTGCAAAAAAAACAAGCATTTTCAATGCAACGGGGCTCGCATTTGCTCGGGTTGGAGCTATTTGCGTTGTAAACTCCTAACCTAACTTTTCTTGTCACACAAATTAAAAGAAAAAAAACACAGGGCGATCGCGCTATGTAAAATGCAGCGCAATCGCGCTGCAGGGAAAATTAACAGAAAAAATATCCAGAAACCAAGCTCAAAACATCAAGCCTCGAATGTTTCTAGTAGCTTACTGGTGTTGTGTAAGCGGGCTAAACACCGGAAAAGGCATGACGCATGCATGCCTTTCACAAATGAAAGCAAGCAGATTTTAAAGAGCAAGCCCAGGAACCAATGAAAGAGACTGACGTGACCTGGGCGTGGTTTGAAGCCCAAAGAGAGATTACTTTATGGGCGGAGTGCTTTGCGCTCGCCCATAAAAAATGACCGACTCCCAATTGTTTAGTAAAATTACTTTCTTTTCAAGAAATGACCACCTGATGTTTCCTGATTTTTCTGAACTCATGCTGAATTTGCCTGAGGATTGCTACTGATTTTTGTTCCTCAATACTACCGGAGAAATACTGTTGAGGCCGTGGTTTCGTGATTTGTGTTGTGTGTCTTTTCAGTAACCGTATTGTTAAGTGTTCCAATTGTATCATCATCACTGCTGTATCACTACTGCTAGCTCAGACCTGAGCACATCAGATTGGCATAACCTGTCTGATCATGTAGTTTCTGAGTAATTTGGATGCTGCATTGCTGGATGGTCCTGTATGATTTGCCTAGTTCTGCTTTCTATAGCCTGTGATTGAGAGATGTGTGCACCTTTTGAAGAGTCCACCTTGACAGTCATAATATAGGACTGGCAATATATTTGGAAAGAGCAGGGTGAAAAATTAAGAAATATGTCACATACATTGTGAAAAAATAAGAGGTCGTGTGGTTTTGCATATCCATGTTTCATTACCTAACTGCAGTACACTAACAAAGTCAGTAGATAGCCACAGCTCAGAATGAACATATATGTATCTGGCACTGGAGACAGAAAAATCCATATTTGTATAGATTTATTGTCAAACAGTTGGGCTCATAATTCAGGTACATAAGTTGTGCACAAGAACACTGATGTTGGTATATATCTCGACCATCTCAACTGACATCCAGCGTTTACCACTATAGAAGATGCACATTTTGGGGAAATAAGCTGAGAAATGCACTATTTCCCCACTATTATTTGCGTTTTCTTGGTGTAGATTCAGAATCCTTCTTCATGAGAAAGCTTGCATGGCATGCCACACACGTACTGAACTATTTAATTACTGCCTTTCAAAAAGCTCTAATTTTTTTAGCCAATTGCTGCCAGAATTAGATTATTGTGACATCAAATCCACCATTTAGACCTGTTTTTTTTTAATGTCCTCAGAAACAGATTCCACGAGAGTTCCCAAAAAGGAAGTTGCTTGCTCTGTTCAATATAAGGCAACTTTTTATACCGCTGCACTTTCAAAGTTCACCAGTCATCACTGTTAAACAATTTAATTGTGGAACTCTCTATTTTGTCATTTTAACCAGGAAATTACAACTCAATTTGGTTAAGCTCTCGGTGGCTGAATGATACATTCGCAAATAAAGTCTACATTGAAATATTAGTATGGCATTCATATTCTAGCACATAGTACCAATTGAGTCAAGTTCCTTTGCCAAATTGGCCACTGTTCTTTAGAAATTATTTGTTTCAATTCACTGCTTTGCACCATTTTTAGAGTTTCCTTGCAGAATGCGGCTTATGAACCATGCTCGATCACTATAATCAATAGAAGGAATTCTATTGCAACATTTTCACGACTGCTGTGGGTTCCTTGCCTGGCCCTTCTCCCATGTTACATCCCTTCTGAGTGGGTGGTGGGCTGTGTCCATGGTGGTAGGTTCCCTGGAAGATGAACAGTGGTGAAGTGGGGTCCACCTAACCTCGGATCAGCATTCCCAGCTTCAAGGCACAAGTTGTGCTATATTGAGATTGGGGCTTGAACTTCACAGTCTGCAAGCTGTTGGCACTTTATACTGGCAAAAAAATCCCTGCCAATATCTCAGAAATGCTGGCTAAAAAATGCACGCAATTTCTAATTTCAATTAGGCTGTAGGAGAAACCCATGATATTTTTGAACATCCAGTGATCACAGCTTCTGTGCTCACTCTTGACAGTCATCACTTGCACCTGGATACTCATTCTGCAAGAATGTATTTCCAGTCAGCAGATGGTAATCAGGCCCCACCTAGAAATTCTGTATGCTTAGCAGCTGTACAAGCCCTCTTCTTTCAGGATGAATGCTGGAAAATGTAGATTTTCCTAATAAGTTTTGAGGTGAATATTATGCCTTCTTATCTCACATTTATTGTAATAGCAGCACTCAAGATAACATGATTATGAACGCAAATGAAGGCTGACGAAATAGCCAAAGGAAGGAAAAAACATCAGCATCACATCCACCAATAACGTGACTAAGATGCGTATAACACCTACCTTGATTGCGAACAGCCCCCTTTTCTTGTGCGAGAGGTCACAGATGAATATTAAACAAAGGAAAAATAGCCAAAATAATATAATGAGCTACAATCAGGTATTGTCCCAAGTTCACAAAATTTCGTCCTCAAATGTAGTCGAAAGAAACCTCCAGCAGAGCCATTGAAGGATGTAGTGTAGAAGAACCATATGCAGATCCAAGAAAGGAGCTGGAACTTCACAAGGCTGTTGCTTGAGCAGAATTGTCTAAGGGAGGGAAGAAACAGCAAAGAAAAATGATAAAATCTGTTGCGGTGGGATAATACTCGCCTCTGTGTCTTTAATAAAATTAAAATTTTCCTTCATAACTTATTAGGAAAATCTATATTTTATGGCAAGACCAGGGGCTCATATTATGCTATTTTAAAGCATACTAGCAACTCTGGTAGAGGGTGTAACAACTGGTTTACAGTAAAACTTACGGAAAACAGAATGATTAGACCAATCAGCTGATCTCAGAATATCCTCCAGTCGCCCAGAAAGCTTTAGAAGCCATAGCACCTCTGGCTGAATATGCCCCAAAAGAGGAAGTATGAATACCTGCCAGTGACATGACCCATTTAACCCAGCGAGCTAGGGTAGGAGAGGAAACAGGCTTATGGGGTTTCCTAAAGGAGATAAGGAGTTGGGTATCCAAGGAGGTTCTGAGATCAGCTGGAAGGTGTTTGTTTAGTTTGAGACTTGAGCTAAACAAAGTTTGGGATAATTGGGAAAATATGGGTAAAACGCAGATGTTATTTTTTTTTTGTATGTCTATGGATAGAAAGCAGTATGCCTGTAGGTGTAAATTGTCTAGAGGTAATATCTAAAGCTCTAACACCGGATAGACGTTTAATCAAAATAAGACACAATAATATAGTAAGTTTGGCTGACAGCATTTTAAGAGCTAATGTCTCATTATCCTGCCATGACAGGAATGAATTTAAAACAACATTTACATCCCATAGTGAACTGTATTTCAGCAAAGGAGGATTAGAAAATCTTACTCCCTATAAAAGACAACAGATGAGAGGATGTTCATCAGCTGGCTTTCCATTGATATACAGAAGACTGACCAAAATTGCGGATCTGTAGAGGTTGGTGGTACAGTATGTTTTCCCTTTACCGGCTTCCGCTGCAAGCAAGTCAATAATGTACACTATAGCTGCTAAAAAGGGATTGATGTGTTTTTCCATACACCCACATGACAAAGAGCCCAGGCTGATTTGTAGGCTTTGGCTGTTCCAGGGGCCCAAGATTTGTTGATATAGTTCGAAGCTTCTGATGAAATAAGGGTAGTGAATTTGGTTGACCTGTCACCTTTCAGGCTGAAAGAACAAGGGACTTGTCCAATCCTAGGTGGTGTGGATTACCTAATGGGTCTAGAAGAAGAGAGGGGAAAGATGGAAGAAGAATAGGGAAGTCCATGGCCAGTTCCAGAAGGGACGGGAACCAGACTTGGTTGTTCCAAAATGGAACCACTAGGACAAGAGTTACTGCTTGCCCTCTGACTTGAGCTAAAACTCTGTTTATCATGAAGAAAGGAGGAAAGGTGCGGTTCACCCTGTGGGACCAGGCCTGAGAAAAAGCATCTAAGCCCAAAGCTAATGGATCTTGGCTCCATCTGAAAAACAGAGCCAATTGGTGGTTGAGTCTGGAAGCAAAAAGGTCTATATGAAACAGTCCCCATTTGCGAGAAAGGGTCTTGAAGATAGAGGGGTGAAGTTTCCAGTCACTGGAATCTATTAGATAACGAGAATGCCAATCCGCTACGGAATTTTGAGAACCTGGAAGATATTCCGCTTTCAAGGAAATTCTGTTGCTGAGACAGAATTTCCAGAGGCTCTTCGCTAACTCTGCTAGGGGTTTGGAATTTGTGCCTCATAAGTGGTTGATTTATCCTACTGTAGAGGTATTGTCAATGCAAAGAAGAATGGAATAAGAAATGTTGTTTTTCACAAGGCTTCTGATTGCAAGGGAGCCTGCAGGCATCTCTAACAACTGGTGTGCAATTTGGACTCCTCTGAAGACCATGTACCTCCAGTCGAGATGTCTCCACACCGGGTGCCCCAACCCGTCAGGCTTGCTTCTGATTCTAATACAAGATCTGCAGCTGATCCAAAGATTGTCCTGCCGTTCCAGGCGACTAAATGGTCTAGCCACCATTGAAGTTCTAATTGAGATTCTGTGTCTAAGCTTATGGAATCTCAATACGCTAAACCTCTGTTCAAATGACGAATTCAATCTTTGAAGGCCTCGATAATGTAAAGGGCCTGGAAATATAGCTTGAATGGAGGAGGAAAGAAGTCCTACTATTCTTGCTAGCGCTTTGAGAGAAATGGAAGATCTGCGTAGGGTTTGAATGATCTCCGATTTGATAGTCTTTATTTTTGCAGACGATAAATGAAGGGTGGCAGAAGAAGAATCTATTAGAAATCCTAGAAATTCTATCTGTTTTGAAGGGGAGAGACAGGATTTTTCTCTGTTGATCAGGAATCCCAGCTCTGAAAGGAGAGAACAAGTGGTTTGTATTTGGGAATGGAGAGAGAGAATGGATAGATTCATTAAGAGAATGCCGTCTAGGTATATTATTAACCTGATTCCCTGAGATCTGAAAAAGGCCACCACTGGTTTCATTAGTTTGGTGAAACACCAGGGGGCCGAAGAAAGGCCGAAAGGAAGGAAGAAAACTGGTACGTCTTGTTGTGCCACTGGAATTGTAGAAATTTGCGATGCTCTGAGCAAATGGGGACGGATAAATATGCTTCTTGGAGGTCCAAACGGAACATCTAGTCGTGTTGTTGAAGCATGTCCCTGAGATGGAGAATAGTTCCCATCTTGAAGTGACAATATACTACAAATTGATTGAAGTATTTGAGATTTATTACTGGTCTCATTTTCTTGTTTTTCTTCTGTACTAAGAAGAGGTAGCTGAAAAAACCTGAAAGATCTGGGGAAATAACTTGAATTGCTTGTTTGTGTAAGAGAGAATCTATTTCTAAGGATATGAGGTTGGTCATTTCTGTGGAAAATGTTGATGGAGTAGGAAACTCTGTCTGTAAAGGAGTTGAGTAGAATTCGATCATGTAACCTTGAACTGTACTGAGAACCCATCGATCTAATGTTAAGGTTTGCCATTTTGGAAAAAATAAACGAAGACGCCCTCCTACGGAAGGAGGGCCAAAGACAGTACTTACTTGTCTGTGAATAGAATCTGGAACTCCTCTGTCCCTGACCACGGAAACCTCAGCCACGTTGTGGGTAGAATTGCTGTTTATATTCTTGTGGGGAAGAGTTGAATGTGCCTCTGGATCCATGGTTGCCAATTTTATGAGTTTTGGGTCTAATTTTAGTAAAATGCCCTTCCTGTGTTCATGGGTAATGGCTGCATTGTCATTACCCAGTAAACAAAAGGCTCTTTGTACCCAGAGAGACAAAGTTTCAGGATCAATAGACAAATCTTCCAGTCTGGCTGCCTCCGCTAAGTCAAAAATGCAGGAGAGGGGTCCGAAGATGTCCAGTAATTTATCCTGCCTTGTAGACCATGCCTTGTCCACTCCTTTGCATGGATCGTTTCCAAATTTTGAGAAAAAAGTTACCATGGAAGGATCTGTAGTCAGGATAAGAGATATTTTGGAGAGTAATGAGGGGCGTGGACATTCAGATTTAAGTTTGGCCCTGGAAGGTTTAGCCATGGGCAAACGGAGTCTAGATGCTATGTACTCACACACATGGTGGGCCAAAAACCATTCTGTAGAATTAGTGTGATGGATTAAGGATGGATCAAACATTGGAGAGCCCGCAGAATCCAATACTGTAAACGCTGCAGAGGGATCTGAAAAGAAGTATAATACTTATCATGACTGCGAGCCGCAATTAAAAAGGACTGTTTGCAGTCGTTAGGTGTTATACGCATCTTAGTCACGTTATTGGTGGATGTGATGCTGACAATTTTTCCTCCCATTGGCTATTTCGCTCAGCCTTCGGGAGCGTTCATCATCATGTTATTTTGACTGCTGCTATTACAATAAATGCAAGATTGGAAGGCATAATATGAGCATCCAGTCTTGCCATGAAATTGTTTTTTAAATAAATAACTAAAACAGGAAAGACCCACCAAGCTTGGTATAAAAGTGACCATATCACTAAACTTACAACTATTAGGTTACCGCATTGGGGTTTTGGTACTAAGGCCCATATTTATACTTTTTTATCGCCGCATTTGTGTCATTTTTTTAAGCAAAAGCGGCGCAAACGTACAAAATACAATTGCATTTTGTAATTCTGCGCCACTTTTGCGTCAAAAAGCAGCGCAAATGAGGCGCTAAAAAAGTATAAATATGGGCCTAAGTGCTTTAGAAACATTACAATACATGTTTGGTAGGCTATTCTGCACCTCTATATCTCCAACAGCCGCACTCAACAATGTAGCAGTACTTTCAAGCTGCCCTAGTGAAAATAAAATCCTACTATGTTGCTCCCTCACCTGTGCATATGCTTTCCAGCCCCGCCCATCTTCCTTACTTCCACCCTCAGTTGTGCATACACGATGACCGTGACATTAGACCAGGCGGAACCGTTCCCAGAATCAATTTATGTCGAGACAAGAACGCAGCACTCTCGTTTGTCTCGTGCGTTTCAAGGAGAGCCTTTTAATGCGAGGGAAATGCCCAGAAATGGATTTTTTTTTTTATGAAAAGGGTTAAGAATTTGCCGGTCAAACAATATGTGTTTTTAATGCGTTGAAAATGAGAGACAAGCTGGCAGGCCATGAAGCGAGAGGGAAAGACAAAAGCCCGCTAAGAATGAACGCATGCGTAATTGGCCGGTAATGAGGGAGCCGGGTTAAAAGCATGTATGTTCTCGTACGGCTTTGTGTCCCCGGGCTCCTAGAAGCTGCTATTCACAGGGAACTGGAAGAAGAAAACGTGCTGCTTGTCTGAATCCAGTCTTGCAGATGACGCACAGAGAGGCTGTTTACAACAAGAGGTTTATGTACAGGGCAGCGACGGAGTTAAGGTAGCCAACTCATAGGGCAGCATTTTCTCAACAAAGTGGGTGCTCATAGATAAACATTTGGGACCTCATTTTTTAAAATTCTTTTGAGGACGGCCCACAATGTTTATTCTTTTGATTGTGGCCACAAGCCCAGTATGTTGACCCCCCTCTCAACAGAAGACTGCTCCCCGGTGTCAAGCGATCCCCACTTTGCCTTAAGTACATCCACTGTTGTGTGTGTCCACCGGTGCATTCATTTTTTAGGTCGAAGCCTACCAAACAGCACAGTTGTCTACTTCGCCAACAACAGCTTGGGGACATTTGGAAAGCTTCCCTGGGAATGCATTACACCCATTGCTTACCACTGGCTTTGTGTTTTGTAAATCACATTTGCTTGCTTTCTATTGGCTGGCTTTATGTATTTTAGGTTGTTCAGCTTGAGTTTGTCCCTTCTATGACCCATGCACTATTTATGGTAGCCTACCACATTTCTGTGCAAACAGGCCTTTATATCTTGTTCTTATATCCTATCACATTTGCTGTGCATTTGAAGACAGAGGTCAAATGTCAGGTTTTGTCTTCCAAAGAAACTTGGTATTTCCTTTTTATTTCTTTGACTTCAAAGTGAGAGGATTTATATGACAATTGTGCTGGCTACTGGGGGTGTGCTGGATGGAAGGCTGCACCACTGCACTCTACACCACTACACTCTATTCCGCAACACTCTATCCTAAACCACTGGACTCTACACCACTCTACACCTTTGTACTCTGTCACTGCACTCTACACCACTATATTCTACTCTACAGCACTGCACTCTATGTCATTGCTCTCTACTCCACTCTACTCTAACATTCTACACCACTGCACTCCACAACACTCTAGAACACTGCATTCTCCAACACTGACCTCCACTCTACTCTGCATCACTGCATTCCACGCCACTCCACTCTACTCTGCACCACTCTACACCAGTGACCTCAATGTCACTACATTCTACTCTACATCACTCTACTCTATGCCAAAGCACTCTAACCCACTCTACTATGCATCACCGTACTCTTTGTCACTGCACTCCGCTCCATGACACTCCACTCTATGCCACTCTACTCTGCAACACTGCACTCTGTACCCCAAAGTACTGTACTCAGTACCATTCCACACCAGTGCCCCCTACCCCACTACTTTATGCTGTTGCACTCTACCCTGCACCAATCCACTTCACTTTACTCTGAAACAATCTACTCTGCGTCACTGCACTCTACCCCACTATCCTGCACCCTGCGCTACTCCATCCTGTGCAACTCCACCCTTTAACACACCACTCTGCACCACTGTCATCTGCACTGCAGTACTGTACGCCACTCTACTATGTCACTGCACTCTACGCCAATGCGCTCTACACCACTTTGCTCAAAACCAATGCACTCCCTGCCACTGCACTCTATTCCAGTCTACTCTGTACTTTCAGCCACTTCACTCTAGCCCACTCTACTCCTCTCTACGACACTCCACTCTACAACACTCCACACCATTCTATAATGCTCTAGTCCACTAAACTCTACTTCTCTCTTCTCCACTCTATGCCACTCCACAACACCATCTATAGCACTCTGTGACACTACACTGTTCTTTGACATGCGATTCAACTCCCTCTATGCCACTCCATGCCACTTTACTCCACTTCATTCTGTGACACCCTACTCTACTCTATGCCATTCCATCATTTGACACTCTACAACACTTCACTGCACTCTAAACCACGCTATGCCATTCCACTCTACTATATTACTCCACTCTATGCCACTCAAGTCTACAACAATCCACTCCACTCTACACCACTCTACAACACTCTATGCAACACCCTCTATGCCACCCCACTCTGCTAAGTCCCACTCCATTCTATGGCATTCTATGCCACTCCCCTCTACTCCACTCTCTGACACTCTACGCATCTCAACTCAACAACACTCTACTCCACTGTACACCTTTGACTCTACAACACTCTACTTCCTCCTTAACACTCCTGAGCACTTTATGCCACTCAACTCTATTCTATGCCACTCTATGCCACTCCACACCACTCCACGCCAATCCACCTTATGACATATCTGTACTCCACACCACTCTCCTTTGCACCACTAAATTTCAGCCACCCTGTGATACAGCATGGCTAAAACATATTGACAAAACCAATAGATTTTTCATAGGCAAGATCTATTGGCTTTGCCAATACTTGTTTGCATTTCATCAGCAAAGTCTTCTTTGTGAAATACAAAATATGAATGACCCTAATGTGTACTGGGATTTTTCTCTGTTGATTACTTTCCTTGTACTTGACCACAATGCATGTTCGTAGGTATGGAAAATATTGACAGTCATCCCGCCCTAAGAGCAGCAGGGCCACCGATGCTTTCATCGCCAGGATAAGGGTTTACAACAGCAGAGTCAACTGATGCTATGTGGGTTGAAACCCACTGGCTTCTCACCCCCAAATTAAGCAGAGAACTGTGAGGTTGGCAGAAGGGGCAACTGCTGTGTTTTTTCACAAATATCCTGCCGGCATCAACCTCTTAATAACTACCTTATTAATGTAGCAATAAGTCACTGCATGGAACCAAAGTTCATACTGGGCATTACCTCCTATCCTAGATGTAGCTACTCTTGGTGAATAGATTCTTTGCTGTTAGTAATCATCACAGTAGATAGTCTTTTTACAGTAGATATTATTATTGGAGAATTTAAAGTGCTCAAGAAAAAAAAACACAGTTAAAAAAACAGAAATGTTTTAGTAGCTTTGTTAAGGTACCAGGTGATTCTCCATTTTTACTATTTTCCTTAGATCCAAGACCCATTACTCTAGACATTTTGGACCAGGTGCCGGAAGCGGTATCCTCCAGCACAGAAGTAAAAGTACAGACTTTCTTAGTGCAAGTACCAGTCTTGGATGTATGAAGGCCAAGGGTTGGCAATCTTTGATTTTTCAGGCCCATAAAAAACTCGGTGGGTAAGGCAGAGTCATTTAAAATGGACACTTTGTCCCACAACTAGCCTATACAGTGCTGTCTGTGCCTCTAAACATTATCAAGTATCTGGAGTTTAGATGGCATCCAAGACTGCAAAGTTCCAAACACGTTGTAAATTTGGGAATAGGTAAGCAGACAAGCTTAAGGCTAAACAATTGTTATAGTCAATGTTAGTGAACATTGGAGAGAATCAAGCAGCGACTATGGGGTGTCAGTTGGTCTTAGGGACAACTTGGAGAATTTTCCTCACGAGCTGAAGCATGTGGTCACATGTGCTCACCTTCATATTGTCTTTTGTCTTCAGTGACACTCTCTAATATAATAAGCCTCCCAGCGACTTGGCTCTTGGAACTAAAGTATGAAGCACGTCATACAGTGACGCCAAAGCGTAATGTTGTACGCTTGTTCAGAATCATTTTCTCATTATTGAATTTCAGGAGGTTTTGACCCTTCCATGGATGGATGGTCACTGAAAACTCCCTCAATCACAGAGTGGGACTAGGTCTGTGTACCCTGAAGATGAGATATGTGCTGCCCAGGTAAGACAGGGCCCTGCATCTGAAACAAAGGCTAGGACCTAATAGTAATCAATGTAAATATTGAAGAAGAAATATAGTATAGGAGAGCAGTAATGGATGGTCGACCTCTCAGACCTGAGCCCCATTCCTCGAATCTCAGTTCATTGTAGTCTCTGGATCAACACTCCATGGACGATGGTACTGAATGCTAAGGAGAGATCCAACAAGATCGTTCCTGCCATATCTGTACAATCCAGCATTGGCCTGATCTCATGCAAGGCATTGATTAGAACAGGATATCTCCTGTGCGCAAGGCAGAAAGCCATCCGCTAGGGTTCATGAAACTAAAGCCTTCAATGTTTGTTAACTGCCTGGCAACCAGCATCTCCAACAACTTTCTTAAGGTAGGCGAAGAAGTGATGAGCCCCAATTTTTTGTTTGTCGAGATAAGAATTAACCTTTTTCAAAAGAGCTTCAGTTTTCTAAAGTTATCCCAACAGTCAGGTTTGCACAGATCAGTTGTGCGACCAGGTAGCAGTTCTGGGAGATAGTGAGCAAAGAACCACAGAATCTCCAATAGAATAAGACTATAAATCCACAATGGAGATTTGCTGTTCATATATTGATCTGATATTGAGGTTCCCCTGTAAGGACATAACCCAGTCCTGAGTGGAAATCGAAGGGCATATCCTCAAATAGAAATCTGCCCTTAACCCACTCATAAATTCATCTCACATTTTCAAGTAAAAAGGGCGTGTCTACTGTAAGAGACGAGATCGAGGCATAATTTTCAACTTAACTTTTATGTTATGTCATGTCATATAATGTCATGTTAGTTTGTTTTATATTAACAGTGACTGTTTGAGTGATTAATAAATATTTTTTCTCTTGAGAATAGCTGCGTTGGCGAGTCCTGAGCCCTTCATTTTAGGTGCATAGTTAGCTTTCCTTGGCTTGTCTAAGGGAATTTTTGGGTCTCACCTACACAGCACAGGCAATGTGCTGCAACACATAGGCCCTCATTCTGACCTTGGCGGTCTTTTCGCAAGACCGCGAGTTACCGCCGCGGTGAAGACCGCCGACCGCGGCGGTATGCCGCTGTGCGCATTCTGACCGCTGGGAGCGTACCGCCGGAAAACCGCCAGCAGCCACACTGGCGGTCGGCGGGAAAGTGGAGACTGGTCAACCTCCACCGCCACGCCAGCAGAACACCGCCCACAGAATTACGACCCACATTTCTGTGTGGCGGTCTTCTGTTGGCGGTCTTCTGTTGGCGGTCACCTCCCCATGGCTCCTGTCACCTCCCGGAGGACCAACGCACAAGGTAAGTTGATCGTCCGTGAGGGGAGGGGGTGGGGGGGTGTTGTGTGATGTGTGCGTGCATGGGGGTGTGCGTGGGAGTGTGTAGAGGGGGTGTGTGAGTGCGTGCATGCGGGCGGGGAGTGCTGCTGTGCCTATGGGCAATGTGTGTAGTTCGGCGGGTGCGCATGTCGGCATGTATGTGTGCGGGTATGTGTCCCCGTTGTGTATGTGTGTGTGTAGGGGGTGTGTATATGTGCATGTTGGGGGTGTGTGCATGTCGGGGTGCGTGTATGTGCATGTCGGGGTGGGGGTGAGGAGGGGGTTCGTACCACCTCTGGGGGGTGGCAGGGGGGTGGAGGGTGTGGGGGGAGGACTCAGGGGGGCAGTGGGGGGTGGAGGAGACCCCTATCAGTGCCAGGGAAGGAATTCCCTGGCCCCGATAGTGCCTACCGCCATGGTTCGCATGGCGGTTCCCGACTGCCAGAAACCGCGGCGGTAAGCAGGGTCATGATACCGTTGGCGGTCTTGGGTCGACCGCCGGACCGGAGTGCGCAGACTCCAGCCCGTCGGTCATGACCGCCGTGGCTGTCGGAGTGGGGAAGTGGCGGTCGGTCGCGGCGGTGACCGCCGCGGTCAGAATGCCATTTTTAATACCGCCGGTCTGTTCGCGGTCCGACCGCCGTCTCTCCGCCGACCGCCAAGGTCAGAATGAGGGCCATAATGTTTACAATTCAGTAGGCTTAAAATCTGTCCACAGCAAACCATTAGTTGTTTTTGTTGCCATTCTCATTTGCAATATTTCGATTGCTTAGCTCCCATAGGCTTATCTTTCTTTCTTGTGCTAGCTCCTCCCTGAATCATGGATCAAGTACATGTGTTTTTCCTCATCCAATCTATGCCACTCTACACCACTTCACTCAATGTCACTTTGCTCTATGTTTCTCTACAACATTCCACTCTACCACACACCACTCTACTCCACCCCACTCTATGCCACTCTTCACCACTCTACTCTGTCACTCTACTCTTTGCCTCTCCACTCCACTTTATGCTACTCTAAGCCACTCTACATCACTACACTTTATGCCACTCTACTCTACGCCTCTCCACTCTACAGCACTCCACTCCATGCCACTCTGCTCCTCACCATTTTACTCCATGCCACTCTACTCTATGCCACTCCATTCTACTTTAAGCCACTCCTCTCAATGGCAAGCCTTTGGCACTCTATACCAGTCATCTCTACGCCACTGTATGACACTCGAGTCCTCGCCACGCCACTGTACTCCATATTACTCTACACTTTCCCATGAACTCTTTACCACACTACCCTACTCTACGACATGCCACTCTATATCGCTCCTCTTTACGTCACTCCACTCCACTCCACTCCTCCCCACTCTATGCCATCCCACTCCTTGCCACTCTATTTTATCCCATGCTATGCCACTCCATGGCACTCTATGCCACTCCTCACCAACCTATACCATCCTGCGCCACTCCACTCTACACCACTATACTCTACCCCACTCCACCACTCTACATAATGCCACCTTGCAACAATCTATGTCACTATGCCACTCTACCTAACTGCACTCCACTCTACACTGCTCCACACCACTCTACTGCACACCATTCTACTCCATGCCACTCTACTCCATGCCACTCCATGGCCCTACGCTCTACTATAAGCCAATCCACTCAATGCCACTCTACAGCACTTTATACCACTCCTCTTTACCCACTGTACACCACTGCATGTCACTCTACTCTACACCACTCTATGCCTTTCCTCTCCACACCACGCTTCTCTATGCCACTCCATGCTACCCCATGCAACTCTCTGCCACTCCACTCTACGCCTCTCGACTACACACCACGCTACTCCATGCCACTATACTACTCTCCACCCCACTCTCTGATAACCCAGTCTCACCACTCTGAGCCACTCTGTGCCACTCAACTCCATGCCAACCTACAACACTCTATGCCACATTATACCACTCCACTCTATGCCACTCTGGTCCTTGCCACTCTACTCTGTGGCACTACTCCAGTCCACACAATGTCACTCTGCACCACTCTACAGCACTCCTCTCTGTGCCATTCTGCTCTGTGCCACTCTTCTCTACATCACTCTACGCCTTTCCACGCCACGCAATCTACTGGATGCCACTGTACACCACTCCAGTCTATACCAATCTAATCTACGCCACTCTACTGTACCTCGCTCTATGCCACTCCATGCCACTTCACACCCACACTCCACTCTACTGCAGTGAATGACACTTTACGCCACGACACTACAACACTCCATGCCACTCCACTCCACACAATGCCACTCTACAGCACACTATGCCACTCTACTCAACATAACTCTATTGTATGCCACTCTACAGCACTCTCCTCTATGCCACTCTAAGCCATTCCATTCCACTCTACGTCACTCTACACCACTCTACTCTATGCCAGTCTACTCAATGTGAACCTACTCTTGCCTTTCTACTCTACACCACTCTATGCCACTCTGCTCTTCGCCACTCTACGTTACTCCAATCTATGCCACTCTACTCTATGCTAGTCTACTCTACTGTACTCTATGCCACTCCATGTTACCCTATGTCACTCTAATCTGTTCCACTCTACTGTATGCCACTCCACTCTATGCTGCTCCACTCTACACCTCTCTACACTCCTCCACTCTACTCTACACTGCTCTGTCCTACAACACTCCACTCTACACCACTCCATTCTATACCATTCCACTGTATGCCACTCTACTCAACACCTCGCCAATCCACGCCATTCTACACCACTCCACTCTACTCCACTGTCCTTTATGCTTGTTGTAGACATTTGTTTACATGGAGTTATGAAAAAAATCCATACTTACCTGTATAGATGCACTTGTTAAATTAATTAATTAGTTTTTAACTTGAAAGTGACATTTCAGCGATAGAAGTTGCATATGCATTTGCAGTCTTAACAATGTATGCATCTCTTTGCCATTACTCTAATAACATTAAAAGTGTACAGATCTCCATTTGTGAAAATCATTATTTACTTTCGAATTTGGGTTATCTTTTTAAGCATGTTGATTAGTGTATCTCTTGTTTTGTGTATCAGTATCTTCAATATAATTATGTACCAGATGAGTAGGAACAATACTGTGATACCTGACTAGGGGGCTTAGAGTGATCTATTGTCTTTTTCCCTGCTAAGGTAACTGTGTGCACAGACTCTCAGTAGTATGTCTTCACATCATGTTTCTTCTGCTCAAGGATGGTAGCATTTTCTGCTTTTGCCACTTTTTTCATTCTCTTTCTCATGAGTGGACCAGTGGGCACAAGGGATATTAATTTTCATTGCATTTT
The DNA here is from genome assembly GCF_031143425.1 of Pleurodeles waltl. Taxonomy (NCBI): domain Eukaryota; kingdom Metazoa; phylum Chordata; class Amphibia; order Caudata; family Salamandridae; genus Pleurodeles; species Pleurodeles waltl. The sequence continues at coordinate 1,506,075,882 of NC_090445.1, read as the reverse complement.
GTGTTTCTTTTTTCACCAGCAGTAACGCTCACATCAACACACCATTTTGCATTTTTGGGTCTGGGCATCGGACTTAGACCCCTGGTTTGTTAAGGTTAGGACTGCAATTAAGTTGTCTTTCGGACTCTGTGAAGTCTGCTTCGGGTAGTTTGGAGTAAGGTAGATTTGATAGACTATATTGTATTGTACCATCTAAAATCTTATACTCCTGGAAGATTTGGCTGGCAAAGTCTCAGTGACCAATCGGCATTTGTCAATTCTCTGTTAACATATGTCATCCATTTGTCTCTTAGGTGATTTAACTCAACTTCGTACATGTCCTTTCCAGCACACTGTAGCCATGTTACCAATTTCCGGGCTTCACACAGTTTGAAGAGTGACTCTTGGACCCTGTTCACCAGGGGCTCTACTCGGTGCATCCGCGGACCATGCGTGCACCTTTCACTAAGGACCACTATGTGAAAATTGTCTGGGAGGGTTGGGCACTTGTGTCTGAAACCGTCAAATGTGTGAAGTGTCATGTCTTCCAATATGCCCCTGTCTTGGATACTTCCGACTTCATCACGTTTTGTGTGGATTGGCCTCGTTGTTTCCCTGAACGTCATATAACACCTCATAGGCAACTCTGAAAATGCATCGTCAGAGTGTTTAAGCCTCCGTCTCCAACACTGCCCTGCTGTTGGCTTGCGGCATATTTGTACGCGTTTTTTTCCATCCAGCTCAAATATAGCTTCAGGGATCGTTCTGCCTCTAATTGATGTTTCATGTACATGTATTGCTCCGTTCTAGACACTCTGAACAATTTGCTGCCCACAGAGTTGCGCAGCTGGGTAGTATGATTCAACATTTGCCTCTCTAACACGATCTTGTTCTAGTGGTAATTTGATTTTCCATAAAGCCACCCTATGCATGCCACTTCCCTAAAGTATATCAGGATTGAGACAAGGGATTTAAAAAACTTTGCAGGTTTGTTATAGGAAGGCTTGCAAATAAGTACATGAAGTAAGGTAGCTTCGCCGTTTTCAAAATAATGATTCTGCCTAATAAGTGTGGCAATTGTTTCCAGAACCTTGTTGATACCTTTGCTTCATTCAGTCTTTTCATTATGGTTCACTCTAGTAGGGCAGAGTATGTGTGGTAGATTTGTGCCCTTTGGTACTTAAGTGTGTTTCTCCCAATTGTCCAGCACTTTAATGGTTATAGTGGAAACAGGCATGATTGCTACTTACCTGTTAGAAATGGGGTTCCTGGTTGTCTGGGGTATGCACCCCAGCCAGGCTGAAACCACTGCTCTAGTCTGGACGAGTAAATTACACACCAAAGATAACCTGTCCTCACCCCTGGTAGCTTTGCACAGAGCAGTCAGGCTTATCCCCAGAGGTCATGAGTAAAGCGTTTGTACACAGCACCCATACCAGTGATGCAATAAATATACCACTAAAAGGACTCCACATGTAATTATAAAAATATATATACCTAATATTTTAAATAGTTGAGCTACAAGACCAACAACAAGATAGCTCATAAGCACAGTGCAAAGGTCCCAACCCGGTACATATGTTATAGGTCAAAAGCGACACCCGAACAATATGCACTTTACAAGTTAACCCCAAAACATGCAGGTCATATGATGTAGCAGTTAGGTAATAGATATAGCAGATAAATATTGCACCTAGGATGCAATTCTTGTTGTATGATTTAATATTCTGATAAGGACAGGCAACACATCACACAACATGATATCAAGGCAAGGAAATGTGACAGCCTATGAACAATATACCTCATCAAATGAATGTTAGCATGTATCCTCATGGAAACACAGGGCCAGGTAAGACAAAAACACGTAGGTCATAGCATCAGGGTAGGAAATGCAGAGTATGCCCACTCTGTAATATTGCTGCCCAACCTACAATGTGAGAACCACCCTCACAACATCTGTACGCCGGCACACCTCAGGAAAGCGTGTCTTTGGCGTGGCCACTTCCCTCACGAAGGGCTGTGCTGGACTGCCCCACAAGCCGCTCTTGCTGAAACGAGGAGAGGGCGCCACTCACCACCCGGGTCCCTCACAGATTCCTTGCCTTGAGCCCATGCTTCAGGCAAGGGCAGAGAAGTCACGCCGCAAATAACAGTACCACAGTGATCAAGTCCCTTGATTCAGCGATAGCTGGCAGGGTCCTTAGGATCTTGAAGGTAAGCAGTGGCTCCCAATTTCCAGCATGCACAAACAAGAAAGGAAGAGAATGCTTCCACGGGCCTCATAACAGCGCTCGCCAAGCACTAGGATACTAGAGCGTGCCAACACTGGCCTCTCCGTGTGCAAGGGCCAGAATAAATGAAAATGAAGCACTATCCACAAGCAGCTTACAGGGGCCAGGGGCACACGATGAACCAGGGAGTTAAAAGGGCAGGTTAACTCTGTGTCAGCCCCTGGGAGACAACTGGTGGGAGGGGGGACAGGCCAACGCACCAGGGCAAACAGTGGTGGTTCCTCTCACCCGCCCCACAGAACCTTGACAGTCCAGAGTAAGAAGAAGGCTGGCAGCATGGCAACATACAGAAAGGCAATCCAGATGAGTCATTTGGAACACCCAGTAGACACAAGGCAGTAGGGAAACACAAGAAGAGAAGTCCTGATGAGTCCTTTGTGCAGTCCAGCAGTTCTTCTGGCAGAGTTGTGGTCCCAGTTTCAAAAGTGCTCCAAAAATCAGGGGGCTACAGTGCTTCCACCTATACTCGAAATGTCCAGCTTCTAGAAGGTGGGAGAAAGTCCCAGACAGAGCTGACCAGTTCCAAGAATGTCCCTTCTCCTCTGCCCAGGCTCCAGACATCAGTAGGGGTAAACAAGCCCTTTGTGAGTGCAGGGCACAGCCTATTCAGATGTATAGCGTGCCCCACCTCCCTCTCTCCTAGCCCAGGAAGACCATCAGTATGCAGATGTAACCATCACACCTAACCCTCCCTGATAGATGGCTGTCTGGGGGCTATGCAGAAAGTGGAGCTGTATGCAGAAAGTGGAGCTGTCACTCTGCCCTAGAAGTGGATTGGAGCCATGTTATGCCAGAGTTATGAGCAGAGAAAAATGCACACTTTCTAAAAGTGGCATTTCTGAAATAGTAATGTAAAATCCACCATCACCAGTAAGCAAGATTTCTCACTACCATTCCACACATACCAAATACGGCCACGCTACTCCTTATAGAACGGAAATATTACCACTTAGACTTATGTGAGGGCATTTCCAATGCAATCCTATGAGAGGAGCAGCACTCACAGTAGTGAGAAACTAAATATTCTGTCACTACTAGGACATGGAGAGCATAAAGACACATATCCCACCTTTTACATACACAGCACCCTGCCCATAGGGCTATCAAGGGCCGACCCTAGGAGTGACATGTGTAGTGAAAAGGAAGTTCAGGCCTTGGCAAGTGGTTTGGCTTGCCAGGTCAGTGTGGCAGTAAACTACACACGCAGGCCCTGCAGTGGCAGGCCTGAGACATGTTTGAAACGCTACTTCTGGGTGTCACAATCTCCGCTGCAGGCCCACTAAAAGCATTTCATTTACAGGCCCTGGGTATATGTATACTACTTTACAAGGGACTTGCAAGTAAATTAAATAGCCAAACAGGTGTAATCCAATTATACCAAGTTTTAGGGGGAGAGCCCATGCACTTTAGCACCGATTAGCAGTGGTAAAGTGCCCAGAGTCCTAAAGCCAACAAAAAGAGGGTCAGAAAAATAGGAGAAAGGCAAGAGGTTTGGGGATAACCCTGCAGATAGGGCCATTTCTGACATTACCAACCATACTTTCTTGCATGATATAATCATAGTCGATATACAGGATACTAGACTTTGTTAGGTACTTATTTGTCACTCGATATTGTGACATAATTCCACAGATTAAGTACTGTGCTAAGGGAATTGTGCATTTGTGTGCATAGCCAAATGATGTAGCAATGTGTATTTGTGGGATTTGGGTGAGTGGAGTTCCTGGATGTGCCTCCTATATATTGAGTAGGGAATACCTAAGTGATCAAATGTATCCCAGTCATGGATTGCAGAAGGTTATTGATTCAGTAACGGTGTGTATTCGGTAGCAGTGTCTACATAATGGACAGAAATGTTTTCAGTCAGCGTGGAAGTCGTGTGTATGTATATTTGCCATGTTCTTTATCTGAACACCTTCTGAACACCGGTTTTTACGAAGTCAGCGGACACTTCATACATTACAGACCATTTTTAACCTCTTTTTAGCTGGATAATTTTTCATCCAAGCCAGGAAATTGGTGTAGGCCAGGCAGACCTATTTTGTTTTTTTGCACTAAGGAGAGCAAAAGTTAAAAACGTGTCCGTACCTCAACTTCAAATACGCTTTTTAAAACATAAAAGTTCTTGACAAGCGCTCAACAAACATCACGTGTTCAACAACGTGTGAAATTCGTATAAGGTTTTAAATGTCGTGAACTTTGGTCAGAAATTCCCACATAAATTCTGCAATGCAAATTGAAAGTTGTGAGCAAAACATATTGTTTCAGTTTGTATTGAAAGTGCAAAACAAACATGACCATACTAGGGCTATTGTGTCCTATAATAAATTCATTCATATGTTTGTCTTTTTGTTTTTACATCTGGGTTTACAATCTTTCGGGGAAAGCCTGAAGTTTAAATTAAACTTTGCCTAGAGTGGAGGAGATCAAAAAACTTTACCACAAACTGTAAGAATGGGCTTGATGGAAATGGAGCTGGATTATTAAAGTTAATACCTGGCTCCTTTGTGAGCCACAACAGTAGGCCTTGTCTTAGCTTTTGTAGCCAAATAAAAAAAAAATCATTAAAAAACATAATATTTGAAAAGAGCCCCACTTCCAGGCATGTGTACCGCCTCCCCTCGTGGTATATGTAGGTACATGACCAGGCTCTCTTTGACATTCATTGTTAACAGCAAAATATTTCCTTTGAAAAAAAGTGTGCACTGCCTTTGGCCAACAGTAATTGGATACATTTGGAAAAATCTATGAACCCACAGGTATGTTTTTATAGACCACATATTTTTCCCATTGAAATTGAACCTCCATACCTTCAGAGTTCGTGTAGAGTTTGCTGCTTCTGGCGCCTGAATTTGGAGTTTGAATCCCGGCGCAGCCCCTTGACACACAATGTGACATGAAGGAAATAAGATACATCTTCTTGTGCCTATGTCACTCAGCAGGACGCGAAGGTAGACGGAATAAGTAGCTCGAAATAGTGTTTTTTAAAATTGTATTTATTGATGTTATACCTCTTCGCACAGCCTAATTTGTTAAAAAATAACACTTATAATAATAATAATTAGAAGGGGTCAACATTTTTCTTAGAAACTCACCACTAGCGTTGTACACTTTCAGGACTGTCGAATACCACTGGTGCCTATACTTGATTCCACTGCATGCCTTTTTATTACACCATCTACACTTCCACCACTCTTGCTGTTTTTTTTTCGCCCCTTATCTCTTTGTCACAGTTTCCTTCCTTCTCTTCTCTTCATCCTTCTGTCTTTATTTTCTCCCTTTTCTGCCCTGCTCTGAGTCAGAGTCTGCTGACGAAAATTAAGCCCTATGTCCGTGTCCACCACCTGTGACCACCGGCACAGATTAATCTCTGTGCACCAGTCAGTGGGAGGCGGGTCATAGCACTGCCCATTTATCCTATCCAGCATTTTCCTGGGCAGCTTCAGACACTTGAGGTCAGTTTTGAAGGCCTCTCACTCACACAGAGTTATTGCAGAAGGCACAACAGGGGCATCATCAAAAGAGAAAAGGGACAGAGTGAGAGATAAAAGAAAGAGTGTGGAGACTAACCAGAGAGAGGGAGAGAAGGAGAGTGACAGAGAAGGAATGGAAGGGGCTACTCTGAATACTTTTGCCATGATTGTTATTGGTTCCCAATCTGGCCCCGGTGGTCGGTGCTGTTAGGAGATCCTCTTAGGGGGGATGCTCTGTGTGTTGTGATGACTAATGTCCAGTCTGGTAGTATAAACTGGGCTGAGTTGGGATGGGCTGCTTCATAAACACAAGTGGAGAGGACAGGCAGCATTACCCACTCCAGGCTGCACGAGCCACGGCCCAACCCCACACTCAACAATGCTAATTGAATATTACTGTTTGTGCATCTGCATATATTATACAAGCGCAAATACCCGTCTGTAGTTACGATTAGGTCTCAATTTCCGTCGAAAACAGATTGTTTTCTAAATAACTCTGGTGTGGTGCCGTTTGATGAATTTGCATGAAACGAGTGGAGCTTAACTGACCTAAAGATGTCTGCCTTTTTGGCAAGCTCCTCCAGTCTCTTTTTTAATCTTCAATAATCCTATGCCCATATCATTTATTAGCACTACATGCAAAGCAACCCTGCCTGCTGAACATTAGGAGCGACCCATCCTGCCGCAATTTCATGGCGTTGAGGCACCCAGGACCTTCTGGCTGCTCATCACCCGCCGACGGGAGGTCAGAGTGGAGCGTGGGCTGCGGGGACTACTGCGTGGCCTGCAGATTGGAGCAGGCTCTGCTCACCTTTCCTCACCGCCTCTGGTGCTCGGGAGGGGGACCCTGAGGCCCTGGCACCTGTACCTGTGAACGGGCCAGAGCTTGAATGGTGCACCTTCCAGGACCCAAGACAAAATCCTGCGACAAGGACCGGGCATTTTGTATTCAGCCGCAGGCTCTTGAGGAGCTGTATTGGAGGCTTGAGATGCAGAGCGGCTCGGAGTCTAAGTGCTGTTTTGCAACCCCGCCACCCTGAGAGACACCAGGTGAGAGACTAGCGGGGAGTTCGCTATAGTGTCGCGCTCGTGACAGAATCGAGCCGAGAGCACTACCATTTATGCCTAAGATGTGAGGGGTGCTTTGTGGTAGACCCCTGAGGGTTCATACTTTGTGTCGCGACCCAAGGGTCACGTGTCAAAGTTACATAAATAAGGCGCGGCCAGCAAGCATGGTCAGTATGGCCCAGAACAGCAGCGATACCTAAGTATGCATGGCGATCCGAAGCCTGTGACCAAACACTTCACCACGTGTCAGAACGTTATTTATTTATTAGCGCGTAAACTATTGCACGACACAGCGCGTGTATCGCGACACAACACTCGCCTGAAGACTGCTGCCTGGCAGCTAGCGATGTCCTGGGGTCCCGGGTTTCTTTGGGATATTGCAACATGGGGACTTGGGGGGAGCAAGGGGCTTGCCCTGTCTCCCCCCGGGTTTATCGGGCCGGAGTGGAATGCTCCGCGGCACGTTTTTTGATTGGGCAGGGCTTCAGGAAGGGGCGGTGTTTTAGGGCAGGGGATAAGAGGCGAGGGCTGGGTGTGGGCGGCCTCTTTGGCCGTTTGTCACACCCAGTGGGCGTTTTTGTCTTCGTGAGTTGGGCTTCTGTCAGGAGTTTGTAGGGGATTTAGGGCGGTATTTTCTTTAATAGGCGGAGTTTAGATTTATATTAGCGCGATTATATATATTTGTTTGGTTGCCATGGAACCTAGCAAAGTGGTTAAAGCACTAAAGGTTTTACAAGACGAAGGTCGGGAGGATTTGTTGAAGGAGGGGGTGCTTGAGGATACTTGGGTGGGTTTAAGAAGGCCTAAAAGGCTTTCTGCTGAAGGGGTATCTGCTGCGGTGGCAGCCTGTACATCACCGGTCAGGGCAGGGAGGAAATTTCGAGTGAAGAGTGCCACCGGTAGGAAGGTGGCGCGCTCACCTGTTAATGAAGACACTTCGGATGTGGTGTTACCAGGGCCCCCGTTAGCTGTGTCGAAGAGGCGGGGTATTTGTAGTCTGCCTAGGAGGCAGGGATCCTTGTTACGGACGCGTGTCGCGGCGGGAGGCAGAAGCTTGGAAAATGCGGCTGCGGTGGCGAGGCGAGGCCGCATGGGGGCTCAGATCTGATTCGCGCATGCGCGAATCGGATTGAAAAAACAAGCTTGCGCGCCTTCTAAAACAAGCACCGAGCGCGAGAGGCAGGATTTAGATGAAAGGGCGTTAGCAGGCACGTCCAAGATGGCGGCGCCCAGTGATTTTCAGCAGCAGTCGCCGTTTTCGGTAGATAAGGGGTCGGGTTTGAACCTGAGAGGTGACGCAAGTGTTTTAAGGTTGGAAGAGGAGGTTGTGGTTATTTCTGACGACGAGGAGGAGGTTCAGGTGAGCCAGGTTAGTTTGTTAGCTAAGGGAAAGAGAGATAATTTAGATTTAAGTGGAAGGAAGGGAGGTAGTGGTATCCAGTTAATTCCTAGAGAGGTTAGTCCTATGTTGCATAGAGTGCAATCATGGGGGATAAGTAATCAGGCCGATCTCCAATTGGGTGAGCGGATTGAGCTAGTGGATCAGGATGGGAATGTTTTTAAAGGTACGGTGTGTGGTGAGAGGTGTAGTTCTGGTGCTATAGACAGAGCATATGTTAGCTTGGATTTGAGTCAAATTGTGGTGGGTGTGGGTCCCTCTGGGTGTGACACGTCCCATGTTTTGGGCGAGCATGGGTTGCAGGCGATTCACCAGCGGTCTGGGCAGATCGTTGGAGAGCAGAGCTTGCCGGTGAAGGTCAGGGCGCCTTCATTACACCAGTTGGAAGGGAGGGTTAAACCTGGAGCGGTTTACCCGACTTCGGGGGAGACATTTGGCGAGGACGAATCACAGCCATCCACTAGCCGGGGCGCTGGTGCTGGTTTGGCTAACATGGAAGAAGAATTACTTGATTACGACAAAGAATTTGAGGAAACAGTTTCATCACGTCACCGGGTGTGTCTATCGGGTGAGGTGCCTGGAGAGGTCCAGGGCGGCCCCTCTAAGGCGCGCTTCCAGGACATAACAGTTGGCGGTTTTCCGAGAGGTGAGGTTGGATTGGTGGGGTCGGTGAGGGCTAGAGAATTCCGGGAAAGTGGGGGAGGTATTGGTGGGGCAAGGGTTTCTGGGGTTCTGGATGGTTCAAAAGAGCACAGGTCTAAGACGGATGCATGTATTCAGGTGAGTTCGATCACGGAAGGGAATGGTAATTTGGAGGTAAGTGGAGCCAATGTTGATGGGTCTGAGTAAAAAGTTGAATCAGGTGACGGTAATAATAAGACTACAGGCTCGGTAGCGGGGGGTGAGACAGCGGGGGGTAGTGTTAAAGGTAAAAAGTTGCCTTACATGGGAGTGTCGATGCCTTTGGGGGCGCATCTCACTCTAAATTTGAAAGAAAAAATTTGGAAAGGGAATTTTATTGATGTTTTTAAACTACTTCACAGAGAGGTTCAGGCCAAAGAAGGGTCAAAAGAAGAGGAATGGGAGTTGGCTAGAAGGCCTAGAGTACCTACCACAATTGAAAATTGGACATCTGCCTTTTTGATATATGCAAGCGTTTATTGCGAAAAGCATCAAGACTCTTGCATGGCTCTGCTTAAATATATGGACGTTGTGAGGCGAGCTCAGATGGATTTTGGAGGATTTGGGTGGTTTAGGTACGATGAGGAATTTAGGGCACGTAAAGCAATGGATTCTACCAAAATGTGGGGTGAAATTGATAACGAGCTATGGATGCAGTGGTTGCGTACTGCAAGGAATGCGCCTACAACTCATACGGCAAGTGGGCTGCCTGTTCAATATAAGCCCTTTCAGGGGCGGCCCACCCATGTCGGGGTGGGTTTCGGTTCCAGAGGTCAATTTCAATCTAACGGGGCATGTTGGTCCTTCAACAGCGGGCAATGTAACAGACAGCAGTGTAGATTTAGACACGATTGCTCCAATTGTGGTGGGAGACACCCAGTTTATCAATGCTTTGGGGGGTTACAGTGGGCCGGACACGGGACAGCAGGAAGAGGTGGTGACCGAGGTAGGGGATATATTCAACCGCTTGCAGGTAAAGGGCCCTACGCCCATTAGATTTGAAGCGATTGCTTATTGGTTGCAATTTTATCCACATTTTGAGGAGGCTAAGGTTCTTTTTAGTGGTTTTTCTGATGGTTTCAGGTTATGTTATCAAGGTCCGAGGTTGAGAAGATAGGCTAATAATTTGAAGTCAGTGAGGGAACACCCTGAAGTAGTGAGATCTAAGCTGCAAAAAGAATTGAGTTTGAGCAGGATTGTTGGCCCCTTTTTGCATTGGCCTTTGTCTAATTTTACTATTTCTCCCTTGGGAGTGGTCCCTAAAAAGCAAGCTGGTGAGTTCAGGCTTATCCACCATTTGTCATGGCCAGCAGGAGCTTCAGTAAATGACTTTATTGCAGCGGAAGACTCATTGGTTCATTACGCGTCGGTTGACGAAGCCATTGCGCTGGTACGGAAGTGCGGGAACGGTGCTGAAATGCAAAATCAGATGTGGAGTCCGCTTTTAGATTGTTGCCTGTTCACCCGGATGATTTTTCTTTACTGGGAATGCAGTTTGAAGGTTCTATATATGTTGACAGGATGTTGCCAATGGGGTCTTCGGTTTCTTGTTCACTATTTGAGATGTTTAGTTCATTTTTGGAATGGTGTTTCAAGTTTCAGGGCGGTGGCAGATCAGTGACGCACTATTTGGATGATTTTTTCTTTGTTAGGAGAGCTAATTCAGGCGACTGCGGTAAGGCTTTGCATGAATATCAGAGTTTGATGTCAATTTTTGGGGTCCCGCTGGCGAGAGAGAAAACGGAAGGCCCAGATACCTGCATACATTTTTTGGGCATCGAACTGGACTCTGTGCGGATGGAAGTGAGGCTGCCCAGTAACAAGGTACAACAGTTGATTGCTATGTTGGAGGAAGCAGTGAGGAAACCTAAGTTGGTATTGCGTCAGGCACAATCCTTCTTGGGTCATTTGAATTTTGCATGTAAGGTGGTAAGGGTTGGCAGGGCGTTTTGCCGCAGACTTGGATTTGCTATGCGCGGTGCCTTTTTGCCACATCATCACATTCGTCTTCGAGCATGTGTTAAGGAAGATTTGCGGATGTGGATTGTGTTTTTGAAGGATTTTAATGGAGTGACGATGCTTGTGGAGGAGGAGGATTGGTTTTGGCATATTCAGATATTCTCAGATGCATCCGGAGCTCATGGTTTTGGTGTGTTTTGGGACGGTCATTGGGCAGCAGAGGCGTGGCCTGAGAGTTGGAAGCGTGCTAAGTTTAGCATTGCATTTTTAGAATTTTTCCCTTTAGTAGTTGCATTGACAGTTTGGGGCCGGTTCTTGGCCAATCGTAATGTCATATTTAATGTGGACAATCAAACTGTGGTGCATTTGGTCAACTCTCAAAAAGCAAAAGATGAGAAGGTACTTAAACTGTTGAGGGTTTTCTTACTTTGTTGTTTAAAATTCAATATACTGTTTAAGGCTCGTCATGTCCCTGGCATCAATAATGACATCGCTGATGCCTTGTCTCCTTTTCAGTGGCAGAGATTCCGTGGCTTGGCGCCGGGAGCGGATGTCCAGAAGACGGCCATACCGGGGGAGTTATGGGATCTAGGAGGTTAAAAATGTTGGAGCTCGTTCAGCAGTCTGTAGCTCTGTCGACGAGGAGGACGTATTTTCAGGCTTGGTTGGAATTTTTGAATTCCGGTGCAATACGTCGGTTGGGTGGCTGTGATGTGATTTCTAGGAGACAGGATGATGCGGTGCACTTTGTTATGCAGCAGATTGAGGCCGGTCTGGCGGCAGTTACGATATCGGGTAAGTTGTCTGGGGTTTCTTTTTATGGTAAGTATTTTTGGGGTTATGATCCAATGGAAGGCGAGTTATGTAGGAGGATTTTGGCTGGATGGGCCAGGTCGGGGGGGTCAGGTGTGATCGGCGGCGGCCTATTTCGTCTACTATGTTGAGGTCATTGTTGGGTAGTTTGGATGGCATTTGTTCTTCCGTTTGGGAGGCACGTTTATTTTCTCTTTGCATGTCTTGGCTTTTTCATGGTGCATTTCGCATTTCTGAATTGTTGGGGGTAAGAGGGAGGGAGGGTCTTCTTTATGAACATGTGAGAGTAGTTGATGGGGTCATTGGGATATGGTTGCCTTTTTCTAAAGGGGATCAGTTGGGGAGGGGCCAGGAAGTGAATTTAGAAGCTAAACATTCTGTTGACTGCCCAGTTATTTGTTGGTTTGCTTTTTGTTCAGTATTATCTCAATCATCAAAATTTGTATTCGTTCACGAAGATGGGTCACATTTGTCGGCCTCTCAGTTTTTATCGGTGTTGAGAATGTCGGTTAAAAGTTTGGGTTTGGATCCTAGTAGCTATGGCACACATTCTTTTCGGATTGGGGCTGCAACTGAGGCGAGGAGACAAGGTAAATCAGATCAATTAATTAAACAATTGGGCAGATGGAAATCCAGATGTTTTCAGAGGTATGTGCGTTCCTTTAAACAGTAGTTTTCTTCGGAGGCGTTTTTTCTGGATCTGTTAATTTTTCTTTTCCTGCTCTTCAATTTTTTCCTCATTGCTCCTTTTCTCTTCCCTCACCCACTCTCTTTTAACCTTTTTCCTTTGCCTTTTGCTTTTTTCTTTTAGCTCTGTAAGGGTTTGTTTTATCTCGTAATATCACAGTTTAATTAACATATATTTTTCTTGTAGGTTGTGTTGGGGGTCCCGAGAAGGTGTGCTCCGTTTGGATTGTAGGACACTCTTTTGTTCGCTGGGCAGAGAAACAAGCTTCATCGCGCCCTTTTGCGAGACATCTTGGGCTGGATGGGGCAAGGATAAAGATTAGTTGGGTAGGGAAGAGTGGAATGAGATGGGGAGAGTTACTTTATGTGCTGGCGAAACGGATGGAGCAAGGGGTTTGTCCTGATTTATTGATTTTACATTTGGGGGAGAATGACATAGTTGCCTTGTCAGGCATTGGTTTATTGAAGGTTATGAAGTCAGATTTAGTTAGGATTAAAGAACGTTGGTCAGGGACGCATATTGTTTGGACGAGTTTGGTGCCGAGAAGAGTTTGGAGGGGTGCTCATTCAATTAGAGGGATTGAGAAGCAGGGTAGGAAGATCAATAGGGAGATGAGGAATTGTTGTAAGGCTCAGGGCATTTCAGTTCTTTCGCATGAGAACATTGTGGTTTCTGATGTAGAGTTATTTCGACAGGATGGTGTGCATTTATCGTTTTTGGGAAATGAGCATTATTTGTTGGAGCTTAGACTGTGTATTGCAGATTTACTGGGAGAAAATCTATGGGATAGGTAGATAGGTTTTGGTGGGGCAGGAAAACGCCTGCTCGGGTTTTCCTGGGTGGCCTTTCGGGGGGGAAGGGGTAAATCAGAAAAGAGGACAGGGCAGGGGGTTTTCACAGACAAGGGTAAATGGAGAACGTCAATGCAGGACAGATTGGTTAATGGGTTGGTCAGGTCAAGGTGGGGAATGGGACAAGGGGTAGTGAGGTGGGGTCATTTTAGAGGGAGGGGGAGGGGTTTTAGGTGATGAATTTGTATTAGTGAGGTTTGGGTAGTTTTGTGAGGCTTCATGCCAAGGTTGTATTTTTACCAGACCTGTTCTATTAAAGCGGCCTTTTACCCTTTTGAGGAGTGTTGTGATTATTTCACACATAAGGCCCGATGGGGACTTGGGGGGAGCAAGGGGCTTGCCCTGTCTCCCCCCGGGTTTATCGGGCCGGAGTGGAATGCTCCGCGGCACGTTTTTTGATTGGGCAGGGCTTCAGGAAGGGGCGGTGTTTTAGGGCAGGGGATAAGAGGCGAGGGCTGGGTGTGGGCGGCCTCTTTGGCCGTTTGTCACACCCAGTGGGCGTTTTTGTCTTCGTGCCCTCCCGCCCACCCGAATAAATTTAGTTTTTCTTAATATTTTATTAAAGGGGGGGGGGGTGAATTTGGTTGTCATATATAGCGTTTTTATTTTCGTTTTTAGTTGTAAGGTGGCAATGTTGGTTTTAACAGGGCAGGTCTTTTAATTGTAGTTGATCAATTGTACATGGGTATAGCAATTTGTTCGGGGTTTTTTTTGGGCTAGCTATTTGTTTTCGCCGCTGATAGTCAGGTCTGGTTTAGGGGTTATGTGCCTTTCGGGGGGGAAGGGGTAGATCAGAAAAGAGGACAGGGCAGGGGGTTTTCACAGACAAGGGTAAATGGAGAACGTCAATGCAGGACAGATTGGTTAATGGGTTGGTCGGGTCAAGGTGGGGATGGGACAAGGGGTAGTGAGGGGGGGTCATTTTAGAGGGAGGGGGAGGGGTTTTAGGTGATGAATTTGTATTAGTGAGGTTTGGGTAGTTTTGTGAGGCTTCATGCCAAGGTTGTATTTTTACCAGACCTGTTCTATTAAAGCGGCCTTTTACCTCTTTGAGGAGTGTTGTGATTATTTCACTCATAAGGCCCGATGGGCCGTGTACATGCGGCAATGAAGCTAGGCATGAAGGTGATTATGTTAGTGCACCTGTAAGAAGAGCCCACGCTGGGGACTGGCGCCGGGGGGTGCGAAGAATTGAACATGCCCCTCTCCCCCATGCTGCCTATTAACTAATCACTTACCTTAATCAGTGCCTACTCGGGCCCTCCCTCACATTAGAGGGAGCATTGTGGCGCCTGTCCCTAGGAGGACTTCGATACTATACCCTGCTTGCTATTGGCCTATTACACTCTGATGCGAATATCAACCACATGCGGTGCACTGCAAGCGTTGGCCTGGACACTGCAGCCCCTGCGAGTGCTCTTCTAGTGTTGCATTGAGCCCAGTCCCGTGTTTCTCGCCATTTCCAGAGGCCATGCAGTATAAGTTTGGCTTGGGACTCAGTTGAGTAACTCGAAGCCTGGGGATGGTGGTGCTCTTGGGCTCCAGGCCCCCACAGCACATAAAAGTGAGCCACGATTGCACAGCACCCAGCCTTCTGGTGTTGGTGCTGTTGCTGGATATCCTCATGTATATTTAATACAGGACGTTTTACAGATTTCATTAAATAAGGATAGACATTGCAATACAAAGTCATGAAAAGTCTTTTGACATTGGTATTAAATCGAGATGAACAAACCCATTCGGGCTTTATGTGAAGTGCGCCAAGGAGCTGGCAGCAGATGGGTCTCACTGCCAGCACAATTCAGTTACTCTACAAGGAGTGCAAAGTTGGGACATGGCACCTAGCTTGGCAGCACAGAGAGATGACTTTGTTCAAACACGTGTAATATTATGTATGAAGACAGGTATGTGTAGATTGAACATTGGTATTGCAGTGCATCCTGTAGGGGCTAGTGCCATGGGATTGCAGGCTGTTGGACATGTAGCCTCCCCGCAAGGTCTCCCTGCTGAATACGTGCCTGACATTGGATTCAGTCTTGCATCGACCTGTGGCCGTCCTGAGCACTGTGCTCCCTTCCCTTAGGTGGTACTTGGAGGCCAAAACTGTTGGCTGATAGTACCTTGCTCACTGTTGTGCCTTTTGGATCTACCATTTACTCTGTGGACTTGGGTCTGCCTGTGGAGCCCCCTACAAGTGGCTCACTGCTGGTCTAATTATGCAAGGTGCTTTGCAGAGCTGCCTGTGGTCCCCATGACCTGCTCTACACGGGGCCTGCTCAGACTGCTCCTGACTCCTGTCACAGGCCTGGCGTTATCACTCAAGATGGGCAAGATAGATAAATCGAGCCTAAACTGCAGATCGAGTCGCGTAAGGCTCCCAGATTGAGCGAAGAGGGTGTGGCCGCACCGGAGATGGGTCCTGATGCCACTGGTTGGAGATAGGGGTGAATTGTGCCAAGTCCTGACTGCCTTGCAGCTTAGCCTCACCAAGATTGATAGAAAGATAGATGCTCTCTCCTATCGCATGGACAGGATGTCAGAACACATTGACAAACATGCAGAGCATCTGGATACAGTGGAGCAGTGGGTATCCGAGGCAGCAGAAGAGCAGGTCACAGCTTCAGGAGCACAAAAACAACTAGAGAAGGTGATCACTGCACTGAAGGCCAAGGCTGAGGACTTGGAGTCTCTCTCCCGTCGAAACAATCTACAAACCATGGGCCTAGTGGAATCCACCAATGTTGGAAATATGAAAACATTCTTGGAGTACCTTTTCATTGACTTGATAGGGCGAGAGACTTTATCACACATCTTTGTAGTGGAGTGCACTCATCGCTCACTTGTGCCTCATCTAGTGCCGGGGGTCAGGCCCCACCAGATCATTGCAAGACTGCTCAGTTACTGTGACTGTGACGCAGTGTTATGCTGGTCCTGGGATTTGCAAAAACTTGGGTACGAGAGCACAGAGCAATCCATTTTCTCCAGTTTTACACCACAAGTTCAAGAGGTGCAGAGACAGGTTCTCCCTGCAAAGTATAATCTCCAAGAACAGAAACAGGACTACGCTATGCTCTTCCCAGCCCGCTTACATGTCACCATCGATGGGAAGCCCAAAGTTTTGTGGAGTCACCATCTTAAAACATGGAGGCATGCTCCGCTCGATTCGAGGCTGCCCGACGAGACTGGAAATAGAACTCAACGATTTGGGGCACACCCATAGCAAGGCGGCCAAGCAAAGACTATTGGAGAATATCAGAACTTGTTTAACTGAGTACAGTGAATTGGCTCAGTGAGGTCAAGCACCTGGGCAAATATGCAACGGCACGAGTCTTTGTTGAGGGTAAGTGACCGAGCACCACACTTGCCGCCCTTATCCGACCTAACTGAGAAGATAGCACAGTGCTGTCATTTCAGGATGAACAGGTCGTGTTCCTGCACTGAGCAAATCAGGTGGCTGATCAGTTTTGCCATTATATTCTGACCTCCATACCTACTGGATTGCTTACGATAAGCAGGCCACAGCAGATTACCTGTCCCATACCACCATGAAGTGGCTGATGACAGCCCATCAGAAAGTCCCATGGCACAGCTCCTACCTTCTGAGATTACAGCAGCACTGAAAGACATGCTGGTTGGGAAGGTGGTGAGAACTGATGGGCTAACAGTGACTTTTTACAAGGTTTACCAGGAAAATCTTGTGCCGCACTTGGTTAATCTCTTTGATGAGATGGTGCGAGACGGGCACACGCCCCCACAATGCACCAGGCATTGTAATCACCCTGCTGAAACCTGGTAAACAAGCTAATCGCTAATCATCTTATAGACCATGATCACTATTGAACACTGATACTATAATTTTTTCAAATATCCCCATGATCCGGCTGGTGCCCCCGCTCCCTGCAATCGTAGGCCCTCAGCAGGCTGACTTTATACCCAGTCGATCACTAATATACAACCTCTGTACCCAATTTTGCACTATCACCCTTATTAACTAGGACATGTGTGCCACAGTGATTTTTTTTTACATGTAGAGAAAGCATTGTGATGCCTGGGGGTGGGCAACGTCTTCCTAAAACTGGTTCTGGTCTTGAAAGCTGAACTGACTGCCCATGTCCATGTCAATGGCATAGTGTCTAACCCATCACAAGGGGCACTTGTCAGGGCTGCCCTCTACCCCCTCTGCTGTATGTGTTTGTGGCGCCCTATGTGAACACCATGCTCATCGGGGCATACGATTCTTGCATTACAATTTGATAGTGTCAGCCTACACAGATGACACATTTCTATACATCCGCAATCCGGAGCGCAATTTCACTCCTGTCCGCAGAGAGGTCCTCCTCTTCGGCGGGCACTCTGGGCTATGTATCAACTGGTATAAGTCCCTTATTTTCCCCCTAACTGACCACCACCCAGGTACTGCTGGAGACTCAATTGCAGTGGACAACAGAACCGGTGAGATACCTTGGCATACAAATCCACACAGACCCAGAGGTAGTGCTGCGTGACTGCACAGAGGCAGTTGACCGCTAGATCTGTCTACTTCTCTCTCTTTGCGGTCGGATTGCCATCATGAAGATGGTAGTGTGGCCTCGCTTCCGGTTCCTATTTGTGAATATCCCCATGCTGCTGCCCAGTGCGCTTTTCCGGACACTGTAGACTTTAATGGTGCTTCTGGTATGGGCTGGTAAACAGCTGTGAGTGTGATTGGACACGGTCACACTTCCTTATGTGTCTGGGGGGGTTGAACGCACCGGATCTCAAAGCTTATTATTGTACAGCTCCGTGCATATTTGCTCACTTCTGGGTTCACAGCCTCACCATGTTGTGTGATCGCTAAGTTGTACACAAACCTCACCAGAGGCCTGTCAACCCAGCTTTCTAAAGGCTTGTATGAACTGGCAGGAGGATCTTGAGATAGTCGTCGGCAACAAGCAATGGGCCTACTGCTGCTCGGCGCTTCGGTCTTTCTCCTGGAATGGCCGACACCAACTGATACATTTCAACTATCTTAACTGCGTATATTACACTATAGCTCGATTATTTCAAAATGACCTATGTGGGACTTCTGCTACCCATGCTGTGGAGGGGAGGGAACCGGCTTTGTGCATGTGGCACGACACTACCCTGGCAAACAACGATTCTGGCTCGCTGTGATCCTGGTACTGCGTAAATTCACAGGTTACTCAATTGCAAGTACTCCCCTACTAGCATTATTGGGGTATGATAAGGAGGCTCCAGGGGTTTGCCAGCGACTTGTTGCACTGGGGCTCCTCCTTGCATGGCATAGAATGGCAATGCAAAGTATGAAAGGCCCACAGCCCACATTACAAGATTAGCAAACTGATATGGCATATTGCAATACCTAATCCAGCGCTTACCATGATTTTATGCCGCGTGGCAGCCACCTGAAGGACATCTGGGCGCCATATTAAACATATCTAGATCGCTTGAGGGATGTTAATGTTGAGGAAGAAGGGACAAGTGGTGTACTGACGTAAACGTGATCCAGAGTGGTTGCCTTTCTGCCCTTTGAGGGTGTGTCACAGCGGCGGCGGCTGTGTGTGGGATGGTTATGGGGCAAGGCGTCACTCACTGGTTGCGACAATGCTGGATAGGGTGGGAATGGATATTGCCTACAGGACATTGGGAAGCATATAAGATGGATGCTTGTTCTTATGTAACGGGGCATCTCCTTTCTATTACTGAATGTACTTCAAAGTATGGATGGGTCAGCCTTGATCTCGGCTATTCTTAATGTGGACCTGTAATGACTGCCATTGTGATTTCTGTTTCGCACCAGCAACTGGTAAGCCATTATTTGTTGTTTGGTTGAAATGGAAAATGAAAATATATATTTTTTTAATGTTTCATACAGATTTCTCATGAGGGGAGCAAAAAAAAAGGGGACCAAAGAGTGACATTTCCCATTTTAACTCCGAAAAGGATCTTTACTTTCTACTGCAGACAATTGGCTGAATAGAGTTACACCACTCAAGGCATAAATTTAGAACTTTCCTCACGAAAGGACAATTTTGTGAGTTGGTGTAAAACCTTCAAGAAGCTTTTTTCTTTTTGAGAAATTAGTAATAGAATAGTGTCTCTGGGAGGATTCAAATTCATGTGGCACGGATCAAGTTAGAGTTCTCTTCACCATTTGGCCATGGATGATACACGAACCTGGGTTTGTGAAACCAAACTTTAAAAAATATTCAATTCTGATAGGGCTAAGGAGCTTTTCCACAGTCATCCATTTTGGTTTGTGGACATAGACCTGCTCCACGGACGCATACTCTCTTAATAACTGGCCATGATTTGAAGAGAAATGTTGTGGTCTCCTTTACAGGATGTGAGGACTCACTCCTTTAGTCCTAAAAAATAAAAACGATGGAGCAATAAGGGGTAGTGGGGAGCATACCCTCACACCCTGGCTTGCACACTCTTCACCTATACCCATTATAGATGAACTCCAGTTTTATCTGCAGTCTTTTGTGTGCTCCCCCTAAAAAATCTTTCAAAAAAACCACTGTTCATACATTGCATAGAGGAATCTTGAAATAGCCAGCGTTTGAGGGTCATGAGGTGGACAATGGACCCATGACCATGATCACCATGAGCTATACCTCAGGATGAATTTAAGAGATGTTTAGGGTGCTGTTTGCATTATTCTACCAGTTTTGCAGCTGATATCTGCATCAAACAACTGGTGCAAAATGACCCTTTTACAGTGCAAATTTTGGACCAAGTTTACTTCCTTCACTCAAATGAGCACTGCGTAAAACATTACATTACTGAATTGCACACAGGACAAACTACAGTGCAGAAAACGATTTTGCAAGAGTCGAGCTAAAAATGGCTATTCTTCGTGATGCTCAGCCTTGTACTGTGAGACAATGTCGAGCCAGCGATATCTAGGCAATTAGCACTCTGTGTAGCACAAGGTAGTCAGACAAGGAAGATGAGTTCTTTATTGAAAAGCCCACGTTACACGTAGGTACATCAGGCAATAGCATTGAGTGCAAAGTCATGTCACGCTGCTCTAGTAGATCTGGCTTTGCGCCAAAACCTCAGATGTGTGTGCTTATGTCCCAGATATTTATACTTTACATAAGTTGAAGGGGTTTGCCGCAGAACCTTTTCGGTACGGTATGAGAGTCAACTGTGAGTACAGAAAAGCTTTCCTGTATAAACCTTTATTGACATTGCCGTCTGTACGACTTTGTACTACTTTGTGTTGTGTCTAGGCCAGGGCAAATCAGTAGAGCTGGGCATTTAATTTTGCCCTGGGTGCCAATGCAAACTTGAATGGCAAATTTACAAGTTCAGATACAAATGTGACCAGAACCAAGTACAAAATTGCCACAGACAGTGCACCTGGAGTCATGTAGCCCCAGATTTTTGTCACCCTTTTTCATCCTTTTCAAAGGCAATGCTTTTATTTTGTCAAATTACTCTTTCTACTCCACAAATCAGTGTATCTGTGTGTCTTTAGATTTAGCGACCTTGCAGGGACAGTGGGCCTTATTTAAATCTTGGTGAGCGGCCCATCCTCTGCTAGGTGGATGGAGTAAATGACTTGGTCAACAAGATGGAGGTGCCCTCGGCAAAATTTAGAAATGTCCATAGCGCCGCAGACATTTCTAGCAGTGGCAGGAACCACCATAGCAGCAGTTCTTGTCAATGCTTTGTAAGGTTGAATACGGCTGTACTGCAAACTTACAAATCTTTTTTTATTTTTAAAAAGAAAATCCCAATGGTGGATTTTCATTTTGAAAAAAAAAAACAATGCCCCTCTTGCCAGGGGAGGTTGGCAAGGGAGGTATTAAGCATTTTTCAATGTCTCTTACCGCCAGATTTTCCTGGCGGTTACAGGCAATGGACAAGCATTTGCATTGCAATGGGTCTGGCCTTTGTTCAAGTTACAACTATTAGCGTTGTAAATTCCTAACTGGACTTTTATTGCCACATGAATTGAAAATGAAAAGTAAAATAGTTGACATAAGCGAGCTGATTCAAAGCACCACAGCCGACATGAGCATAAGTGCGAAGGAGAGACACAAAAGGAAAAAGAAGTTCACTCACAATCAAACGTATCGACAAATGTGCAATTATCCATGTAACAGGGTCAGTGTCCAAGGAGGTAACAAACCCGCCCCAAGGAGAGAGACATGTAAAGCATTTACCAATGACAAAGAATTTTTAAAAGTCAAGCCCATGAACGAGTGATAGTGTTGGGCGTGCAGTGGGTGCGGTTAAAAGCCCACACACAGATTACAACACGTCAGAGTGCTTCCACGCTCAACCTAAAAATGGTTGTATGTCTGCCCATCTAAATTAGGTGGGCAGACAAATGGCTAAACATCTGTCGGCCCTTACCTTATCAGTAGACGGAGGGGTCGAATCAAAGCGGAAACCAAGTAGCTTCCACTGTCATTAAACGATGGTCCATCCTAATTTAAATCCGGTGGGGGGACCAAAATGTAGGCAGGGAGGTAACTCCATCGTCGCTGTGACAGAGTACCCTCTCAGTCAGGATTTTAATGATGCCCAGTGTCAGGTTTAAGTATAAACCCTACGCAAAAAAATATCAAAACACCTGAAAGACTAGAAACTCCTTGAGCTTGACTATCAGTGTGCACCTAAATTGCGCAGGTACTGCATTGGAACATATTAGCTAATATGGCATTGTGACACAGCTACGAAAAGCTGAGTTAACATGAACATTTCAAAGCAGACATGGCAATGTGAAAACCAGCCAACACATGCATCACTACACTAACATACATCATCAAACACACACACTAACAAACCACAACTGCAGCACACAACACTAGTGCCTAGAAATAGGCTGACTCTAAGTATTAAGTGCTGAGTAAAAAAAGTGGAAGGTTACATCTACTGCATGCCTTCGTTACAGGAAGTGAAGTCATTTCAGATTTCTGACACAGGCCTCCAAACAGGCAAATCAAAACCTTCAGAATCGATTTCTTCCCCTACGGAAACACTTCCCCTGCTTCCAGTTAAATCGTGTATACACTGGAAGGCTTTCTGCTCGGTGCACAAGTGTTCCTTCCGGTCCAGTAACCATCTCCTCAAAGGCCTGGCCGAAGAGCCAGCACCTGTCCTTTCAGATCAGCATCGTGCACTGGTCTCAAGCCCGGAGAGCCCATTCGGCCAGGAGGGCAGAGAAGTGCCCAGATGTCCATGTCATCTCTTCTGAAATTTGCCTCTCCTTCGCCAACATAATCAGTTATAAGTCAAAGGCCAGATTTACTAACCTTTCACACAAGGCAGGGTAGCAAGGCAACTTGCTGCACTTCGTTGCGTGAAAGGGGAGAGTAGAAATGTGCCATATCTAGTCAAATATGGCGCACTTCTGCTCTCTCATAGCGTTGGCGTACTTCAGGCAACCTAGCGCCAATGAAGAGACCCTTGCACAAAGGTGCACGGGTGCCTGAGTTACAAGGAGAATTGTTTTTGTACAGGAAGGGACACATTCCTGCATAAAAGCAATCTCTCAAGGCATTTTCCTCTTTCTACATGCTCTGCAGAATGTAACACACATAGAAAGAGGAAATAACAAGGAGAAAAAAAGATTTTTCTCCTTGTCATGCCATCCTCTGGGAAACGTAGCGATTTCATGCAATCCCAGGTTTACAAACCTTGTGAGTTTGGGATTATGTGAAATCCAGGGTTGGGTGCACGGGAACGTCCATGTCCCACCGCTGGAATGCCTTCCAAAATGAAATGTAACCTAATGCAGTGCCAGCTGCTGCATTGCGCTACATTTTTTTCAAAACCATGCAAGATGGCACAAATCGCCCTTGCGTGGCTTTGTAAATATCTACTACCATTTTGGCTCATAGATGTGCCACAAATTGGTGCAACCATGGCACAAAATGTAGTAAATCTGGACCCCAAACTTTTATTTTCAGGTCATAGTAACCTCCTGCATACGTGGTCCATATTGTTGTTTAACGTAAGTGTTCTGTCCTTTCTATTTTATAATTGGATCAATATATTATGTTATATTATATTATGTTATTTTATTGTGTTTTCCTAGCTATTTCGCCTGAAAGTTCCATCTCGTTTCAACCAGCTGTCTAGCGGCATAACAAGGGTGCCAAGGGCCCTAGAGCAAGCAAGGAAAATAAGCACATTGGAGGTAGGAAATATAGCAATAATCAGGCTTCAGTGCACCCTTCAGACCTCTGGGATAAGGCGTAACTGTGCCAGCTGCACCACTGACAGCAACACTCCTGTTGATACTCCCTGATCCAAGAGACTGTCACGGTGTAAGCTCTAGGCTGCCCCCAGGACGGTGGCGGAAGAGTAAAAAAGACCAAAATAAAATGGGAGCCGTGCTCTAGAACTCAACATTGTCCCTGGAGAGCATTGACTGTGGACAGTGGTGTTTGGTCAGTGGGGTGGGTAAGGGGTGTGGCTAGGAGGGGCACAATAGCCACACTTTTAGTATAACGCTGGGCCTTCATGTGTGTATGTCCACTTAACATGCACAAAAACACAGTATGATGTAACTACAAGGCCGTCTTCACCCAGAGGCACAACTAGACTTTAACTTTGGTGGGGAGGTCTAGCAGTTCAAGCCACGGTGGTGGGGCTACCACTTCACGCAAAGGGGGTGGAAGCATCCTCAAAGCCAATATGAGAACACACATTAGTAAAGCAACAGATTTGCCTTTCATGTGCTAACACAGGAATACAGCATTTATGCTTTATTCTTTAAAGTCGGATTTACTGGCTTTGCCTGTGCTATCTCCTGAGACATTTAGCACTGCTGAAGCTTCAAGAGTGTCCACCAGATCTGTGAGCATCAGATGTCTGCAAGATGGTACCAAATGTCCTGAGTCTGGTCTTCAGGTCTGTCACACAGAAATAGAAAAACACTGAACCCTTATTGGAAAGATGTCTTTTCTTGCTAAAAGGAACACAATCCATATAATAAATGCTTCCAAGGAACAAGAAGATGTTTGTGGGAGGATCTCCCAATAACCACATGAATGTGCTCCCACGGACACAGAGAAGTAGCCGTATACGAATCCCATTAATGATGTGGAGAATGTCTTGGGATTAATAACATTCTGGGGGGCTCACAAAATGTGGATGGGTCACCAGAGATCAAATGGTAGGGGCATTCACAAAGTATAATAAGTGGATTCCCTCTTCTGAAATGTAAAACCAACTATGTGTTGATTTTCATATTGCACTGACCTAGCTGGCTAGCACCAGAGCACTATACATTATGGGACGTGATCTCAAGTAGCGGCGTAAATCTTTGAATTACACACATTTGAACTAGATCCTTGCAAATGTAAAGTCTAGGTACAGTGAGATTAAGTGATTTGCCCAGAACTGCACGATTTTCAGTCTAGTGTCAATCTGGATTCAAACCCAGATCCACAGGTTTCAAGGTGCTGGTGTCCAAAATGTTACATTGGAGTATGGTTCCTGTGGCATCCAACGCTATCACTGGCATCACCCAATGACAAGGTGACATCCAGACTTCTGGCGAAGAACAGAGGAAAAGGAATAGGTGAAATGTGTATGTACATATATACATATACATCTGTGATTGGACTCTGTTCTATCTAGACAGGGGTTCAGCTCTATATATGCAGGAACCCAGCTGTATGTGTGTTGCAGACCAGATCTACAAGAAGATGGGACCTGTTTGTGACAGAGTGTAACTCTTTCTGACTGTGCAGTAGCTAATTTTATCAGTTCTGGAACTCGTTTATGTCCACTAATGTTCATCCCTAGCTCAGGATGACTAATCAACTTTAGTTTAGGTTCCTCCCCTTCATTAAACAGGCACTGAAATATGCATCTCAATCCCAAGCAGTCCTGGCTCTTTGGTTCATTGTGCCGCAATAAACTAGACATGTGACGGTTTGCATTGCAGTTGAACTTCTCATCTATATTTATCTCATCTTCTATTCCACTCTCTACTGCACACGCTTTTCCTCCTATGTTTTCCTCATCTCACCTTCCAGGCTTTGCTGTCAATGCCATCTCGACAGTCATTCCTTTTTGGTCAATTTGATATTCGTTTTGTCCTACATATGTAGTGAGGACATTTAGAAAGAGCAGGAAAGAAAAGGCAAAAAGATGGAGACAACAGTAAATAGAAAAGAATAAAACTGAAATTTAAAGAGTGGGAAGCGCCAGATGGAAACAAACAAATTTAAAGGGGAGGATGACAGGGAGCAGCAGAGGACGTAGTTGCATAGGGAGGGGAGAAGAGTGACTACAGGGATAGAGGGCAGGATAGAAGGTAGGATGAAAAGTGCTTAGGCTGGGGTGATGGTCTATGGATGATACAATAGTAGTCAAAATACACTGCAGCGCATGGGAAGGAAAAGTGGGCTTGGACAGAAAAGCTAAATGCAACTAATAAATGTGTTACATTTCATGTTTTGTCTCTTGGCAGAAAGCTTTAGCTTTCAAGTCCACCATTCATGCGGACATTAAAAAAGGTAAGGTACCTGGACTGTGTCACAGGATAACACTTGCTGGTTTGAAATTGGCATAGGGTTGTAGAAGGTGAAGCAGGCACAAGCTGGATCAGCTTGATACCAGCAGGAACGTTGAGAAGCCAATATTCATTTCAAGTGAGCCTTTGAAATGTATGTGTGTGTCTCAGCCTCTTTCCCCCTTCATATCAAGGGTTTCCAAGGACCATCTGTCACTTGCAGAGATGGACCGGCACAAGTTAAGCACTGTAAAAAGGGAGCAGTCAGCTAAGAATATAAAAGGGTGCAGGCAGTCAAGGGAGAAAAAGGGGAAAGCCAGAATAAAAAGGTTTTCTTTGATATACCCATGCCACTTCTGAACTAGCTCTTATGGCCAACCTAAAATTAATGTAACTTAATGCAAATTGTTCAGCAGTATTTCAGAGTAACGTGGAATAGAAGATGTGAAATGGCCTCCACAAGGTTGAAATAATGGATCGAGCAACTGTATATAATATGTGTGAATGATACAAAGTATCTGCTGTCCAGAAGAATTCAGTCTGAGCCACTTCTACCTGCAGTTATAGTGAAAAATAATTTCCAGATTACAGAAAAGGACCGGGAACCAAAGCACCATGTCTTTTTCCAACAACAGCTACTGTCATTGTCAATATATAAAAGCAGAGTCGTAGAAGGGAGACAACCATTATTGTTGGCACAGCACACTCCGACTAAATAAATCACGGCAACAGTCAACCACTGGTGGTAAAGGTGGCATCCATGGTCGGTTCCATTCTCCTGCTAATTCTTTTCACCCGTTCATTTTTTACTTCTCGGATCCTTTTCATCTAATGAAGAAAAGCTGAGTGGACACATTGGGATTTGACGAGGCAACCATGAGGTCAAACAGCTTCCCGCAGGGGATGCTTTATTCCACTGAGGCACCAGACCTTACTTGTTTCTGTGGTGACTCTCTCACTCTCCATGTTTGCTCTCTTTTTCCGTCTATTGTCCTCTTTCTTCCTTTTACTCTATCCTGGTCTCTTGTTTTGTTTTCTATTCTTTCTTTTACTCTGTCGTGGTCCCTTGTTTGAATTTCTGCCTGCTCATCTCTGATAGACGCTGGTACCCCTACAAATAAAGTCCAGACAAAGTCCAGGTTTAACGTGTGTGCAGAAGTCTACTACACTGAACTAACAGGGCTTCTGCCTGTGTTTGTTAGGTAGTGCATAGCAGCGCACAAGCGTTGCTTTTCTGACGTGTTGGTATGTATCTGGGCTTTTAATCACGCCCACCGCACACCCATCACTATCACACGTTCATGGGCTTGCCTTTCAAAAATCCTTTGTTTTCATGGTAAATGCTTTACGTTTGGCCCTCCGTGGGGTGGCTTTGTTACCGCCTTGGCAATCAACCGTGTTATGGATAATTGCAAGCTTGGCGATAACTTTGACTACAAGCAAACTTCTTTTTCCTTTTGTGTCTCTTCTTTGCGGTGGCGCTCAGGCTCATGGCGGCAGTGGCGCTTTGAACCGGCTCGCTTATGTCAACTGTTTTACTTTTTATTTTCAGTTTGTATTGAAAGAAAAGTCTACTTAGGAATTTACAGTGCTGATAGCTCTAACTCGAGCAAATCCCAGACCCACTGCATTGCAAATTCTTGTTTTTCCTTTTTGCGCTGCAGGCTTGCCCACCCCCATGGGCTTGGATTGTTTCTGTGGATTGCTGTCTCCCAAATACATGCTGGTCTATTATTTGTCCTTGTTCTTTTTGTGGCTATTCACCTCTTTCTACTTCTCTTTGTGCAATTCCATCCATCTAGGTTCAGGTTTCCAATTAAAGCTTTGAATGTTTTCCTCTTTCTATCTGCAGGGCTAGACATGGAGATAAATGATTTGCCTAAAATCACAGGATGTTTAACCAAGCCGGGATTCGAACCAGGTTCCCCGGTTCCAAAATCGGCTGCTCTGGCCAATAGGATACTGCTCCTTTCTGTGTCTTTTTACGTCCCTAGCTCTCTTAGTTGCCATGTTTTGCATTCTTTTCTGTCACTTCGCATACGATTTTTAATCCTATGTATGTCCATTTATGTCTGTCTCGGGTCTTTCCGGCTGTACCCAATATGTCTTGGCTTTAACTGTTTGTGTCCTTAGTTCCTGTAGTTATGCAAGCTGTTCGTGGGCTCTCCATGACTCCTCCTTTTTCCGGGGCCGTCACAGCCGCTCAGATAGTTGTGCTAGCAGAAGACTTTGCTGCTTCATGATCAGCGTGTGCTACAATGAGTTTAACATTTCTAAGGAGAGTTGATGTTTCAAAGGCCCTGCAGCCAACTCTTGTGCAAAGCTGAAGGCCATATGCAGCTGGGATAGGCGGCCCTTCGACTCTGGGCAGAGGGGGATTGTGGCCTACTGAGAGTTGAGCGTAGGTCCTAGCTGCAGGCTAGACCCTTCGACCGACCCCAGCTGCCTACGGCCAAAGGCTGTATGCAACAGAGGTTAGCTGCCGAATGGCGGGATGGGCACAGGGCTAGGCCAGGCCCTGCAGAAAACTCCCTCTGTACATGGCTGAAAGCTGTGGGCAGCTTCGGCTGTTCACCTGCTGTTGATAATCCCTGCTGAACATGGCATCACACGACTGCACACAGCTGCACACGCTCTGCCTTTGGTCTTGGGCATGGTTTATGGCTCCCTAAAGAGGTTTGGAAGTGGGGCCTGGCGTGCAGACAAACCCCTAGGTGCATGGTGAAAGGCCTTCTTACTCAACCTGCTGCAGGCAGCCAATCCCACTGCACTCAGCAGAAGACCATGTGCAGTGGGGGATGGCTGCCCACAGCAGTACCCAGCTTCCAACCCCTGGTACAATGTGAGTTGGCTGTTCGTAGTGGATCGAGCTGTGGCCTGCCTTTACGAAAATGAGTGCATGATAAAAAACCGCCATGACATTGACTGAATAACAGTTAAAACTGGGTTATGGCACTGGCTGAAAAGCGTCACAACACTGACACACACCAGTTATGGTTTACGGTGTAATCTCCAACCCCCTGCACTGAATTTAACAGCACACCTGACATAATCAATGATATCACAAGGTATATGATTGAGGACATCACGTATGATATCACCACTGAGATCATTGATGGCATCACAGTACCTAAGAAAGAAAAATATGGAACAGAAGCCCATAAAGACACACACAGATAGAGAAAGACTTAAACTGAGGCTAATCGGGGGGGGGGGAGGGGGAAAGAAAGAGAACAAGTATAGGAAAAAAAATAACCTGAGAAACTGACAGAAAAAAACCCCAAAAAAAATAAGAGACAAAAAGTGAGACATACACACAAATATGTCAACAAATGTAAAGTAACAATAAACAACGGTAAACAAGACAAGACTCATTGGATTACAAACTGCCTAAGAGTAACAACTAAAACACAAAGGCATGGAGAATGAAATAGAAACAAACAAAGAGAACATTTAGAAAAAAGACTTACAGACAAAAAAGAGATAGAAAAAATAAAAGTAAGTAGCAAGTTAAAAAAGAGTGCGACCACTAGCGCTAAAAACGGACATATACACAGGGGTAGACACACACAAAGTAACAGAGAAGCCTGACGGCACTTCCCGGAAGTGGCCAGCGCCAGCAACTCTGCCCGTGGCTTATAAGAAGGCAGACCTCGAATCCATTTCCACAGGGCTGAGCTGCTTGACCTGGCATCTTCTTTAAAATGCTGACCTCAGTGCCCTCCTCTTCTGTTAGATGAGTGCTATGTCTGCCCCCAGGGTCAGTGGCAAATTAAGCTTTCACTACTGACAAAGTTAATTACCACTACTTAGGGAAATAGAGGTAGGAACAAGCAGTTCTCAGCAGTTCTAAATAACGTCCGTTCTTTACAAAAACATGATACTAATAGTTTTTACCTTCTAAGGGAGGAAAAGCCTGATCAATTGTTCATGACCGAGACCTGGCTAGCCCAATCATCCAACACCACCAAAGCCACGGCATTCCCAGAGGCTATAAGATGTACAAGGAACACCGTTGTGTAGCTATTGTGTACAAGGAAGCGCACAAATATAACCCTATCCCTATTGAGGAACTGGAAGGTGCGGAGGCGTTGCGCTTCCGCATCTCCATGATGTCTCACCAATCAACGGCCAGGGCACTAATTTACAGACCCCCGAGCAATGCGGGTCCTTTTCGTAAATCTTTGAGCAACGCGCTGGCTCATTGGGCTTTAAGATTTGCATGTTTCATAGTATTGGGGGATTTCAATATGCACATGGAAAAAAACGAAACAGTGAGGTGTCTGCAATTTTAGACACAATGTTATCATTGGAGCTCTCCCAACATTTGTTTAGCCCTACACATATAACAGACCATGCGCTGGATCCATTGTTTTCTAACATTAGACTACACCTTGAAGAGCCTATGCCACTACTCCGGACAGAGCATTATTTAATAGGGTTTTGGTGGCCTATTGTGGTAAGATCCCAACCCCTGACAGATAATATTCCATTAGCACTAAGAGCATTTAATAAAATCCATCCATCCGAATTTACTGCTTCTCTGGAAGCAAGTACTCCCTTTCTCTCGGGTCAAGTGAAAGAAGACGCCAGCACATTGAACAGCTGGAATAGAAACACCTCCAATAAACTAGCTCCAGCACACCCTGCAGAAATACACCTTCTGACATCTTGTTGAAAGATAATCTCAGGTCCCTGAAGAAAAACTGTAAAACTCTAGAGAGGCAATGACAGAAAAATTACAGCGCCGAAGACAAAGCCATCTAAAAGCTGCCCCTAAAAAATATTATGCAGGACAGCAAAAAAAAAACATACTTTGAGGAGAGGTAGGCCACACTTCAGTACCAAGATAGAACTGATTGAAATCACTGAACATTTCCAAAGTATTGTAGATGAGGGGGAAAACGCTGCTTTGATTTTGTTATATCTGTCAGCGGCCTTCAATACGTTCCCTCACTCTATGCTCCTAGTACGCCTCGAAGCCATCGGAATAGGGGTATTGTTTTTAGACTAGTTAGCTTCCTTTTTGAAGGGCAGAGAGCAGGAAGTATGGGTTACCCCATACTCTTTCACAACATTTGGGTCAACAGTGGGAATGCTGCAGGGATCAGTCCTTAGCCCTACTCTGTTTAGTGCATACCTTACTTCTTTAGCACAGTTGGCTGATGCCTTGGGGACCATGGTGATAACATATGCAGGCGACAACCATGTGCTGTTTACATTTGAGAAGGGAGGGTGGATTGAAGGAGAGTACATAAAACTTGTCTTTCCTCTGTTTTTCACTGGATGACTATACATCAGTTAAAATGTAACACAGACAAGAATGAAATACTATCCTTGACCCCAATCTACCAGATTGGCAGACCCTGTGGCCCAAAAATGCCCCACCTCCAGGCCCCTAGGGGGGAATAGTTAAGAGCTTGGGCAGTAAATTTGACAAGGATCTTTCCTTTCAGCCACAGATTATGTCAGTGATTGGAACATATTTTGGGCTTCTGCGGACATTAAACAAAAACTTTCTTTCCTTGTCTGCAAGAAAGGTGGTCATCCAGGCTCTTATTACATCAAGGCATGGACTATGATAGTGCCCTATATTTAGAACTACTGCTTAACGAACTTCAAGTAGTCCAAAATATGGCGGCCTGCATTCTCCTTAACCTGACCCCAAGAACACGTGTCTCCGCACTTGCAGGCCTTCCATTGTCTTCCGATGAAGAATAAAATTCTCTTCAAAGCGCTAGTCCTAGTCCACAGAGCTGTGTACCATTCTGGTGCAGGTTAATTTAGGGCCAGAATCAGTTTCTGTTTTCCCTTCCAGAAACTTGCGGTCAGCCCACTGCTTGCTGGCAAGAATCCTTAAGATCCATGGCAGAAAAATGGTTAGAAGGACCTTCTCCTACCTTGGACCAGTGGCTTGGAATACACTTCCACTGCGGCTAAGCTTGGTAGCAGCTATCGCCTTGTCAAAGAGAAGGTTGAAGATATGGCTCTTCCAGAAAGTCTACCCGATCACACTGATGACTGAAAGCACAGCGCCGGGACACTCCATGGAGTAGCCATGCGCTTTAGCAGTCCCATTTCATTTCAGAGAGGAAAACATAAGAAGTGAGACTGACAATAACAAAACAAGCATTTGCAATGCAACGGGTCTTGCGTTTGCTCATGTTAGAGCTGATAGCGTTGTAAACTCCTAACCCGACTTTTCGCCTATCGGCAAAAGTGTATTTATGTACGTAACCCGAAAAAGTGCAATTAACTGTGTAAAGCGCTCGACTTCTGCCAAGCGAAATCGCGCTAGTAAAATAGAGAAAAAGTAGTCCACGAGCCGGACAGAAAACAGCGAGCCTCGCATGTTTTCTGTACTTGGTCGATGCGCTCGAGGAGGGCTAGCCACCGGAAAAGACATGACGTGTGCATGCCTTCGACTAATGAAAGCAAGCGGATTTTAATAGGCAAGCCCACGAACCAATGCAAAACACTGACGTGATGTCGACAGGGCTACGAGCCCTTTTCTAATACCTGAAGCGTCTCGTTGCGATACGCATGCGTGGGCGCATGCAACGCAGGCACGACCCTAAAAAGGTAAATAGACGTACAAAACACATACAAATGCAACATATAAGTTAAGTGGACTAGAAAAATTTAAATATTAATGCTACAAAAAAAATACATAATCATCTATCTGGCCTAAGACACAAAACACAAACACCCTTTAATGGTTTAAAATCTAAATACAGCGGAAAACCATAAGAAAGCCTGTCCATATTAAAAAAACAAACATTAAAAAACAAATAGAAAGATAAACTAAAAAAAAAAGTAACCACTAACACCTGTGAGCCAAACTTCTGAGAAGATGACAACCAAAGAACAAAGACTAATTTGCACTCTAACCAAAACACAGATTCTCATTAAATAAAAAAATAGAGAGGAAGAAAAAGCAAACAATAACCACAAACAACAGTAGCTCAAACAAATAAACAAGAAGCAGACAAAATGTTACACTCTCAAACTACAAAAAAAGACAACAGGGTACAGCCATCAATAGCATCAAAAGTGAAACATAAGCACACAAAATTGAAACAAAGGGGCTTATTTACAAATCCTGTAGTGCAGGTCAGTGCAGCAAGTGACCTTGCTGCGCTGCCCTAGGCCACAGGGAAAGGGCAGAGATGCACTGTATCTACAAGAGACAGCTAATTTCTACCCCCGCGCTGGTGCACAATGGGCTGCCTAGAACTAAGGCAGGCACCCTTGCACCATTGTGCATGAATGCCTTTGTTTCAGACAAGATTGTTTCTGTGCGAGAAGGGGCACCCTCCTGCACTAAAACAATTCATAGTGGCTTTTTCCTCTTGATACGTGTGCTGCAGAATGCAGCACACATAGAAAGAATTAAAAACGAGGAGAAATATAGATATTTCTCCTCGTTGTGCCTACTCTGGGGTGGTGTAAGAATTTGATGCATTCCCAGGTTTATATAACCTTGTAAATCTGGGAATGTGTCAAAACCCATGGGTGTTGGATGGGAAAACCCACTCAACACTCGTGAAATGGCTCCCTGACACCGATTAAGTCAATGCAGTGACTTGTGCAGCTTTGCCTTACACCATATCTACAGGGCCATGGAGAGCCATGCAAAGTGGCTTTGCGTGGCCTTGTAGATATGGGCCTGTACTATGCGCCACCGATGCGTCACAAAAGGTGACGCACCAGCAGCGCACAGGCCTAGTAAATAAGCCCCTAACTGAATATGGCCATCTACCACTATCAGTTTGGTGAAAAGCGTGGCTGCAGGCTAGGTCCTGTGGCCATCCTGCAGTACCACGCCCTTTGGCTTTGCTCAGCAGGTATGGGCCACATGTGAGGAGTTGGGAGCGGAGCGCTCACCCCTTTTAAAAATATATAATTGCTGCCTCCTGCTGGCACCCAAGATCAGTGCCAACAGGTCAGCTGGTGGGGCGCCTGGGGCCCCCTCCACAGACCGCATAAAAAAACAAAGATCTGGGTAGTCACTGTGACACCACAAATCATTTAAAAAAAAAAAAAGAATAATAAATGAAGGCCAGGAGCTGCTCGTTTATCATTCACTGCTCCTGCCTTGGAGCAACCGATAATACCCTGTGAGGGCTTTTAAAACATATTTTTCAGCCTAGAGGTGTCCCTATAAGGGGTAGGGGCCCCATCAAGCACATTTTTTATTTTGTGTGGGGCTGCGGGGAGTGAAGCAGTGCACCAGCAGCATTAAACAGTAAGCCTTCTGGGTCATTAAATCCATGTCCCCATGATAACTTATCATATTTTGTTTTTTAAACACTCCAGGCTGAAGCTCTATTCTCTTCAGCTGGAATGCAGAGACACCTTGTGGTCGGTTCCATGGCTGCACTTTGTAGCCTGAAAAAAGTTTTTAAAGTCTCAAGTTGTGTTGATGGTTTTGATTTAATTAAGTTTTATTAAATTTTTTAATGACAATCAATTTTATGAAGTATTGAACTGTGTGAAATGTTCATTTACTGACAAAGATAATACATGTGCTTTATATATGTTGTTGATCTGATCTCTTCATAAAGCCAACAGACCACTTTTGATATTTTAGTGTTCTGACCCTTTTGACAAAGTCAGTAGCTCTGTCTTACTTAAAATGACACTCGTTATAGTCACACATTCACACCAGTGGGATTTTGAGCACCAGACCCTGCTCCCAACCTCCCATTGTGCATGGTTTGTGTGCAGCAGAGGTGGGTTGGCCACCAGCGGGGGATTGGGAGCAGGACCTGGCCTGAGGTCAACCTCACAGCACAGATGACTAAAGGCTGTGTGCAGCAGGAGGTAGGCTGTCTGCTGTGGGCTGGATGCACCAGGCCTTCCGGCAATGGCATGCTGTGCATTGCCAAAGGCCTTCTATCAACCCTATGCCGCAAATGGCAGAAGACTATGGGGGTCATTCTGACCCCGGCGGTCTCAGACCGCCGGGGCCAGGGTCGGCGGGAGCACCGCCGACAGACCGGCGGTGCCCCGCAGGGCATTCTGACCGCGGCGGTTCGGCCGCGGTCAGACAAGGAAAACCGGCGGTCTCCCGCCGGTTTTCCGCTGCCCTACAGAATCCTCCATGGCTGCGGAGCGCGCTCCGCAGCCATGGGGATTCTGACACCCCCTACCGCCATCCTGTTCCTGGCGGGTCTCCCGCCAGGAACAGGATGGCGGTAGGGGGTGCCGCGGGGCCCCTGCAGTGCCCATGCCCATGGCATGGGCACTGCAGGGGCCCCCGTAAGAGGGCCCCACAAAGTATTTCAGTGTCTGCTATGCAGACACTGAAATACGCGACGGGTGCCACTGCACCCGTCGCACCTTCCCACTACGCCGGCTCAATTCTGAGCCGGCGTCCTCGTGGGAAGGTTGATTTGCCCTGGGCTGGCGGGTGGCCTTTTGGCGGCCGCCCGCCAGCCCAGGGCAAATCCCAAAATACCCTCAGCGGTCTTTAGACCGCGGAGCGGTATTTTGGTGGGGGAACTTCGGCGGGCGGCCTCCGCCGCCCGCCGAAGTTAGAATCAGGCCCTATGTGTAGCATGGGGTTTGTGTTACATGTGGTAATAAAATCATATATGTATATTCACTGAAAAAAAAACAGATGGTTAAAGAGATATTATAGTTAGGTGGAAAAGTCAGTTAAAACATACTGATTTAAACGCGCAAACCATTGAAATTCTCCAGGTATCATCTCAAGTAACTATAACTGGTATTCTAAATTAACTATAAATTACACCCATGCCATGCCCAGTGTTGCCATCACCTAAGTCATTTCAAATGTTGCAGT
The DNA here is from genome assembly GCF_031143425.1 of Pleurodeles waltl. Classification (NCBI taxonomy): domain Eukaryota; kingdom Metazoa; phylum Chordata; class Amphibia; order Caudata; family Salamandridae; genus Pleurodeles; species Pleurodeles waltl. The sequence continues at coordinate 1,506,040,379 of NC_090445.1, read as the reverse complement.
GATGTTATCAATGGTGTCATAGAACATTTAATGAGTGATGTAAAATTGGAGGTATTAGCAGTACCTGGCAAGGGCACAAGTTATAGCTACTTTCCAATGTGAAGCAACATTAAAACATTTTTTGGTGGTATCGCTGCCCCTTGTAAGGGCAGTAACAGGATACAAATATATTAGCAATTAGCTCTTGCAGGGCATTATTAATCACTCCTTGTGTGGAGCAGTGAATAATAAATGAGAGGCTCTTGGCGCTCATTTATTATTCCTTTTTTGTTTTAAAATGCCTTTTGTGTGCCTTGGTACCACCTTGGGCACCCAAACCTTTTATCCATGCTGGGGTACATGGGTGTAGCCCCAAGACCCTAGTCTCTCAGCCAGCTCCTCGGCATCAACAGTGGCAAGAGCTGGCCATTTTTTGTTTTTCTCAAAGTGGGGGACTCCAAAGGCTCTTGCGGCCCTAGCTGGCTCCCCAACCACCACCGTGGCGAGAGGTGGCCATTGTTTTTTGTTAATTTTGGAGTGGGTGGCTCGGTGCCCAGCCAGCAAACATTAGGGGTCAAGAGGGGAGCCCTAAGGCACCCGTGGCCTCAGTTGGCTCCCCAGCTAGCAGCCATTGTGGTGCTGGCTGGAGCTGGCACCATTCTTCTTTGCTCCCACCTGTTGTGTTCCCTGCCCAGGAGAGCGTGGCAATATTACTTGTATTGGGCCAGGACTGATATAGGCTCAGGATGGTGAGGGGCTGCACCCTTCATCAAATTGATAACACTCTGAGGGATGGGGCCCACATGGCCAACTGGGGCTCAGGGAGAGGGCTACATGCCCCAAATCTAAAAATATGCTAATGGCCCAATGGGAGGGGTCCCTGTGCCTCGTAGAGGCTTGTGGAGGAGGCCACATGCTCCCCTCCCCTTAATGGTAAATATGGCCCTGGGTAATGTGGTCCATGGAGCCTCATAGAGGCTCAGGGAGCGGGCCACATTCCTGCTATCATAATTTTAAACAAACATCTCCAGAGAACGGTGTCCCAAGACCTCCAAAGGGCCAGGGGGGCGCAAACCCTCATCCAAACAAATATCTGGCCAGCGCCCTGGAAGTATTTTAATAAAAGAAAGGAGGCTGCAATTGTTTTTATCAGGGCCATGGATCAGTGGATCCTCTGTGGCACCGATAAAAAAATTGCTATTTTAGACCTGGGGATCCCTCTCCCCGCCCCCCAAGCCTAGGGTGCAGAGCATCTCTATCCTTCCCTGCATGTTTTTCCAAGGACAAGAGACCGAGTCCCAGGAGTCAAAGATGGCTGCCACCACATCTTTCTAGAGAGGTATACACTCTGCAAATCCTCTGCGGCGTGAAATATATATTTTTTTAAACCTTAGCTACTCAAAATCTGCTAAATGAATTTAGACCAAATCCCAAAAAAATCTTTCTTGTCTAAGATCTAGCTTTTTGCCAAGCTTGGTCTAATTCATTTCAGCGTTTTTTTTATGTTGGCTCTGTTCAATTTTCCTATGGAACAGTGAATGGAAAAAACATATTTTGGGACCTCTCCTTGTTCTCAGCCCAAGATTGATGGCTCACCCCAAAACTTTCCAGGAAGGAGCTGAGGTGGATGAGACTTTTTTGAAAAGTCAAACAGTGCCAAAGTTATAAGCAAAACAAAAATGCATTCCTTTGGAAACATGGTCCTAACTATAATTACTCAGTGGCAACCTCCACTGGGTAATATATATCTATATTTCTAGATAGGAAACGGGAATACAAAATTGATTTTTTGGTTGGCTAATACCTTTGGCACTATTTGGCAAGTCTTCACAAAACTTTCCAAAAAAGACAAAAGATTCATCCACCTCAGCTAGCTTCCTCAAAAGTTTCAGCATGATCCATGAAGTGCGGGACGAAAAAAAAAAAAAGGCAAGACCCTAAAACGTGTTTTCCATATACAATTTCCCATAGTCCCATAGGAACTTTAGACACGGTTACAGCAAAACAGCTGAACAGATTCACACCAAATTTGGCAGAAAGCTGGATCTTTACACGGAAAGCATGCTTTTTGTGATTTGGTTTCAATTTGTTCAGTAGTTTTTGAGGAATTAAGGTTGAAATTGTATAGATTTCTAGAGACGTGGAAGTACCATGGGACTGGAAGATCAAAAGATAAGATCTGATTAGTTGCCTCACATCAACAAAGATGTTTGGCAGCCATTTTAGGACTCAGGCACTCAGTCCGGTGTCCTGAAATAAAAGGGATTAGCCCTGAAGTACCTATAACTCGTGTCCCAACCATGCACAGGGTTTTCATAAATTATATATTTAAAAAATGTCATCAGTGACATTATCAATGCTGCCATTGAACATGTCATGAGTAGTATAGTATATGAGGGTATAAACAGTGCATGGCAAGGGCACAAGTTGTAGTTACTTCAGGGCTCAGGTTTTAGTTACTTCAGTTAACAATAACTCATGAATTTCTCTATTTTTTAGTACAAAATGTTGTGTTACAAGTGACATTGTCACCTAACTATAACTGTCACATTAACTTTAGTTTTTCTTCAGGGAATTTCTAGTTTGTTTTTAATGTAAGTCTCTGTAAATTTATAAAAGGCGGGCCTATAGGTTTTGAGGAGAGACCATTGTGATCTCTATCTATAAACATTTAAATACATTTATAATCAAAACAACATTAAACAGGTGTTAGAGTCTTTCTTTTACACTCCTCAAGCCAAACCTAAGGCAGACATAAGACCAACCACAAGTTGTCTTTGCATTATAAGTTGAAGATTTTTCCTGAGGTCATGTTCTACAGACCCAGGAAACATAGGGTTATTTTTTTAAGTATTCCTGTGTGCTGGTGCACTCCCTGCAGCCACCCACAACACTTAACAGAGATTCTGGTGGTGCCCCTGTCGAGAGTGGGGCAATACCATGTAGCAAAATATATCTAAATTAGCCTACAAAAGACATTATGGGGGCTACTTTATGTGAGTAGTAAATAGTACATGAGTGGCTCTGGCCGCTTATGTATTATTCTTCCCCAATTTATTTTATATTTTTTGTTGGTGTACCCATTGTGGGGGCCACAGGTAGAGCCCTGTGACTCCCGTGGCACCTCCAGACCTCATTTCCAGGGCTCATGCAGGAGCTGGTCACTTCTTATTTTTTCATTTTTTAAAGAAAAATTGGTTGCCCCTCTCCTACCAGAAGCCCCTAACAAAATTTTTGATGTTTGCAGGCCCAGTCCCCTGTAATGCCTGCTGGCTCCCCAACCAGCACCGATCCTGGATGCTGCGGGAGTCGGCTCTTATATTTTGCTCCTGCCTGGAGAGAACAGCTTTTGTTTCTGCTGGGCAGGAGCAAAGCTATGTCCCTGCTCAAAAAAGAGCACTCACGATTTAGGCTTATAATTCCTGCCTGCACTCTCCCAAACAGGAAACGTGTCAGTGTCCAGAGGGGTCGGTCCCCAGGACACTGCCGCTCTTCAGGCCCTGTGGGATGGGGACATTGGTGCTTTGCTATGCCTTGGGGAGGTCAGGACTGGACATCCCCGTCACCATAAATATTATATCGGCCCCAGGGATGGGGTCAATAGGGCATTAAAAAGGCTTGGGGGATGCACGCTACCATCCCAATAAAAATGGAAAATGAATGAAAAATGAAATTAGCTCCTGGGGACAAAGTTTCTGGGAAATTAAAGTAGCTTGGAGAGAGGTGCCACAAGCCCCCTCCACATAAAAATGAAAGCAACCCTGGGGGATGGGGTCCCTGGGCACTTTAAATGGCTCTGGGATGTCGGAGCATTCCCCCTCTCTAAAAATCATAGTGCACATGCCCATGGGCTGTGGCCCACCACAGAAGGCTTATATTTGAAAAAAACACACTGCAGATCCTCTGCAGTTCTGTTAAAAAATTATATTTTTGAACTCCCACTAGTCCTAAGGGGATCAGTGTATTCCTATCCTGCCCAAATACATATGTTCTTTACAATTTTTTAAGGGCCCAGGGATGAAGTCTTCATGTCCTAAAGGGTCTTTGTTGATGTTGTGTAAGCCAATCAAATGTTATGTTTTTATCTGTCGGGTCTGCAAATCCTCTGCACTGTGAAATACGAATTTTGAATTGAAAAAAACAAAGGTTGCAGGGACGTTATAGTTTGGAAATAGAATTTAAAAAAGTATAAATTCATTGAAAAAAACAAAGGTTACAGGGGAGTTATAGATTGGCTCTGAATTTACACACACAAAACCAATTCAACTGCTGTAGTTAAGAGTTATTTCAAGTAACTATAACTTGTGCCCTCAGCTAACTATAACTCATGCTCTCGCCATGCACAGTTATCTAATTAATAATTTTACTGCAAATGTTGCAGTGATAATATCAATGATGCCCTACAAGATGTCATCAATGATGTAATATGTGGGGTAATTAGCTGTGCATGGCAAGGCCAGGCCCTATAGGCAAACCGCTGTAGGCATCCAACCCTGCACCACGCATGGCCTCCCAAATTATTGAACTTATCCAAGGCAAAGCAAGGGTGATTTGTCTGCAATTGCACACTGAAAAAAATGACTGAGGCCGACCCCGTCCGTGTGTGGCGATGGGGTCGGATGCCTACACAGGGCTGACATCCATAGGCATCCAACCCCGTGCTCCTCACGGCCTCTAGCCGTGCGTGGCATGGGTTGGATTCAGAGCCTGGCATGCTGATGGGCTCTGCAGCCAACCCCCTGTAGGCATCCAACCCCACACCACACACAGCAAGGTTTGGCCTCAGTCATTTTTTCAAAGTACAATTGCAAACAAAACACCCTTGCTTTGCCTTGGATAAGTTCAATAACGTGGGTGGATTTATCCTTTACAGAAGCAGAGTTTTAACTGGGGCACCTGCTATGTTTAAATTCCTAAGTGCTTCTCATTGAGGTTTAATTTCTGTGAAACGAGCATTGGTTCCAGAATGTATTCTCATCTGCTTATTTATCCAAGAAGAGTCCACAGCTTTGGCTAAAACGTCTACCCAACTGGGGGACTTTCCACTGGGTAATTAGTAAGTGCTACCTTGTTGTGTGAATGTATAGTGCACATTCCACACTACCCCTGGGCAAAGGGCCTTGAGGTAATGCCTCCAGTGACCAGGCCAGGTCTTGCAGACAACCTCCCTTGCGCATGGGTGAAGGACATCATAGTTACCTTAGGGCATGAGTTATAGTTACTTGAGGTAACTCTAACTGGTGAATTTCTATGGTTTTGTACATTTAAAATGTGAGCCTAACTATATCCTCCCTGTAACCATTGTTTTTTTAAATGAATTTCTATGTTTTTTAAAAGTTCTATTCCCTAACTATAACGCTCCTGTAACCTTTGTTTTTTTCGGTGAATTTATATATATGTTTTTTTTAATTTATTTTTTTACCTAGTGGCGGTCACCACTAGGTATTTATAGTTAGGTCCACTCTTCCATTGTAAAAGTGTTTTTTGTGTTGCTAATAAATTTGTTTGACGAATCTTCACAAAACCTTCCAAACAGGTTCTACTTTTTGACTACTTTGTGCTTGGAAAGTTTCAGATGATTTGTTAAGTGGGGGCCTGGGAAAATAAGAGAAAGTCCTCATGTATTTTCTATAGACTTTTTAAAACAGGCTACAGCAAAAACTGCTGAATGGGATTACACCAAATTCGGCAGGGAACTAGACTTTGGTCTGCAGATTGTGCTTTTTGTGATTTGGGGTAAATCTGTTCAGTAGTTGTTGAGAAATTAAGGGAAAAAAATAATTGTATTCCTAGATGGTTGCATCCGCGAGCTTTATTTTCCTTGGGCCATCTCGCTACCACTGGAGTCTGGCTCCGCTCTGGTTGTCTGCCACCAACATGAGAAAAATGTTGCTGGCAGACCTTACAGGATTTGGGGATTTAGTTTGCTGTCTTGAAATTTAAAAAAGAAATAGTATAAGGGGGCAGGAAGGTATACCTTGACCCCCTAAGCCTCATTGGAGTGCCCAAAGTGGGCGCACTCAAGGCCAAATAAAATAATATAAACGAAAAAAATGCTCTGATACCGCAAATCTCTTCCGAGATAAAAACAAAACAAAATGGCGCCACACCTCATTCAATAACTGTAATTCCTAGGGAACTCATCCTTGTTTTCATGAAGGGGAGGTTGCATGGCCCCTTATCTCATATTCTCCAGAGGACCCAGGGAGCCCACCCCCAGGGTTGAAATTTGATTTTTTGGGGAGGAGGGCCGAGTAGCCTCCCTTCCAAGCTTTGAGATGCCGCTGAGAGCCCACCCCTGGGGCCAAAGATACTTTTTATGGGCAGGGGGGACACAAGACCCACCTCCCCGACCCTCAAAATGCCCCGGGGAGCCCACCCCAGGGCTGAAATTTAGGAAAATGGGGAGGGAGTTGCATGGCCCCATTCTCTGAGCCATTAATGTCCCTTGGGATCCCATCCCCTGGGGCCAGCTCAAATACTAAATCCCAGGGAGCCCACCCCAGGACATTGCAGTTTCCCTGCCTGCAGCACAGTGGGCAAGGAAACCTCTGTTTGCTCTTGCTTGGCGGAAGCGTTCTCAAAACTCCCGCAAAGCAGGAGCAAACACCAATTCCACTCCCAGCTGGAGGGAGCTTCAAAAATGCTCCTGCACACTGGGAGTGGAGGTTTCACCTGTTTCCTTGTCCACCATGAAGTGGGCAGGGAAACCAATCAAAATATTGCTTCTGCCTAGAGGGAGGAGCATTAGGGCCTGCTCCATGTGGGCAGGAGCAATACCGGCCCCTGCTTTATGGGGAGCTGGCTGGGCCGCTAGGCCCTTGGAGCTCAGCCCATGGCCCCCAACAAGATTATGGTGGATGTCCTGGGTGGTCACCAGGGCATCTACCATTAACTGTGAGGGCCCTGTGGAATGAGGTCCCTGGGCTGAATTTGGCCCAGGGAGGAGGCTGTGTATTCCCCCTCCCCATGAAAAGCATGTTAGACCCTGGGGGATGGAGAAGCTGGGGCCAAAATCTCCCCAGGAGAAGGGGACCATGTGCCCTGACCCCCTAAAAATAACAATGGGCTTGGGAGATGGGTTGCCTGGTGCCGTAATTGGAGCTTGTTGGTGAGGCTGCATGCCCTCTCCCCCTAAAAATAATGGCAGGCCCTGAAGGAATGCGGTCCCCAGGGCTAAAATTAACCTGCATATGGGGGGCTCATGCCATCCTCCCCCAAAAAATCACACTGAGTCCAATGGAATGGGATCCCCGAGGCCGAAATGAGCTAGGGGAAGGGGATTCGCATGCCCCATCCCTCTAAAAGTCATGCTGGGCCCTGATAGATGGGGGTCCCTGTGGCGGAAATTGGCCTGAGAAGGGGGGTCTGCATGGTCCTTCCCTTTATTTTGTCATAGGTTCATTTTAGCATTTTGATTTAGTTTCAGGCCTGCGCCTATACCCTTTTATCTAGTTAATTTCATTTGTTCCTTTTTATTATTTTTGCATGGCTCCATTTAAGTGGGATGTTTTATTATTTTTATCACTTGTCTTTCCACACAGGCATTGTTATCAGTTCCTTTGCACAACATTTCATCTTGTGCTTCTGCTCAAGGCTGTACATGATAGTTTACCAAGTATTGCCTGCCCAAAAGTATGAAGTCAACCTTACATGAAAAGATGCATTAACACATCTGGAGAGTTCTCAGAACACAACATGTTTCGTAATAAAATCACCACCCTGGCAAAATAAGGTTACAGGGGACATAGCAGCCATCCATCCTATGCTGTACCATGCCGTTAAAGTTCTGCTGTACTTGGCCTCGTTCCTCCAGCCACTTGTGAGGACTGCCACCAGATCACAGGCAAACCCCTGCTTATTATCCTGGTTTGGGCCCGGGGAGTTCTTCCAGAGACTAACACGGGCAGAGAAGAGCTACCACTGTTATGCTCTCATGTAGATGCTAGAAGTGTAGGTATGGATTTAAGATTCACTAGGGTGCTAGGATGCTGGGTCTTTTCATTTGTTTCCCCCTCAGGGTCACAATAATAACTGTATTATATTTCACCTTCCCAATAATCACAGCTCATGCATTTTTATGAAAAATGCAGGCCCATATTTATACTTTTTTAGCGCTGCATTTGCGCCGCTTTTTAACGCAAAAATGGCACAAACTTACAAAATACAATTGTAGTTTGTAAGTTTGCGCTGTTTTTGCATCAAAAAGCGGCGCAAATGCGGCTCTAAAAAAGTATAAATAGGGGCCGCAGTTTCTTCAATACAATACATTCAAACCTGTCCTTCATTGCTGGGTCTGTTTTCATGTAAGAGACCTTGTGCAAATGAGAGAAAGGGGTGAGATCTGTTCAACCATGACTTCCCTGAGGAGTCAGTGTCATGCATCAGGCTGCCACAAATCACCTATACTTTTTAGGTTTGGGTGAAGTGCTGCTCGCTAGCCGAAACGGTTAGGCCGAAAGTTTACAGACGGTGTGGGATCAACTCAGTCACCCACACATGGTGGTGCTGCCACCCAAAACCAGAAGTCTGACCTGCATGGTAAGAGTTCAATGACAATTAGAAAGAGTGGTCCTGGGGTATGGAAGTCACAGGGCCTAATAAGGTTTTGGGGAGAAGGGCTGCATGGCCCCCCACTCCTTATTTAAATAAGTAGCCCTAGGATAGGGTCCTCTGGGCCGACATTGTCTCATGGCGGAGCCCATGTGGCACCCATCCACTTTATTTTTAGTAATGGCCCTGGGGGATGGGGTTCCCAAGGCCAAACAATCCTTGGTGAGAGTGGCAGTGTGTCCATCTCCTTTATTTAAATAAGTGGATCTGGGAATTGGGTCCCCGGAGCAGACAATGTCTCAGGGCGGATGACCGTGCAGCACCTCTCTCCTTAATTTTTAGAATTGGCCCTGGTGGAGGGGTTCACCAGGGTCTAGCAAGGCTCCAGGAGTGGGGCTGTACGACTCGCCTTTAATTAAAAAAACAAGTGGCCCTGCGGGATGGGGTCTCTAGGGCCAGGCCCTATCACCAACCCCCTAATGCACATGGCTGAAAACTGTGTGCAGCGTGGGGTTGTCTGTATGGCGGGGTGGCTACAAAGGCTCTGCGCGGTGGTGGGGGGAAGTTGCATTTCTATAAGTAGTTAAGTATTACTTTATACAAAAAAAAAACTCTAGAAATTCACTGAAAAAAACAAAGTTTAAAGTAATGTTTTAATTAGGTGAATATGTCAGTGATAATATTAAAGTTCTGATGTGGCAAAAACACAGCAATTCACCATTTATATTTAACAGCGCTAAGTATAACTTGCGTCCCTGCCATGCACTCCTTATGACCTCACATATTACATCACTCATGACATGTTCTGTGACACCATTTATGACATCTTTGATGACATATCAAATTAACTTCACTGATGACAGCATTCAAACTTATTTTGTACACATTGTACATCCATTCCCACAGGGCTGCTATTTAACTTAAAGTAGGAGGGGGGAGCTGTATGCCCTTCCCAAGCCGTTTTTGTCCCTGGGGATCCCATCCCTCAGGGTTTGCATTATTTCAAGGTGGGTGTGCTAGTGCCCACTCAAGGCATCCACCTTGCACAATGTTTGGGGCTATGGGCGGGGGGAGGGAGTCCCAGTGCCCCAAGGCCCCAGTAGCCCCAGCCTGCTGCTCGCATTCTGTGGGAGCCGGCACTGCTCCCATCCGCAGGAAACAGCTACTGATGCTAGTCCCTCCAGGCGAAAGCAATCTATTGATATATTTACCTGCCTGCATCAGTGCAGGAAGGGTAACAGATCACAAGTCTGCTCCTAGCATGCTGGAGCATTTTCAAAGTTTCTGCCCACTGGGAGTAGCCTTTGTGTCTGCTCCCACCAGGCGAGAGTTAACACAAGTTTCCCTGCCCACGCCAGTGGAGGCAGGAAAAGTGCTGTCCCGATAGTGGGCTCCCTGGGATACAGCAAGTGAATAGGCGCCAGGGGATGGGGACCTTGGGCCATAGGAGGCTCAGGGAGGGGGCCATACCTGCCACTTCCTTTCAAAAAGTTACTTGGCCACGGGCAACACAGGCAGGGTAACTTGTGTTAACCCCCATGTGGTGGGACGATTATAGCGTCTCAGGAAGGGGGGGCCGTGTGGCTCCTCTCCCCATTTTAAGAAATCTCATTCCCGGGGGTGGCTTTTCCGAGTCCGTTGGAGGCTTGGGAAGGGGTGCACATGGCTCCCCTCACTTTTTAACATAGACCCTGGTTGATAGGGAGCTAGGGCCTAAAGAGGCTCAGGGAGGGGGCGGTGTGGCACTCCTACCCTTTATTAAAATGAGTGGCTCTGAGGGATTGGGTCCCCAGGGCCTAATGAGGCTCAGGGAGGGGGGCCGCACGGACCCCTCCCTTTTATTTTCAGTAATTGCCCCGGGGATGGGGTCCCCAGGACCTATTAAAGCTCAGGGAGGGGGGACGGATGGTCTCCTCCCTTTTATTTGTTTTATGGGGTCTCCAGGGCTAGGCCCTGTGGCCAACTCCCATTGTGCATGGCCAAAAGCCCTCTGCAATGTGGGGTTGGCTGCCTTTGGGGTTGTTGGCCACAGGTCCTGACCATATGCCAGGCTTTGTGGCCAAACCACCCATCGAGCATGGCCAAAGGAGCTAACTATATAGAACTATAAAGCTAACTATAACTTGCGCCACCTCCGTGCACTGTTTATGACCACACATATTACATCACTCATGACATGTTCTATGACATCACTGATGGCATCATCCAAGCTTTTTTTTCACACATAGGTCACAAATGGGGATACAATTAGAGCTATGACAGTAATTGCAAAATAGTTCACAATGATATGAAGCCTCTTTACTTTATTCATGAATACAACACCCAAAAGTAAAGCAAGCTTGTGTTATTTGCAACATTGACCCTGTACCATACACTTCATAGGTTGCTGAGTTTCTGTTGACTATGAACCACAGGTGAAGGGGTAGCTTATCCTGCACACAGTGTTCAATCTGTATAAAGCTCTGTTGCATAACTAATGCCCTTGTACTGACAGTCTCTACCCAAGACATTCACTAAATCTACATTGAGAAATGAAGTGGATATGAGTAGAAAAGTGGGTACTGTTAATAGAGCTTACTCTATGGGAAGAGTTTACTCTGTACCATACTCTTTGTGGACAGTGAAACTCTCATGAGAAATACACCACAGAGTATTATAAAGTATCTTTGTATTGAAGAGTAACTCTGTGTGCAGGTGACAGTGGATGTATTGTGTTCATAATGTTCCACACAAGTATCTTGATGCTGTAGAAAAACTTTCCAGCAGGGCGAAGATTATCCGTACTACATACTAAGGTGCCTATTTACAAGCCCCTTGCGCCGCCGTAGCATAATTATTTTTTCCTCTAAGGGGGCATTAAGGAGGCCCCCACCATGTGCCATATTCAGAAAGTGGCGTAATGCATGTATTGCGCCACTTTGTAACCTCTTGCGTCACATTATAACAGCACCAGGTATAATGTATGTGGAGGGTGACGTTCCAACGCAGGGCAGGTGTTAAACTGACACAGCCATTATACCCTTTGGGCCCCCCAACCTTCGCTAGACTAGCATCCAGATTTTTGACTCTAGTCCAGCAAAGCACCACAATAGCATAATAAATGTTGACCCTATTGTCGTAATTTGTGCCATGGTGCGCTGTATAGTAAATACAGAGCTACCATGGTGACGTTAGGGGGTGCAGGACGATGCAAGAAAAGTGGCGCATCAGGGCCAGTGCATCACTTTCTTGTAAATATGGCCCTAAGTATTGTAAGCAGCCTTGGGTTAATAGACAGAGGCCCTCATTCTGACCCTGGCGGTCGGTGATAAAGCGGCGGCCAAGCCGCCAACAGGCCGGCGGTCTAAAATATGCAATTCTGACCCTGGCGGGAACCGCCAACACAGCCCGCCAACTTAACACTCCGACCGCCACAGCGGTACAAACAAACAGCGCGGCGGTTCCCGCCAACAGCCCGGCGGCAGACAAAGTACCGCCCACCCTATTACGACCCACCAATCTGCCACCTTTTCCGGGGCGGGAGCACCGCCGATAAGAACACGGCGGAAACAGACTACGAACGGGAAAACGCTCACCTCTACTCACTCCACGCGAGATTCCGGCAGTATGGAGCCAGAGTTACAGGTCATCCCCGCACTCCTATTCCTCCTCATATACCAGGAGCACGCCCGGCGGCGCGGAAGACATCGGTGAGTACTGCACCTACGACACAGGGGAGGGAAAAGATTACCGGCACACACCCACCCACCCACACCCACTACAACACACACATCAATGCATTCCCACAGATCACTGTCACAACCCACAAACCATCCCCCTCCGAAATAATGCAAAGACCAAAAGAAGAGATCATAAACGGGCAGATATATTTAAATATGTACGCCATTAATCCCAATAAATAAATAAACTATGTACAAAATATATACAGCTACTAAATGTAGTCCAACCACTGTCCGTGGATCACAGGGGTCCTGTGCAAAGGGGCAAGGCCCAGTCCCACGACAAGAACTCCATGGAGAGAACACTGCAGGGGCATCAGAAAGAAAATAGGACAGGCACCTCAGGGGGAAGGGAAGGGGGGGCACCTCAGCCACTTGAGTACACGACGCCAGATCCACGAGGGGACTCCATGACCACTGGGCCATCCTGGGGAGAGCAAAGCCACAGTCCATACAGTCCATACAGTGGGTGGCCTGCCCACTGGGCCATCCTGGGGAGAGCAAAGCCACAGTCCATACAGTCCATACAGTGGGTGGCCTGCCCACTGGGCCATCCTGGGGAGAGCAAAGCCACAGTCCATACAGTCCATACAGTGGGTGGCCTGCCCACTGGGCCATCCTGGGGAGAGCAAAGCCACAGTCCAAACAGTCCATACAGTGGGTGGCCTGCCCACTGGGCCATCCTGGGGAGAGCAAAGCCACAGTCCATACAGTCCATACAGTGGGTGGCCTGCCCACTGGGCCATCCTGGGGAGAGCAAAGCCACAGTCCAAACAGTCCATACAGTGGGTGGCCTGCCCACTGGGCCATCCTGGGGAGAGCAAAGCCACAGTCCATACAGTCCATACAGTGGGTGGCCTGCCCACTGGGCCATCCTGGGGAGAGCAAAGCCACAGTCCATACAGTCCATACAGTGGGTGGCCTGCCCACTGGGCCATCCTGGGAGAGCAAAGCCACAGTCCATACAGTCCATACAGTGGGTGGCCTGCCCACTGGGCCATCCTGGGGAGAGCAAAGCCACAGTCCATACAGTCCATAACAGACCCCACTGCCACTGGAGGAGGCAAGTTGGCCAGAGGACATCCTGCAGCCCTGCCCGAGATAGATCCTGCCCTGCCACGTCTGCCAAAGGGCCAGCGGTTCTTGCCCTGAAGGGCCCAGTTCAGCGGTTCATGAGACGGCGGGGCCCAGTTCAGCGGTTCTTGCCTTGAAGGGCCCAGTTCAGCGGTTCTTGCCTTGAAGGGCCCAGTTCAGCGGTTCTTGAGACGGCGGGGCCCAGTTCAGCGGTTCTTGAGACGGCGGGGCCCAGTTCAGCGGTTCTTGCCTTGAAGGGCCCAGTTCAGCGGTTCTTGCCTTGAAGGGCCCAGTTCAGCGGTTCTTGAGACGGCGGGGCCCAGTTCAGCGGTTCTTGAGACGGCGGGGCCCAGTTCAGCGGTTCTTGCCTTGAAGGGCCCAGTTCAGCGGTTCTTGCCTTGAAGGGCCCAGTTCAGCGGTTCTTGAGACGGCGGGGCCCAGTTCAGCGGTTCTTGAGACGGCGGGGCCCAGTTCAGCGGTTCTTGAGACGGCGGGGCCCAGTTCAGCGGTTCTTGCCTTGAAGGGCCCAGTTCAGCGGTTCTTGCCTTGAAGGGCCCAGTTCAGCGGTTCTTGAGACGGCGGGGCCCAGTTCAGCGGTTCTTGCCTTGAAGGGCCCAGTTCAGCGGTTCTTGCCTTGAAGGGCCCAGTTCAGCGGTTCTTGCCTTGAAGGGCCCAGTTCAGCGGTTCTTGAGACGGCGGACGGTCTATGGCCAACTGCTAAATGCCTGGTGGTGCCCTCCTGGGCAGCGGGGATGGTGCTCCTTCACTGCCCACCTGGGCTGTGGGTGGTGGGGCCCTCCTGGCCAGCTGGGCTGGGTCCTCCCTGGGCAGCGGCTATGGGGCTGGTGGGCTCTCCCGGGGCAGCTGTGCCGGTTCCTCCCGGGGCAGCGGCTATGGGGGTTGTGGGCTCCTCCTGGGCAGCAGGCCTGCTGCCTGACCTCTCCAACTTGCTGCCCTTGCCCTCCTTAGTCGTCGGCCTGTGGCCCTTTCCTCCCTTTGGAGCTGTGGCTGGTGACTGTCTCTGGGTGGTGTCCGGGGGGGATGTAGAAGGCGGGCTCCTGCGGCGCCCCTTCCGCCTTCTGCTCCTCTTCCCAGGGGGTGGGCTGGCTGTCCCCTTGCTGCTGGGCGAAGATCCAGACATGCGGGCTGGCGGGCTCCAATACCCCTGCACCCTTGTCAAGGGGGCTGCAGGGCTGGTGGTGGCTGAGGTGCTCTTCTTACCCCGACGAGAAGGAGGGGGGGGCTCAGGGTCAGGAAAGAAGTTAGTAGTGGCGAGGAAGAGCTTCTTGGGACAATGGAGAGTGGTAGGTACAGTGGGAATGGGAGTGGAGGGAGAGGATGTGGTTGTAGGTGAGTCACGTTTGCTGTCTTTGGGTGCAGGTGCAGGAGGGATAGGCTGTCGTGAGGTGGATGGCTGTTGGGTGGGTGGGTGGCTGCGTTTGTGTGGTGTGGAAGAGGGGGTGACAGACACAGTGGGAGAGGACACAGGGGACGTGTAAATGGAAGTGGGGGTGGTGACTGCACGTGTGCGGACTGGAGTGGAGGGTGTGCTGGTGATGGAAACACTGGCTGATGGTGAGGTGAATGGAGGTGTGAGTGTAGACGTCACAGGGAGGGAGGAGGGAGACGAGGAGGTGGGGGTCACAGAGGTGGTAGTGACTGTTGGCATGTATGCATCGGAATGTTGCGTGTGTGAATGTCTGCGTGATCTGTGGTGCTTATGTTTGGATGAGCTTCTCTTGGGTGTTGAGGTGTGTGCAGGCTGGTCTGATGGTGTGGGTGGGACAGGCAGAGGAACAGGAGACTGGGAGGAGGGAGTTAGTAGAGGCAGGCAGGAGACAGGGACAATGGCTGCCGTCAGTGCTGAGGCCAGAGCCTGGAACGATCGCTGATGGGCAGCCTGACCCGAATGAATGCCCTCCAGGTACGCATTGCTGCGATGAACCTCCCTCTCCACCCCCTGGATGGCATTCAAAAGGGTAGTCTGCCCAACAATGAGCGTTCGGAGGAGGTCAATGACCTCCTCACTGAGGGCAGCGGGGGTAACAGGGGCAGGGCCTGAGGTGCCTGGGGCGAAGGAGATGCCCGGCTTCCTGGCAGAGCGGGCACGGGGCGAACGCGGAGGGGCTGCTGGGAGGGCAGAGATGGTGCGCTGGGTGGCGGCTGTACCTGTAATGGCGGGGGGCACGGATGGTGCCACCCCCGCAAGGGAGCCCCCTTCCGAGGACGTGTCCGTGTCGCTGCAGGCTCCAGTCGTCCCCGTCGTGGAGCTCCCCTCGCCCCCCGTCTCACTGGTCCAGTCTGACTCTGTGGCATGGCCCTCCTGGGCCATGTGAGATGCAGCTCCCTCCTGCCCCGATGCCACTTCTCCTCCGCCTGATGATGCTGATGCACACAAGCACAGAAAGACAAACAAAAAGGGGGGGGGAGAGAGAAATAAAGGGATATTGAGTACATGGATCTCCGGTACAGTTAGCGGACATGACAGACACAGATGCCCCCTGCACTAAGTTGCGCACTTGGGGTACGCTACGCATTCCGTGGAACATGCCCTACACGCCTAGAGTTGACAACTGCACCCATGGATGACACGGCCCAGGGATGGCTGTACTGACAAACTACTGAGGATGGTGGCTGGGGACACAGGGGCTTACGGGGGTGCCCAGCCTACAGATATCGCCCTGGCCTAGGGGGACCCCCAGCCCTCCTCCCCCACCCAGACACCTCCACTGCGCGACAACAGAGTAGATAATGCTTGTACTCACCCCCTTGTGTCTGCTGTGCTGCCCTCACGCGCCCATCCAAATCAGGGTAGGCCACCGCCAGGATCCGGAACATCAGGGGGCTCAGTTGACGGCAGGCACCCCGCCTACGTTGGGAGGCCATCCCCAGCAGAGACTCGGCGGTCTTCTTGGTCCCGCGGCGGATGTCCTCCCACCTCTTGCGGCAGTGGGTGCCCCGTCGATGGTGGACCCCAGGGCCCGGACTTCCTTGGCGATGGCACGCCAAATCCCGATCTTCTCATGGGCGCGGACCTATGTGACACGTACAGGGAGGGAGAAATACCACGTTCAAGTTACTCAGCATTTTCCTTTCCAGTGGCCCAACGCCCCCCATCCCCGCCAGGCCCCCCGCCAGGCCCCCCGCCAGGCCCCCCGCCATGCCCAACATGCCCCCCATCCCCGCCAGGCCCCCCGCCATGCCCCCCGCCATGCCCAACATGCCCCCCATCCCCGCCAGGCCCCCCGCCATGCCCCCCGCCATGCCCAACATGCCCCCCATCCCCGCCAGGCCCCCCGCCATGCCCAACATGCCCCCCATCCCCGCCAGGCCCCCCGCCAGGCCCCCCGCCAGCCCCAACATGCCTCCCATCCCCGCCAGGCCCCCCGCCAGGCCCAACATGCCCCCCATCCCCGCCAGGCCCCCCGCCATGCCCCCCGCCATGCCCAACATGCCCCCCATCCCCGCCAGGCCCCCCGCCAGGCCCAACATGCCCCCCATCCCCGCCAGGCCCCCCGCCAGGCCCAACATGCCCCCCATCCCCGCCAGGCCCCCCGCCAGGCCCAACATGCCCCCCATCCCCGCCAGGCCCCCCGCCAGGCCCCCCGCCAGCCCCAACATGCCCCCCATCCCCGCCAGGCCCCCAAGCCAGTCAGTGGCCCCAAATCCATATTGAATTAAACTCACTTGTTGGTCTGGAGGACCGTAGAGTAGCGCATACTGGGGGAGGACCCCATCCACAAGTTTATCCAACTCCTCTCCAGTGAAGGCAGGGGCCCTTTCCCCAGTCGCAGCAGCCATTGTCCCTTCCAGACCGAGGTCACAGCAACACTTGCAGTATAGGTCCTCTCCTGTGAAAGTTCAAGTCGCAAGTGGATAAGTAGATAGTAAATGGCGGTCACGTCCGCGGAGGTGCGTACCGCAGCGGTGCGTCCCGCCACCGCCGGCGCCCTTCGCCATTGGCTCCTGAAACCCATAGGCTTCAATGTTAACCAATGCG
Source organism: Pleurodeles waltl (assembly GCF_031143425.1). Taxonomy (NCBI): domain Eukaryota; kingdom Metazoa; phylum Chordata; class Amphibia; order Caudata; family Salamandridae; genus Pleurodeles; species Pleurodeles waltl. Next base: position 1,506,023,054 of record NC_090445.1, on the reverse strand, counting down.
GCTTCGTGCCGCGGTCTTCGCCCGCCGCCCGCCGCGGTGTGCCACGCCAGCGCATTGACCTCACATCCCATTGTCACACTTCACAGGTCAGGCAGCCGCCATTTCCAGGGCCCACATGGCTCAATTTCAACTGCGTCACACAGGCCTAGGCCTTGCATAGCCACTCAGACACGCCATTCACTGCATAGAGAATCGTATACTGTGCTAGCTGTGAGTACGTACCTGTGGGTTGCCTGACTGTGTGCTCCATGTTGTCCTTCCTAGGCACCGTCCGCTGGGTTGGGCGAGGAGACGGATGAATCCTCCCGTGTACCGACCGCTGGTGGACCTGTCGACAATGGAAGAACGCCACATTATCCTGACCTACCGTCTTAACCGTGCCACTATCCATGAACTGTGTGCCCAGCTGGAGCCCGACCTGATGTCCCCCATCCGCCAACCCACAGGGATTCCCCCTCTGGTGCAGGTCATGTCAGTACTACATTTCTTGGCAAGTGGGTCATTTCAGACAACCGTGGGAATTGCTTCCGGGATGTCTCAGCCCATGTTTTCGAAGGTGTTATCCAGAGTGTTGTCTGCCCTGATGAAATCCGTGAGGAACTACATCATTTTCCCTGAGGTGGGCGAATTGGCTACAGTGAAGGGTGATTTCTACGCCCTTGGACATATTCCCAACGTAATTGGTGCCATTGATGGGACCCATGTGGCTTTGGTTCCCCCAAGAGACAGGGAGCAGGTGTACAGGAACAGAAAAAGTTACCATTCAATGAACATCCAGGTGGTGTGTTTGGCTGACCAGTACATCTCGCATGTAAATGCCAAATTCCCAGGGTCAGTGCATGACGCCTACATCCTCAGGAATAGCAGCATCCCTTACGTGATGGAACAGCTACAGAGACACCATGTATGGCTAGTGGGGGACTCTGGGTACCCCAACCTGTCGTGGCTACTGACCCCAGTAAGGAATCCCCGGACCAGGGCAGAGGAACGGTACAATGAGGCCCATGGGCGTACTAGGAGGGTGATCAAACGCACCTTTGGCCTCCTAAAGGCCAGGTTTAGGTGCCTGCATATGACCGGTGGATCCCTAATGTACTCACCTAAGAAGGTGTGTCACATCATCGTGGCCTGCTGCATGCTTCACAACCTGGCTTTGCGCCGCCAGGTGCCTTTCCTGCAGGAGGATGGTCGAGACGGTGGTGTTGTGGCAGCGGTGGAACCTGAGGAGAGTGACGAGGAGGAAGACGACGGGGCTGAAACAGACAACAGGGACAGAATCATTGAACAGTACTTCCAATAGGACACAGGTAACATTTCAAAGATAATTTAGTAAATGTTAACTACTCTGCAGCATCTCTGCTGCCTGTCTATTTGCCCCAGTGTATGATGACTGAGTTTTGGCTTTTCCCTCCCTATTTCAGATCTGGGGTCCCCACTACGAGTCCTGTGCTTCGTTTCCCCATGGACTACAGCTTTGTGGCAGCTGTTTGTTCACTTCACCATGTACAAGGACATATTTGCACTGTCATGTCAATTACAATCTATTGAAATCACAGCCAGACTCCTGATATTTTGGTGCAAAATAGGTGTTTATTGAAGTGCTCAAAATGGGATGGGTGGTTTCAAGTGGGTGGGGGCTATGGTGAAGGAATGTCCATGGCAGAGTCCAGAGTAACAGTCACACAGGTGCATTGTCCAGAGGCCTGTGGAGAGATGGAGCATGGGCAGTTCGAGGATGGACAGGGTGACAATGTGGGACAGTGGGATGACATCAGGTGGTATCCATTGCTGGCGGGGGTCTTGACATCCTACTCTGTCTTGCGAGATCTCAGGGCCCTCTTGCGGGGTGGTTCTTCTCCTGCAGGAGGTGGGGGTCTGGTGGGCTGCTGCTGTGCGGGGGCCTCCTGTCCACTAGCGCCGGCGGAGGTGGATGGCTGTTCTTGGTCCAGGCTAGTGGCAGGGGCCCTTGGGTGTTGTTCAGTGTCCGCCCTGCTGTTTACGAGGTCCTGCAGCAGCCCTACCATGGTAACCAGGGTGGTGTTGATGGCTCTGATGTCCTCCCTGTACCCCCGATAGTGTTCCTCCTGCAGCACCTGGATCTCCTGGAACCGGGCCAGTACCGTCGCCATCGTCTCCTGGGAGCGGTTGTATGCTCCCATGATGGTGGTGAGGACCTCGTGGAGAGTGGGTTCCCTGGGCCTCTCCTCCCCCCCCTGTCGCACAGCTGCCCGCCGAGTTGCCCTGTTTCCCTGGGCCTCTGCCCCCTGGCCGGTGTGCCCACTACCACTGCCCCCAGGTCCCTGTTGTTGTTGGGGTGGTGGGTTATCCTGGGTGCCCTGTAGTGGTAGACACACCGCAGATTGACGCGCCCTGGAGACAGAGGCATGGGCCCGCTGGGTGGGAGCTGTGCTGGTGTTCCCAGAGGGGTTAGGGTCTATAGTGGCCTGGGCCTGTGTGAGGGGAACCGACTGTCCAGAGGTCCCCGATGGTCCGGGCTGGTCATCGGTGTCCAGATCGACAGAGCTGCTGTCATCGCTGACGGCCTCTTGGGTGGGGGGTGTGGATAATTCTGGCCCCTCCGCCGCGGTGTGTTGACGGTCGGGTCCTGCAGGGGTATAGAGGTATGGTTATAGTTTCAATGTGTGGCATATGGGTGTATCTGTGGGTTCCCGTGTCCCCAAGTGCTGGCATTCGTGTGTGGGGGCTTTGGTGAGGGTGGCTTGTGGGGGGGATGTGTATATGCATTGGGCATGCTTTGGTGATGGGTGTCCATGCTTAGTGGACGCATGCAGGCCTAGGTTTTGGGATGTGTGGGTTGTGATGGTGAGACATTGGCGGGGAATAGGTGTGCTGGGGGTGGGGGTGAGGATGGTGGTGGGGGTGAGGGTGGGGGTGAGGATGGGGGTGGGGGTGAGGGTGGGGTTCGAGGATGGGGGTGAGGGTTGGGGTCTGATTTGGCATGCAGGTGGGGGGGAAGCAGTATTGAAGCTTCAACTTACCAGTATCCATTCCTCCGCCGACTCCTGCGAGGCCGTCAGGATGCAGGATGTTCAAGACTTCCTCCTCCCATGATGTGAATTGTGGGGGTTGAGGTGGGGGTCCTCCGCCAGTCTTCTGCACGGCGATGTTGTGCCTGGATACCATGGAACGCACCTTCCCCCGTAGGTCGTTCCATCGCTTCCTGATGTCTTCCCGATTTCTGGGGTGCTGTCCCACTGCGTTCACCCTGTCGACAATCCTCTGCCATAGCTCCGTCCTCCGGGCAATGCTGGTGTATTGTATCTGTGTGCCGAACAGCTGGGGCTCTACCCGAACGATTTCCTCCACCATAACCCTGAGTTCTTCGTCTGTGAAGCGGGGTTGTCTTTGGGGTGCCATGGGGTGGTGTGTATGATGTGTGGGGTGGAGTATGTGTATTTAAGTGAGTTGAGTGTGGTGGTGTGTGTTGTTTTGTGTGTGGATAGTGTGTGGGTGATGGTGTTGAGTGGCTGTGGCTGTTATGTTTTGGATGCTGGTGTCTCGCTCTTGTCTTCTTTACGAATTTTTAAGCGTAGGGGTTTGTGGGTGATGTGGGTGGGTGTTTTATATTGTATTGTGTGTGTGGGAGTGGTGTGTGTATGTGTATCAGGTGTGTGGGATTCAAATCGTCCAATGTGGGTGAGTTTTGTTCGTTTGTGTGTATTCTGACCGCGCCGGTGTGTCCCGCCAATGGAATACCGCGTTTGAATGACCGCCGCGTGGATTCGTGGGTCGTAATGGCATGGGCGTATTTCTGTTGGCGTGGCGGTGGAGGTTTGGTCACCTCCACCTTTCCGCCGACCGCTGGTCTGGCGGTCTGTTGTGGCGGTCGGATTTTCGGAGGTTTGCCTTCTGCGGGTCAGAATGACCGTGGCGGGTTTCCGCGACCGCGGCGGGATTATGGAGGATTTCTGACCGGCGGTAGGCGCCTTTTACCGCCGAGGTCAGAATGACCACCAGAATCCTCACAGCAGAACTATTTCTACTTAACACAGAACAGTTTGTGCACCAGGCACTAATCTATGTACATGTGCTTGTTTTGCTTCAGAAGATGGGCTATGTGTAAAGTTTTCACCATAGTATGAAGGCTGTAGGGAGTACGAATTTAAACACCTTCAGACCTTCCTTATTTTGAGTGAATAGTCGACAGAAGGGTGTCATCTCTATTTGTCCCTTTGCCTACTCATCAGTCAATCATATAGGCAGACATTCTTTCCCATCTGCCGGTTTATTGCAGTTCACTTTACCTTAGACTACTTATCTTCTGGCTTTGCATTCAAAATTCAGCTCTATGTATCATATTTGACCTTCCTGGGTCTATTCATACATTGCTTTCATTGATTCTCTTAGTTTCCAATCTTTGCCTTTACATATCTATATCTAGTGCATTGTGTATTATATTCCTTGAGCCCTTTTAACCTGCAGTCTCTCATACTACCTGGCAAGCCCTGCCAACTATTGCTTTCTGCTCCCTCAACACTTTTGACCCTTCCCCACATTTGGCCCCAAAAAGAGATCTTGTTTATTTTCATACTTGTAGTTCTCCCATGAACAAGCTCTAAGCCCTCCCCCACTTGCTTACACAAGGACAAATACTGTGGCTTGACCAGTCTGCTTGGCGGAAAAATGAAGAAAGAAGAGGGTGCTGGAGGTATAGTTTATTATCGTTTATTATTGTTTCATTGTTAAACTATCACAGAAAATCTGCAAAACCTTACTAAGTACAAGTACACAATATCAGTACTAAATACAGTACTATATTATAAAGTGCAAAAGATTAAATAGTGTGAATATACAAAACATACAATTGAAGCAATAACATTCAATGCTCAAAACAATACAAAATAGGATACACTCTATATAAAAATACACAGGACTAAAAAGTGCAAATGAGCAAAGTGCCAATGGGAGAAATAGCTGCAAGAATGAAATAAGCATTCTGCCTACTCAGATAATGAAGTGTGGTAATACCATTATATTTATCGAGCATCCAACTTTAACACAGCATATAATATCTTAATAAAACTTGTGATTTCATGATAACATTTGCAGTCATCTGCAATTCAAGTATGGTACCAACACAATTACAAATATACATACACATGCAAAACTTCAAACTCATCTAGACTCCAGCAGGACATTTGCAAACCTTAATTTTTTTGGCCTTCATTTATTTAATGAAATTATGTTTTTTTTCTTTCTTCCTTTTGGGGTTTTTGCCCTGTGATCCCCTGCTGTGGCCACCACCCGCTGTTGTTTCCCATTGGAGGGCTTCTTTAGAAAGGACCACAGAAGATTCAATATGAGGGGAAAGAGCATCACCAGAAAGTGTTGCTCCTTTATTAAAAATCATTAGGGATTATCTATTCCTTGAAACTCCTGCTCATTCTGATTGCGCCCCTTAAATAGATATTCTAGTGAATACACAATGTCCTCCTTCTGTTTAGCCCTAGTCTTTCCATTTATCGCCCTTCAGGGCAGGGAAAAAACCCAAGGCCCACAAGGCTCACCCACCTGGGTACCAAATTCTTTTAACCCACCATAAACCACCACATTAACTTGGATGGCCTACAATTTCATCTCTTTTACCTTTTGTCCCAGCATTTGACATAAGCCAGGTGAGGTAAGGTGCTGAACCCCCAAAGGAATTGGGACAACACCTGCAACATATGATCGGAATTGGAGACCGATCTTTCTAATATAAATAAAATAGAAGATAAAACTTTTTCAATACAGAACATAATTTCAGATGAGACATTTTCCCTACCCAACCCTTACCTTTCCAGATTAAATGGCTGCACAAATCCTTGAGCCTCTGAGGACAAAAATGATTCACAATTCATTGAGTTAATTAAAAACAACGAAGAGGCCCTCAAAGAAAGCATACTACTACACAAAGCAGGCAAAGAAGGGTGACTAGGCAAAGACCACGAGACATGCCCCCTTCACCCCAAAACAACAGGCAATTTCAAACATGCCTCCCCCAACAGATTTTTATAATTAAAACCATCTATGTCTGGCAAAGTAAAGTCCTCCAGTGCACAGGATCCTCTCTATGCTCACCACAAAAGGACCGAGTAAGGTTTTCCACATGAAGTATGTTTTTTAATGTTGTTGAGAATACAAATTATCCACCTGAGCAGGACTTAAAGCCAGCCCGAGTACCAGGCATGCCACTTGCAGAGTTTTTGGTTCAATGTAGCTGTTACAAACAGAACCCAATATTGTAGCATCTACAGGAATCATCCCAATATCACTACAGGGAACTCTTTCCCTGTTTGTGGCCTCTACTTCAACTACTTCGACTACATATGGAGATCCACGCAGTGGACTTAACCTAATAGGAAAGGGAGATTTTTGGCCAGTTTGAGCTTCCTGAAATGAAGAAGCCCCACAAGACAATGAGGAATCTGAAATCATGTCATCTGCCTGGTCCATACCATTGGCAATCTCTTTCTTTCCTTTCTCATTACCACTCAATAAAAAAATAGCTCTGAATTGAAGGAGAGGGGTGAGACTTCAAATAAGACAACTGAGACTTCTTTCGGCAGATGGATTTGTTTTTAACTTCTGGAGGTTATTAGACAAATTAGTTGTAGCAATCAAGCAACCAGAGCGTATTCTCTTTAATGTCATTTTTTCAAAGCTAACAAGGCTATCTCCTAAAGGATGTCTTGACTAAAAAATTCTGCTTTCACAAGCAGAAAAAAGACAGCAAAAGACAGCAAAGGTAGGTAAGTACATGAATAGAAAGTAGGAAAATAGGAGTTCCTGAACCAGAACATAAGCAACTTAGGACTAGTTTCACCCTAGGAGGGGTTCATCAGACAGTTACAGCTTGGCTCCAGTGACACAATAAGCATGGGACCCACATTTGGGCATACCAGTCCCACTTAGGGCAACTCACTTAAGTAAACAAAAAAATGATAGATGGAATAGCTTAATTAAACCTAGCCACTGGTAATTACTCAAAGTCACATCCCAGTGTATCATACTTTTGCACACCATGCCACCTCAGTTTGGACCTAGACATATGCAATTCAGTCTTGACCCTCCTCCAGTGGGAACCACCAGGTCAGGTCCTCCTCAAACTGAAACTTTAGCAATCAAGGACCAGATTCTCTGTAGTTAAGGCTCATCAGCCAGGCATAGCTTGGCTCCAGTTACACAGCGTGCACAGGACCCATGCCTGTGCATGCCAGTCCTACTTAGGGCAGCACACTAAAGTACACACAAAATTGAGAGATGGAATGCTCAAATATATCTCAGCAACTGGTAATTACTCGGGCCGCATCCCAGTCGGTCATTCTTTTGCACACCTCGCCACCTCAGTTTGGACTAGGAGTGGGTGGAGCTTTTTGAGCCTCACTACGAGGAATTTTGCAAAGTGGTTAAAAAACTCTGAAAACTCTGCAGATTTCTGCCAGCAGGAGGAGTTGCTCAGCACGCCAGTTTGCGCTAAGTTTTTCATGTTCAGGAGTGCAATTTGCATTCTCGCATTGCAAATATTGAGCAAACGCAACATGTGGTTCGCATGGGCATGGCAAGTTTCTTTTCTCTGTCTCTATGCATGTTGCTGGGCCTAACGTTTTTATCTACTCTTAATCTTTACCATCCCACTCTTTTCAAATTATCCACCCCTCATTTTCCTTTATTTCAATAGTATGTGTTATATTTATGTATTTTAACATTTCTGTCATTTTTTGGTATCTTTTTGTGACTTTTGAATACTTTTTTTCTTTTTTCCTTGACATATTTTTTCTTTCTTCCTTTCTTCTATTTCTTCCCCTTTTTTTTCCCCACCCAGCACCATTGCAGAGGGTGGCAGAGAGAGTGACGGTGCTGATGCGGCTGCTAGTCGCTTATCTTGTGGGTGTGGGCGCCACCAAGGGGTGCAGCCTGCATCATTTTCACTGAGGCAAAGGTGCAGCACTTGTCGTTTTTGTGCAATATCACCTCCACTCCAGAATTCGGCAGGCCTGGAAGTGGTTATGCCCTTCTGGATCATTGACTGATGTGGGAGAGGGTGCGCCGGTTGGTTCTTCCGCATACTGGGTTCCAGCGCACCCAGCAGCAGTAAATGCGCTGTTGGGCAGACACAATCGACCGTGAACAGGACCTGCTTGACCTGGTGGGCGTTGAGGTGTTGGGGCTTTGTGGGTAATAGTTATTTATTTGTTGTATGGACCCTATTTATTTATAAGGCAGTTGCATCAACGAAAGTCACGTTTAGTGATGGTACGTTGCGCACACTGCAGTGCCATATTTAGAAGGCCATGGAAAGCCCCCCCATGTGGCTCTTCATGGCCTTGTAAATGTGGACTGAGTCAATGCAGCGCAAGTCTCTCTACAACAGGGAGGCGTGCCATGGGTGTTATGTGGGCATTCCCAAATAACACCCATGGCATTTGACACATTCCCACATTTATAAAGATTTGTAAACCTGGGAATGCGTCAAAAGCCTACGCCTTCCCAAGGGAGGCGTAAGGGAGACGCAACGTGGAAAAATACCTTTATTTCTCCTCATTTTTTCCTTTTTCCATGTGTGCTGCAATATGCAGCACACATGGAAAAAGGAAAACTCATCTTGTGATTCCCTCAATGCAGACACCCTTGCAGCATGGCACAGGGGTGCTGCATTGGCTCATGGCAGCTCATTGTGTGCAAATGTAGGGGAAAAAGGCAGGAATGCACCATATCTGTTGTGGATACAACACATTCCTGTCCTTTCCTTTTGACGCAGGGCAGCGCTGCATGAAGGCTTGCGGTGCTGCCCTGTGTCAAAAGTTTGTAAATATGGCCCATAGTTCAGGAAATTTGGTGTAGGGCTTAGTTGTGGGAATTTGGAAATAAAAGTAATATGTCAACTTGAGTTGAGTCCATCATACTAGGCAATCTGATTTAGAAAAGTGCTCTGATTGTCAAAATATTTTTTGGGAGATTAACTGTACCACTAACCTTTTTTTAAATCTTCTTTATATCTTACCTCAGCACCCAAGGGGAAGAAGAGGGCAATATTGGCGGCAGGCCCAGGAGGAGACGATGGTGCCAGAGCCGCCACCACCACTGCAGATGCTGGCGGATCTGCTGGCCCCAGTAAGTCTTCCTGTTAAATATTATTATTGTTTCCTTAATTTTCACCCCTCCTCATTTTGAATAGTTTTTCTTTTAGTTTTACTGTGCTTGTTTATCTTTTTTTGTACTTATTTTGGTTCTATGTAAGCCTGTGTTAAATTTTGTTAACCCTGTTTCTGTACCTGACTGCCTTCTGTCTGTACTAGCTTTACTCTGCTTTGTTACTAAGCCTAGCTTCCCCTTCTCTCCTTATACATCTTGTGTACTGATACATTATACTAAAAGGACAGACTTTTAGGACAGGTAATCTACTGACAAGATTGCATGCCCAAGTCAGCTTTTCCACGCATGTTTGTTAAGGCTTTCTTTGCCTTACTCATCCCCGTTGCATTTGCCAACCAAGATCTCACCTTAGAGTCTTCTGGATTGGCTAAGGTATTTACTAAAGTATTTACCCCTTTATTGCGCTTCAGTGACTTACCTCTGCCTCTCCATTACAAAACGTTTGCAGTTGATTTGTCTACCTGGCTTTTCTAATAACCGACAAAATTCCTAAAGTGAATGATAGAAGAAGATAGAACTGTAATGATCTATTGTGGTTGTATTTTGTTGTAACTAAAATGTGGAACTTTTTTCCAGCTGCACTGACCTCCAGCGCAGGGGCCAGTGGCAGCAGGGATAGGTGCTGGTAAGTCATATTGCTCTTGCTCATTGACAATTACTAATACACTCACTGCAAGGGCGATGCTTGTGAAGCCCCTGGTTTGGCAGCTGAACGGGGTTGAGTTCTTAATGTCCTCTTCTCTCTGCAAATCACCAGACAAAAGCCATAATGAATGGACGCTATAAATGATGGCTTGATGGAAAAGCGAACGAAGGATGGACAGCTAAAAGAAAGAGCGGGTATAATGGTATATGAATGAAAGGACGTCTTGTGAAAGGAAAAGATATGTAGGTGAGTGATATGAGATTCATAGGTGGGTAAAAGGATGGATGAAAGGGGTGAAAGGAGCGAAAGAATGCCTCAATGGGTGAAGGGTGGATGGGTAAAAGCTGATGCTTGGGGGAGGAATGGGTGGGTATTAAAGAATAATACGTGGGTAAATGGATGAATAGGGGAAAACAGGGTGTTTGAAAGGGTGCCTCCTGGATAGGTAAGTGTATAGAAGGATGGGAGGATAAATATGGATGGCTGGATTGTAATAGTGAAAGACTGGACAAGAGAGTGTAAAGCTTAAATGGTGGGTATCAAAGGGTGAATAGAATAGATGAATGAAAAGATGAATGTATAATTACTTGGATCAAAAAATAAGGGAGCTCTTGTGGAGAGGGACGTGTCTGCTATTCACCTACTTTGTTTGGTTTGCATGGTTATCAAATCTTTGGTTCAAAGTGACGGTATTTAAATTTTCTGTCATCTCCATTTACTCACTGTAGTTAAAGCAAGGCAGATATCCATTCTCCCACCTATCATCATTCCTCCCACCCTATTAGTCACCAATGCTACTATGAAGTAACTGCAGAGCGGTTTAATACGGCAGTACAATAGTGTTTTCTGTGCAATGTGCATCTATTTCAGTTAATGCACAGTTTACAAAGATGTCAATGCATTGCTAACTTAAAAGGTGTGTTTTCCTTCCCTCCCAGTGCCTGCTCTGTCATCTCCTAGTACTTCATTCCTTTATCCTTTCCAAAGTTCTGTCCCAGCCACCCAAAAAAAATTGAAAAATCCCCTTTGGCAATTTAATCCTACTTTGCCACTCTTATTTTTAAAAAATTGTTTACACAGACCACGGTTTATAATTTGTCATTTTTCTTTTTCTTTTTCTTTCCTGCTATAGCTACTCCTGGTGGACATCATCCAACACGGCAGGAGACAGGAGCCCGGCTGCGGCAGCAGGGGCTGGAAGGCATCTGCAATGAATATCGGTGGCTGATGGCCCTTCAGGAGGAAGAGCATGAGGCCAAGGTTGCAGTCAATATGACCGCCGGCCCTCGCTCCTCCAACCGGCAACCAGCACCTCCAGCCTCCCAGCTGCACCCCAGTGCAGCCAAAAGCTGGCATCAGCCCGACCTTGTTCCACCACTGCTGCCTGCCCCCTCGCGCTCAGACCGCATCTTCCAACGCCATGTTCTGCAACATCTGGTGCGCCTGGACCGCCAGGTGGCACACATAGTGGAAACCCTTGATGATCTACAATGCCCTCTTTTGACTCTTTTTAATTTGGGGTTTTGGTGGGAGGGACACTTGTTGTGGGTGGAGAGGATGGAGAGGTAGTTGGGACGGGGTTTTATCAAGAACTTTACATATTTGAGTTTTCGTTAGACTTTTTTGGCATGGGCTATATGTTTGGGGAAAGGGTGTTTTTTTATGTTATTTAAACTAAAAGGGATACTTTATTTCACTTGATTAATGCCTCAAATGTTTATTTTGGTGTTTTAGTTTGCAATGCTGTCGTTTAGTGTAGCCTGTTTTTTAAATCTGCTAAAAAAGTGTATGTCATTTACTTATACCCTTGCAACTATATTGACCACTAGGGGATGATTGACATTGCCTATTTTCCCTACAAAAACCTAGATAAACATCGACAATAAGACAACATCTTCTTTAGTAGGAGTTAATTACTAACTAAACTAGTTACTTTCAATTTATAATTCTTCTTTTACAGAAACGAGGGAGTCTTCTTACTGAAATGTTTATCTAAAAATGGCATCTTAATGGGGTGATAGGTAGTAGTAGTGGCAGGCTAGCACACTTACAGGGAAGACAGAAGGTGCCTCTCCCACCCGTGCAAACTCAGACTGCAAGATTAATGAAAGGGTTATCCATCACTGTCAACTAGATTGAAAGAAAACAGACTTAGTGGGTCATCATATTACATCATAACTTTAGGAAGACTGGGACGGACTACCACAATGACATTATTTGACACACAACAAAGAAGATATGATATAATAATAAAAACTAGCTATATCAACTAGTTCTGAGCAATGATGGGGAGCTAGTATTTAAAAACGGAACTTAGGAAATTAAATCATGGAGTCATGAAAAGTGGGCTCAGAGTCAAGAGTGGTTGGGCTCAATGAATGGATGAGAAAGGGGATTTTTCGGAAAGGTGTGACAAAATCAACACTACACAAAAGAAACCATAACAATATTTATTGTTGCGCCGAGCAGCACATCATCATCAATCTGTTGTGGAAGGAAACGATGAAGGGATAAGTATGACACAGTTCAGTTAAATGCATTGCGAACAGTCCTACTCCAAAGAGACCTAAGATAGTATATCTAAAATTTTTATGTCTTCTAGGTTTCAAAATAAAAAATATGGGATTGTAATTAAGCCATCCAGTCCTAAAAAGTATGATTGTTAAAAGGAAAATTATACTGTATTGCCAAATTGGGTGGTGCATCTCCATTCTTCTTGGAATGTCCATCACTCTTGAGTGCCTGGCTGAACGTGTCTGGTAGGTAAACTGGAGTTGTGAGCTTTCACCAAGTTTTGTTGAGGACTAGGAGAAGGCCTACATGTTGAAAAAAACACTAAGGCCCATATTTATACTTTTTAACGTAAATTGCGTCAAAAATAATACCGCCAGCTAACGCCATTTCTACACGCCATGCGGGCGCCTTATTTAAGGAATGAAGTTGGCAGGCACTGCAGACTGGTCAGAGTAAAAAAAAAAGACTCAAACCAGGCAGCGCCGGGGTTAGGGGAAAATGGGGGTTGTGCGTCAAAAAATGGTGCAAGTCATTCTTCTTCTAGCTGTTGAGGTAGTCCATCCCTGAGTCCTTCCATCCTCCTCCTCCTGATTCTAATGAACTCTATCCCAGGTCCAAACCAAGTGAGGTAGACCTGTGTAGTCAAGTGCACTGCTGTTGAAGAACAAAATGAGAAACAATACTGGAGTATTTTGTGTAGATTTGTTTTTGGTAACTAAAGTGACTGGTCTGAGGACCCAGAAAAAAGACGTGGACCCTGAAGGTAAATTTCACAAAGTTTGAAAGACCAATAACTTTCAAGAAAAAATCATCACCAGCCCCTAAACATTGCAAATCATCAGAATCAGGTTTACAAATTTGTTGAACTCCCTTCCTCACTGTCAGCCACCACATACATCATCAATCATAATGCACAATCACTTAATATATCACCACGCATTGGTGCAATAGTTAATAGTTACCTCTTCCAGTCCAAGCATGTAGTTGAACAAAATATTATCTCCTCCATTGGTAGCAGGTTGCAACACATTGGAATTTGGCATTGGCACGTGCAGTCTTTTAATCAATGATCTTCTGACGCAGCCCTGCGAGGTGATGTGAAAAAATGATAGGCAATGGAATATGAGAGAGGCAGGCATCGTCTTCAATGTCCAGAAGGGAATGTGGAGGCTTCTTCACTGCACAATGGTCCAACTCCAATCCGCCCATATAATAATTTGTGACTAAAAGATGTTGGGAAAGCATATATCCAACACAAACATTGTTAAACTAGCATTTTTTTGAAAGAAAGAAAGAAGTTCAGTGAGAAATAATTAAAAAGTTCTATGGTGGCACTTGCATACTCAGTCCAGGCAGCAGAGTTTGTCCTCAAACTCAGGTGGTTCACCCAGAAGTTGGTCAGCAAACACACTTGATTTTGATCAATTATCCTCTTCCTCCTCCTTTTGTAGTGCTTTGGGAACAGTGAGTGTAATCAGTTGGTATAAAATGCTGGTTCATTTTGATCATGGTTAATCTCTCCACATTTTGACGCGAGAGAGTGGTCCTTTTCACAATAACAACTGCACTAGCTGCCTTGAACACATGTTCAACAGACACACTTACTACAGGAAAAGCCAGATACTTTATTGCCAGCCTGCTTCGCTCTGGCCATTGACACATTTTCCCATACCAATAAACAAATGGGTTTTGTTCCACATACACCTCCTTTGGGTCATCCAGATACTCCTGGAACATCTTCAATAGTGTCATTGGTGCTGCCACCTGCTCAATCTATTTTGCCTTCGCCTCTGCACTAGACTTAAGACCTTCCGCTTGAAACCAAGCCAATGCAGATTTTGGATTTGATTCTTCTGATGCTGTTGCTGTTGTGAGACAAGACTGCCCTCTCTGGAATTTGAAGGCGGCACTCCACAACTGTGGAGTGGGACTCTAAGTTCCAACCGTAATTCTTCCAGTTTTCCAGCATGCGCAATAATCCACTTCTTGTATTTTGAAACATCCCCTTCAGAAGAAGGACTAAAAGAGAAGCAATTTTTTTTGTAGCGTGGATCAAGTAGGGTGACACAGATGTACTCTTTGGACTTGATAATGTCATTTTGCAGCCCTGCATTACAAGTCAAGCGATAGCTTAGGTTCTCAAACAAGCATGTGCTTATGGGTTTTGGTTCAAACTTCAGAGTGCAAACTTTTCAGACACCTTCTTTAGCTGATACTGTAGCAGATTCAACAATGGGATAGTTTGGCCCATCGTACTGCCCTCCTTACTAACTTCTCACAAGAAAACCTCAAAAGGGAGCAGCATCTTGTCAGGCATTTGACTAGGCCACAATTGTCTGCATCCATAGTCATAGCTTTCCCAATTGCATCAGATACTCTTTGAATGACATGGTCATTGATCTGTCTGTACTGCTCAAACAGACATTACAACATATAATAGGTTGAGTTCCAACATGTCGGAACCTCCTGAATAAGGGCTTTAACTGGTACTCTGTTACCACACTGAATATTCCGCAACTGTTTCCAGGCTTTAAAAGAATGGCTGAAATGAGTTCAGATTAGTCTGCAGATAGTCAGTATGTTGCTGACTATGTTTTCTTTTCTGAGAAAGTCTTGTACAACCGGGTTGGTGGAGTGCACCAAACATAGACCTTGAAATAGCCACCATCTGCCATGGCCTTGACTATGTTATTGTCATTGCCCGTGGCAACAAATCGAATTCAGAGACCTCTGGGTCGCAGCCATTCAAACAACTTGCTATCAAATTCCTCCAAGATATTTGCAGCTGTGTGTGATTTCTCCATGGCGAACATGGCTACTGTTGCATGCTGCTGAACACTCTTACAGCTTTCTTCAGGGCCAAGATAGCTTTTGCTTTACTCCCACAAAAGAGATTCAATATGCAGTGATGCACATGTAATCTGCCACAACTGCTCCACATGTCTGTCATCAGGTGGATAGTGTGGACAAGACTTTGCTGCAAATCTTGTCCAACCAATTACAGCATTTCGTGATGCAGTGCTGGATCAGCAACTCTGGCAAAATAGATCCAACTTGAAACCTTCTATTTCAGGCAGATTGCTGTCACAAACTCCTTCCACAAAAGAAAATGGTAGGTGGTCCAGCGTTAACATTTTTGCCAGCTTTCCATTGTACAAATATGCCATTGGGTGGTTGTAGAGCCATTGCTGCCTAAACATGCCCATAATTGTAGCCTAGATTTTCTTCCTTTTTGGGGCAACTGACACAGGTGACTTTTGAGAAGTAGGTGGTGTAACTCAATGTGCATCGTGAGTCAGCCACTGCATGCTGTGGTGTCTCCATCTGATTCTGAGTCTTCCTGTGCCATTTTAAGGCCGCTGAGGTGGGTGATTCTGGCACACAGCTGGAGACAGGACTGCTGTGCATAAGGATGTCGCCCCCTTCTTCCTCACCTTCCACTGTGATTTGACTAGTTCTAACTGATGTTTTCCAGCTCTCCTCACCTTCACCACCATGACCACACTCAGCCATTTTTTTAACATGCTCCTCCCACCAGTATGCGTGATGTTTTTTCATATGGGTGTTCTGGCCTCCAGTACCATAATCTGAACCAGGCTTATCTCGACAAACACTCGTGACGGCTAATGGAGCATATTGCAATGCTCTCCTCCTGTTTGCTAATCGTTAAAAAGTCGGGAGGAGTACTTTCTTACTGGGCCAATGCATGAAGAAGAACTGGAGGTAGGTGGGTGTGCTGATTGCCTCTCTGCAGTGCATACTTCTACTGATGTTTGGGTTGGTGAAGGTCTCTGCTGGGGCCTTAGAAATAAGGGAGTTGGTGGTGCTACCTGTACCACACCCCTTGGAGCAGGTTGGATAGTAATGTCAGTCTCCTCTGTGCCAGTTTCCACAATGACTGGCTCATTGTCATTATCCACCTCATCATCCCCTTCCATGATTCTAAGGCTTTCTGTAGCCTTTCTTTTCCCCTCCCCTGGTGTTTCCCGGACTCTGCCGGGATCCACTCCATGTCCCTATCATCGTCATCATAAGTGGTGCTTGGTGACGATGGTGGAGTAGTACCCTTCCTTTTTCTTGCTGGAGGTCTGGGAGCCACTGATTCTAAAAGAGAAGGCTCTTGCTCAGCAGGCGCTCCACCTCCTGTTCTGCTGCAACTTTGGGAAGATCTACTATTGCTAACTGCGGCTGCTGTCCACTTTGCTCTGTTTCCTGAAATAACTGGGTACTACTTTGCAAAAGGGACAAATCCAAATCAAAGTCACTGCTCGTCGGCATTGTCATGATTGCAGTGGCTAAATCACTGACAGACATGATCTTGGGCTTAAGTTGGGGTGGTGCTGTGATGCGTGAGTGCTGCTTCCAGGTTCCTCCCTGGAAGCCGGTGTGGCAGACACAGATCTCCCAAAAAAGATTGCGGTTGGGACGCAACTGGTGGAAAGCTGCATCTTCTCACTAGCCACTTTCTTGGGAGTAACTTTCTTTAGGGCCAAGTTAAGCTCTAAGTTGGTAGAGGCACTAAGATGCACAAGTGTAAGAGTTTGGAGGACCGAAGTACGTGTAAGGCCTTCTCTTTGGCAGTACTGCGGGTGATCTAAGGCCTCTTCCGTTGTGTACCTAAAAGTAACCAAGCAAGAACCAAGCAAGAAAAACATGTTGTTAGTTAAGTGCGGCATTTTTGCATTGTTGCAGGTTGAAATAGTACAGACAAATGCAATCTTAGTGCAGTTGGTCACTTATGTAATAAATACTAATTTATTCAAACATTTTAAAGTCAAACCACACCACCACACTATAAAATTTCATTTCAAATCAGGCAGCACAACATGAAGATATTGCTTTTTGCTTTATCTCCATCTGTTTTAAAGGGAACACCTAGGGAAGTCTGAGAGAAGGTGCATGGGTTCATGGGTAAATGGAACAATCCTTTAAAAAAAAACTATGGTGGCAAGGTGGAATAATCATTAAAAATATATATTTATCTAAGAAACCAAATGCTGTGGTGTGGCTGTATGTTGTTGGTGGATGGATGGAGGAATAGATGTGGATGGATGGATCAAGGCAAAATGCGGAATCAAATAAAATTAAAATTAAAAACGGAAAAACATTTAAAAAATCTAAAGTTAAAATTAAAATGAATAAACAAGAAATAAAAAAATAAACTTAAAATTTAAAATAAAAAATTCACTAAACTAAAAAAATGTAAATACAAATTAAAATACAGTAAAATTTAAAACAAATAATTAAAATAAAAAACTGAAATAAACAATTTAATTAAAAATAATAGAAAAACTTAAATACATAAAACTTTAAACAAATAATCAATAATTAACAATGTGTGTATGTAAGCGTATGGCAAAGACACACTGGCATGATGCACAAAAAGTCAGCCACATGGTGAAACAACAAGAAGGAGCATGGAGGCATGGTAAACAAAGAACACATGCAAGCCTATTGGAAAGGGACACTGGCTAGATGGACAAAGTAGCTGCCACACAACAACAAGGAGCAAGGAGGCATGGCAAACAAAGAACACTTGCAAGCCTATGGCAAAGGGACACTGGCTTGATTAACAAGATGCCAATCAGCCACATGGTCAGACAACAACAACAAGGAGCAAGGAGCATGGGGGACAAAGAAAGAACACATGCAAGTCTATGGCAAAACAACTCTGCTTGCAAGCACAAAATGGTTGCCAGCCACACGATCAAACAACAACAAGGAGCAATGAGGCATGGCAAACGAAGAAAGATCACATGCAAGCCTATGGCAAAGGAATACTGGCTGCATGAACAAAATGGCTGCCAGCCACATGGTCAAACAACAACAACAATGAGGCATGGGGATCAAAGAAAGAACATAGGCAAGCTTATAGCAAAGGAACACTGGCTGCATTAAAAAAATGGCTGCCACGGCATGTTCAAACAACAACAACAGGGAGCAAGGAGAACAAAGAAGAACATATGCAAGCCTATATGAAAGACACACTGGCTGGATGCAGAAAATGGCCACCAGCCACATGGCCAAACAACAACTGCGAAAAAGAAGGCATAGAGAACAAGGAACACATGCAAGCCTATGGGCATAGACTACACAAAATGGCCCCTGGCCACACAGCATAGAGAACAAAGACAAATGGTGGATGATGACAAACACACACACACAGACATACACACCATAAGGAGGCATGGTGGTAACACTGACATTAACATTAATTCAGCAATGCAAAACATGAAAATTAACTCAGTTTTACAAAGTTCACAACAGTATACACATCCTCCTATGCCATAAAATATTACCACACAGTATATACACTTTTTGCAAAAAAATGAAATGCAAAAAATCCCCAACCTTTTTAATTTAATCCAATTCCATTCCGGCTCTAAATGAAGTTTGAAAAACATATATCACTGAAACATTTATTTCATGCACTAATGACTACTAGTACTGGGCCTACTAGCTAGATGGACCTTTGGATATCTTGGCCACATAGTAAAATAATATTGCACATTACAAACATGTAGAAAAGTTACTGAGCTGTGCAACAATGTCCCTTTACAAAAGATGAAAAATCAATTAAGTGAAAAATAAATAACTAAGCCCATACTTAAACTCCAGGCCACCCACCACTATAAAAATGTTAAAATCAAATTAAAGTACAAAGAAATACTGGTGCTGCTGTTGTGGCTGGAAGCAGCGTGAGTGAACACAAGGTCTCGTGCCCACAGCCGGAAACAGCGTGATTAAATGCAAAGTCTTGCGTGTGCTCGCTAGTGGCCCTGAAGTATCGTGGCACTTGCGAGGGAGCATCAAAACCCAGTCTCACTCTTGCGAACGCAATCTACTCTGCACCGGAATACAGAATTCAGGAACTCTGCACTACTCCACATAGCGCGAAGGGCTGGAATTCTGCAAACTCCACCAGAAGAGCAGAGTTCTATACCAAGGCCTAGTTTGGACTCATAGGCAAATCAGTCTTGACCCCGTTCCAGTGGAAACCGCCAGGCCAGGTCCTCCCTGAACGGAACCAAACTGAACTGGACCAAACCATTGCACTGTAGGTAGGGTTCATCAACCATGTATATCTTGATTACACTTGAATACTTAGCACTGTAGCAGAGGATGCATTAAGGCACTATGATTTGCTTTTGGACAAGGACAACGTAGAATTATCATTTCAAAGTGATACTTTGGTTCACAATGATTTCAGACTCTTTAGGTTTTTTCCACCTGTGCAGAGATTGCAGTTAGTGGTGAAAATAATTGGTGTTTTTTTCAAGAGTGAACCCATGAGGAGGAATAGGAATAGGAGGAAGATAAGGCTTGGGGGACAGGAGGAAGGGGCTTGTGGAGTGAGTGGCAAGTCAAGATCCTTTGTTTACGACAACTGCTCATTGTTTAACCCTAACACGAAGTTTCGTCCTTGCCCCTAAACCCGGCTTCTAGCCACTTTAAAGGTAGTCATATTAGTATGTTTCTATAATAAAGTCAACCTTGCCTAACACTCACATGCTCCCTACCCCAGGACAAATATTTGTTGTAATAATGAATTAGAAGTCGGAATAGGATGTGGAGTAGGTTGGGTATCGAGTAGGAAAAGAGCAGAGATACTGTAGTTACTATTATGAGCATGTAGCCTAGTTAGCTATATTGATTTTGTTATATGAAATTCCCAGTACATTATGCTTCCTAAAGTACTGCAACATATTTTTCTGCATGAGTTTAACTTTGCAATTTGGACCCTTTTTAAACACGTTAATGGCGCCTGGTATGTCACCTCTTGAATTATTTTTTTTAAACTCTTTCCATCTGTTTGAGCACAAACCTTTTTTTTATTAGTAATTATACAGTTGGTTGTGAATTAATTAATGGCAAGTACAGCAGATAATTATGTTTTTAAAAATTACCAGGGATGCAGAATCACATAATTGCAATGATCCTAGAGACTTTGAAACATTCTGTTACTGAGACTATACAACCACATGCTTGTGGTGGATAAAAGTCGTGGGTCCGATTTACAAAGGTAAACTTAGATGCTTGGTCGAAACTTAGAGCAAACATATAAGTTTACGACATTCAGTACTCACAAAGGGCATTTACAAGCAGTATCTTTACTTTGCCTCTGCCTCGAGTGCGGACCTAAAGATACTGCTCGTAAATGCCCTTTGTGAATTCCCAATGTCATAAACTTGATCCCAGGTGTCTTCAAAAGTGGCGCTGCACGGTGCTGCTCCAAAAATAGCAGGGCCATGCTGTGCCACTTTTGAAATGCATGGGTACAGGAATACAGCGCACCCCTGCGTTTCCCCCTGCGCCGGCAATGAATTAAGCTGCCTATTCCAATTCAGGCATCCATGCATCCAGGCATCCATGCACCATAGTGCAAGGGTGTCTACGTTGAGTGGATAGATTGTTTGTGTGCAGGGAGGTGTGCCTCCCTGCGCATAATCAATCTATAATGCGATTTTGCACTTGTATGTGTGCTGCAAAATTCAGCACACGTAGAAGTACCAATGCGTAATTTTGGAATGATTGTTTATGTGCAGAAAGGGACACCTTCCTGCACATAAACAATCATCCATGGCATTTTGCTTCTTCCATGTGTGCTGCGGAATGCAGCACAAATAGAAAAAGCACAAAAAAGAGGAGGAATAAAAGCATCCCTCCTTGTTTTGCCATGCTTACGCCACCCTTCAGGTGGCGTTAGTTTTTGGCACTGCCACAAATTTACGATTTTTCGTAAATCTGGGGCAGCGTCAAAAGCTATGGGTGTTGCAGTGGAACGCTCACAGCAACACCCATTGCATGCCCCTCTGACCCAGAAAACTGCACCTGAGGGGCCAATATTTACAAGGAGGCGTAACACCAAATAAAAGTGTTGTTACAGCTCCTTGTAAATATGTTGCAGAGGTAAGCACCACCGGAGCGCCAGGAAAAGTGATGCTCCAGTGGCGCTAGGGGATCTTAAATATGTACCTCAGACATTTGGTTTAAGTTTAGACCAAACGTCTAAGATTACCATTGTGAATCAGGGTCCATGTCTTTTTCTTCTTCCTTTAGAGCAGTTGAAGACCAGATTGCAGGAGGAAGACCATCATCTAAAGGCCCAAGGGAGTTAGCCGGTCGGCTGTGGCAGGCCACAATACAAGCCATCACAGTGGGCTTCAGCTGACTGAGGAACCTGGGGCTAGTGGATGCAGCAGGTCCGTCAACCCGCCGGCCAACGGGGGAGCATCACAGACCCTGTGGGGAGTCAAGCCGCCACATCACCCCTCCTGCCCCAGAAAACCAGTCACTCTCCTCGAACACCCCCAATGAGTCCCTCTTTCAAAAGATCCTCAAGGGACTTGATAACCTGAATAGGGGCCAGAAGGGAAAAAAGCTCAGGAGGACATTAAAATGTAGGGCCTCTTTAGAAGGATATCTTCATTAGTGAGGGGACAGAAGTTTTGCCGGTGGAGCCGGTGAACTGGGTTGGGGAAGAGGTAGAAATGGGGGGGGGGTTGAGTTTAGACAGTTGTGGGTCTTTTGCAGAGCAGGTGGAGTGCCTGGTGAGATTTGGGGAAGAGATATGATTAGGAACATGTTTTGGTTGGAAAGAAGGATTGGTCTGTGTCGGGTGGAGCGGGAAGCAAGTTTTTCCTATAAATAAATATTGTTTTCATAAACTTAACAGTTTCTTTCTCTATCACTGTAACTGTTATCTAATTATTCCTCACAGCATGCAGGGTTACATTACCTACTGACAGAAACCCAAGGCTGGCTGATCCTAAAGAACAAGTAAGCTCCATCATCCTCTATGTATATAAGCTCCCTTGCCAGTCCAGCTCTAATACAGGTTTCCATCCTCTTGCTATCAGTATCAGAAATCTGACCATTTCTGTTTTCCCCATTTGTGACTTGTAAGTTGAGCTCCCTTCTGTTAGAAATTGCTGTTGTACTCCCCACTAAAGTCACCACTAACCATGCCCTGAGCTCAACCCCTCCCTCCTCCTTGCCTGTGCACAGATAGCAGTCAACTCAACTCAACTGTGAGAAGCCATTGGCGTAGGGGTTTGCCTACAGGACAAATTACTGATAGCCTTAACAGGCTCAAACATGGAAACAGGCAGCTGAAAATTAGGTTTCATATTTGATGTGGATCAGGTGAACCAGCAAAAATGATTCTTCAACACGACTAAAGAGAGAGAGTTAGTGGTAAAAACAAAATAGAAGAAAGTATACTTCATCACTATAGGTAGAGTTATTTGTATTAACTCAAGTGCCCTATGTATTTCAAGTGCAAAAGTAGTCTTTTACATGTAATAAAGTTAGACAATTTATAGGTAAAGAATAGATTATTCTATTGTACGCCTACCTACAAATCAGGAAAAGAAGGTTTCTTCAGCAGCTAGATTCTCTGTCGGGCATAGATTTTAAAATAAAGTACAACCTACCTGTACGTTGCCCAGAATGGAGGGTCATTTTTAGCACCAGGATGTGTAATGGTTTGGGTAGGATGATAGGGCAACTTACAACTTTTTCCCTCCTTTTGTAACAGTTTGTCTTTGCCAAAACCATATCAGCCCTGCCAAGTGTGAGGTCTGTTTAAGTTGAAAGTAGTCTACAGTACAATAAATCTCACATCTGTAAGCAATATGGCATCAGCCCTTCCAAGTGTGAGATCTGTTGGTGGTGGAAGTAGTCTACAGTACAGTAGATCTCGAAACTGGGAGCAGGATGGCATCGGCCCTGCCAAGTGTGAGATCTGTTGATGGTTGAAATAATCTACAGTACATTAAAACATTGGAATGTTGAGAGCTCCATTGAAAACAATGGAGTACTCTGGGCTTCTAATGGCCGGTAGAAGCCCGGAACTCCAACATTCCAATGTTTTTGTTCACAGCTGTTGGTGTAAACAAAGGCCTCACGGAGCCTGAGGGTATTTGAAACTCCTCGGGCTCCATGAGGCCTTATTTGTTTGATTTATTAGAACATTCTGCCCCCTAGTGGCAGCATCTTGTAATAGCCTAACAGCCCTCACATAGCTGGGTAAGACCGGCAGTACAGTCCCGCTCCCTTGTTAAAGGCTCTCGTCTTTGGCTCGGGTGTTTAACACTGGAGCAGGTCTTTAATGAGTGGTATAGCCCACGACGGTGGGATATAAGGCTATTACAGATCTAGGAACTGGGAGCAATATGGGTTATGGTATCAATCAAAAATGGAGAAGAATTAGGAAAACGCTGAGAAACAGAGCCAGCAATTAGCTTCTCCAACCACACACCACTTCTTACATGGAAGGAACAAGAAAGTTAACTTACCCTATTCAAACAATTTTAGCTGCCCACTGACTCCCAGGTTAGCTACCTAGGCTGGACTGCAAAATAGGGAGGGCAGTCACAGTTCAAAATATTTATAATTTAAAATGATATTGCATAAAACTGGTGCAACTGCATTCTATCATTGCCTGCCTCATGGAAATGGCCGAACTGCTGAGCAGGAGTGTGATGGATGTTCCCTGCATAGGAAAAGTCCTACTAAATGAGAAAATAAAAGGACAATTTTTGAGTCACAGTAAGCATGGTGAGAGAGGACTCAAAGTGAGGAGCATAAGGAGGAATGCCATTAACTAAAGACTGATTCAGTAACAACCCGAGACAACCAGACATTTAGCTGCATGTTCCCTGAATGACTGATCATCCAAACGATAAAAACTGTGCCTGTTACTAATAGTAATTTTGGGCACATAGTTGGAGATCTACATCACTGTGTAAGAGTCCTCCCCATGGGAAAGTACATAAAAAAATGTAATAAAGTCTATTATTCTTTTTTTTTTTTAAATACGCTTATGTTTATGTAAGATGTACAAATTAATTTATCATATTTGTAGCCTATAGGTACTAAAATCAAATGTTACATGACATTAACTGGAGGATTATGTGTTTTTAAATGATTCATTTATTTCAATACATTAACCTTTTTTGCGTGTGTATCAACAAGATACCGATGGCCTGTTGTATTTTTTTATTAGGATTGTGGGGTTGCCTAGGGGATGGATTCTGGAATGTGGAATGCAAGGGCTGGAGAATGTGGGAAGGTTATTCGTTGGTTGGGAAGCTTCGAGGCTGGATGCTCTGCGCTGTCCACAATAAACTCTACCGTTATTTTCTTCTGTTTCTGTCTGAATACTACAAATTTGGTGACGAGATTTTGAGGAGGCACGCTTACGGCACGTATTCTTCAGCAGCGCAGGGGTGGTGCTGTTTCCTCTGCTCCCACAGCGTGGGACTCGGCGTGAACTCGGTCATCTGCAATGTTGCTTTCTGGATGTGCTGGTACTATTTTTTTTTATTGACTGTGATTTTGTAGTGTGTGGTTTTGGCAGCATTGCAACGTCTACGTGTCGTTGGTTAACGGAAGGCACGTTTGGACATTGTGTTTCTTGTGTGCCCTTGGTGGTTGCTTGGCAACATTCACCGCGTGTGAGGTTGTTGACAGCGTTCATTGCATGCGTAGCTATCGCGTTCCTTGTAACCTAGCGACAGGGTTACCAAGGACGCGTTTCAAAGGAGCTGTTTTTTTACTGTGCTACATGTAAGGTTTGAAGCGGCTATCGCGTTCTTTGTAACCTGGCAACAAAGTTACCATGGGCGCGTTTCTAAGTAGCTGCCATTATTTTATTTTTTTGGTACTGCGTATCTAGTTTAACGCGATCTCTGCATTGTTTCAAGGATTCTACAAGTTTGAATAGGAGTTTTACTGCACCCTGATGTTGTTGCTGTATATGAAGCAGCTGCTATAGGAAATGTTATCGCTTCCTAGAGATTGACTTTCTGTGCCACAACGAGATTGACTATTGGTCCTACAGTGTTTGTACTTCTAAATAACAAAAACAAAAAAATATTTTTGTTTCTCTTCTTATTTTTTTTTCTTTTTAAGCGTGACATCTATTCTATTGGTTTATTGATTCTGAGATCTGGAAGAGGGAACTTGCAATTTTAACCTCCTGCCAAGTTTCTACAAAATAATGGTGATCCCCCTATGTCATGAGCTAGGTGGAAAGAAGAGTTTTTGACATACCTAAAAGCCATTGATGAAGATGGAATGTCACAGGAGAGGAAAAATAAAATTTTGCTACATTGCCTTGGGTCTGAAGGCCAAATGGTTTTTAGGACCTTACTGCAAGGATCCATTCAGGATGAGGATTTTGATGTGTTTAAAGATGCATTGATTAAACTAGAGAACAGATTTAAACCCACTGCAAGCATTTCTTTGAATAGGTTAAAATTCTATACTAGGACCCAACAATTGGAGGAAACTTTTGAAGAGTTTCTCACAGCGGTGAGGGGCTTATCTATGCATTGCAATTTTGGACCTATCACGGACGAGATGATAAGAGATCAAATTATTGTTCACGTCAGGAGCAGAAGGATTCAGGAACAGTTGTGGGTTATGGGTGATCCGAAATTGCAAGATGTGATTAACACCGCTAAAGCTTTGGAGCAATTAGAGAGGTGGATAAAATCTGTCCAGGAGTCTTCAAAGGACAAAAGCTGTCTCTATGTTGTGGTGGAAGCTGTGGGGAGTAATGCTTCAAATAGTAATGCCCGTCTTTAGAGTGTTGCAGGGAATAAGAGAGAGGACAAAAATGTAAAAAATGGACGTTTGTCCTGTTATCGTTGTAGAAGACAGAATCATCTTGCAAACTCCCAGCAGTGTCCAGCTTTAGGTACAGAGTGTAAGAAGTGTGGCAAAGTAGGACATTTTGCTAGAGTGTGTAAGGAGGTTAGATGGAATGGGAGCAACAGTAAAGGAAAGGTTTCATATGTGAATGATTATGGAGAAAAGGGAGTAGTTTTGTCTCTTAAAAACAATGGGGACAGCAATGGGTCTATGAAACAACGTAAGTGTTTGGGACTCATTGAAGGTGAGGAGCTTGAAGTTATGGCTGACTCAGGGTCACCCTCGACAATTGTTACATGTGATTATTTTAAACAGAAATTCAAAGATGTGTGGAGTATGTCTGATTTGGTTTTCCTGATATCGTTGCAGAAGGTTTTGTTGGAACAGCTATTAAAATCAAGGGTTATGTAGATACTGAAGTTTGTTTT
The DNA here is from genome assembly GCF_031143425.1 of Pleurodeles waltl. Lineage (NCBI taxonomy): Eukaryota > Metazoa > Chordata > Amphibia > Caudata > Salamandridae > Pleurodeles > Pleurodeles waltl. Next base: position 1,505,996,648 of record NC_090445.1, on the reverse strand, counting down.
AAGCGTAGATCAGCAAACATTAAATTGTATGTAGCTGAAAAGGGGGTTAATGTCCTAGGTTGGAGAGACCAAGCCAAGTCAGGGATTATTCTCAACCCCAGGGCTTGTGAGCCTGTGCTGGTGATTGAAGAAAGTAATGAGATAGACTGGATTGTGACAAAGTTCCCACACGTATTTACAGATGTGTTGGGCAAATTGCTAATTTATAGTCACAAAATCAAGCTGAAGGGAGATGTGAGGCCGGTTGTACAAAAGTTGAGAAATGTTCCCATTGGTGTGCGAGAAGAATTGAAGAAAATTTTAGCGGAAATGGTCAAAGATGATGTTATTGAGGAAATAGAGTCTTCTGAGTGGGTATCTCCCAATGTCTTAGCTCGTAAATCGGACAAGTCTTTGAGATTGTGTGTTGACCTCAGGGCACTTAATGCGAACATCATTGTCAATTGTCACCCCTTACTTAATATTAATGAGGTTGTTAGTATGTTGAATGGTGCAAACATTTTCTCCACATTGGATTTGAGGTCTGCGTACCATCAAATCAAACTTACTGAGGATTGCAGGCATCTCACTACTTTCATCACGCCACAGGGGTTATTCCAGTTCAAACGTATGCCATTTGGTTTGGGATCTGCAGCATCGGTCTTCCAAAGAGCTGTGTTCATACTTTTCAAGGAAGTGGACACTTATGTAAAATGTTTTCAGGATGATGTACTGGTTTACTCAAAGAATGTGGAAGAACACAAAAATCGGATGCTAAAAGTGTGTGAGGTTCTCAGTAAGTACGGGTTAACACTGAAAATTAAGAAATTTCACTTCTTTGCCAAATCAGTAGAGTATTTGGGACACACAGTTTTGTGTGAGAGAGTGATACCAAAGCATTTACTGGTTGACGCTACTGTTAATGCTCCAGCCCCAGACAGTTGTGATAAATTGTTATCATTTGCAGGTTTGTGTGAGTATTACAGCAAGTTTATAGAGAACTTTGCTACCAAAATGGAACCTCTGAGGGAATTGATTAGGAAGGGAGTGGAGTATAAATGGTCTGAAAGACAGATGAATGCCTTTGAATCAATCAAGAGAGAAATTGCCAATGCGCCTACTCTCAAACCTTTTAATGTTAAGGTGCAATGCATTGTAACAGTTGACGTGAGTATATATGGTGTTCGGGGTGTACTGTCTCAGAAGTGTGGCAAGGATATTTGGAATTTTACCTTTGCTTCTCGCACCCTGTCTGATGCTTAAAGAAAGGTATGCTGTTATTGAAAAGGAGTTATTAGCATGTGTGTGGGTTATTGAACATTTCAGGAACTACATTTGGGGGTCACGGTCTGTGCTTCAAACGGACCACAAGCCTTTAGTTGGAATTCTGTCACATGGTGGTGGCTGGAATGCCACTGCTCGTATTGCGAGGTTGGTCTAGAAATTACAAGACTATTCTTTCCAGGTTGAATATGTGCCAGGAAGTAGGAATTCAGTGGCTGAGTGTCTTTCTCATCTTCCTCAAAGTGAACCTTGTGATGTGAGTGATTACGATGCGTTAGAAATTGATGTGATTTCTGTTGTATCTGAGTTTATGTCGGAGGAATTCAAGATGGTGGAGGAGAAACAGTGGCTAGATTGTGATCAGGTGGATTTGGTGTTGAAAGAGGTCAAAGAGTTTGTGAAGTATGGGTGGCCGAGTTGGGATACGATTTTAGGGGAGATTGCACCTTTTTTTAGTGTAAGAAAAGAGTTGGAGGTTGAAAATATTCTTGTGTTCAAAAGGGGTAAGTGTATCCCACCTAAAGGGATGCAGTCTATTTTTTAAAAATAGCACATGAAGGTCATCCAGGTATGTCCTCTATGAAGATATTAATAAGAACTTGTTTTTGGTGGCCTGGCATGGATAAAATGGCAGAAAGGACCGTCAGAGAGTGCGGTGTTTGCGTCAATGCAGAGAAGATGTTGAAGACTGTACCAGCTCCTTTGTGTCCGGTGCATTGGCTTTATTCTCCGTGGCAGAAATTAGGGTTTGATATTTCAGGTCCATTCTTTTCTTTACCTGTTGAGGCTCGGTATGCCTTGGTTCTGGTGGATTATCATTCGAAGTGGCCAGAGGTGAGTCACATCTTATGTCATCATAGAATTTTTCAAATAAGTGTTGCAAGGGAAGGTTTTCCAGAGGCTGTGGTGTCTGATAATGGGGTGCAACTGTTATCTAAAGAAATGCAAAGTTTCTTTAGGTATAGCAATATCAAACATGTTACGACCTTGTTGTACGAACCACAAGGAAATGGCCTGGTCGAGAGGTTCAACCGTGTTTTGAAGGATAGTATTGGTTGGGCACGGGGTTTTGGTGTTCTTTGGAAGGAAAAGTTAAGAGAAAAGTTTTGGTTTTATCGTATTACTCCGCAGAGTACCACTGAAGTGAGTCCTTTCAGATTGTTGAGGGGGAGAAATCTTGTATCCAAACTCTGTCCGTGGTGGTTTAAGAAGAAGCAAAGTAAAGAATTGGAGAATGTGAATATGGATGAGGTTAAGGACAGGGTAGAAATGAAGCAGAAGAAGTATAAAGAAGTGTATGACGAGAAATGGAAAGTGAAGGAGCCGTCTTTAGTTGTGGGACATTGGGTCAGAATAAAGAAACCTGGGCTGGTGAGAAAAGGTATGTCCAAATTTGATAAGGCCATGAGGGTGGTGAAGGTGTTTAAAAAGTCGGTTGTAACTCAAGATGGCAGAGTGTGGGGTGTAAAAAGACTGGCTAAGTGCGAGGCTGAGTATGTTTGTACCCGTTCTGAAGATTTTGATGAGGACTGTTTGGATTCTGGGTTTGTGATGAATGAGAGGAAGGATGTGCCTAGAGAGGAAGATGTGACGGTTAGTGTTGAAGATGAAGTGAGATGTTCAAGTGATGATAATATTGGAGATGAGGTTGGGGATGGGGGAGCAGTGAGTTGGAGGGAAGACTCCATAGCTTCCCGGGTCAAATCTGAGACCCGGACGAGGCATCTAACCTCAAAGGTGAGGGGTTTTGTGTAGTTTTGGAAGTTTGTTTTACTGAGAATGCTATGTTGTTATATGAACAATAACTGTATATAGTGTGTATAAATAATTTTGTTTGTTTAAGGGGGAAAATGTGTTGTATTTTATTATTAGAATTGTGGGGTTGCCTAGGGGATGGATTCTGGAATGTGGAATTCGAGGGCTGGAGAATGTGGGAAGATTATTCGTTGGTTGGGAAGCTTTGAGTCTGGTTGCTCTGCACTGTCCACAATAAACTCTACTGTTATTTTCTGTTTGTGTCTGACTACTACATGGCCGCAATATATTGAGAGTGTGGCCATCAGGAACCTGTTGAAAGTCACTCAAAAAAAAAGAAAATACTGTTGGTGAAAGCATCAGAAGCATTTTCTTTAAAAAAAAGCAAAGTTGAGACACAATGGAGAAGTCTTCCTGGAATCCTGTGTTTTTCTTTTTTTTCTTTTGCGGTAACACCAATACGCACTGCATGCTGAACTCACAGCATAAAAGGTGAAAACAGACTGTGCTAATAGTAAGGTCTACTCTCACTTTCAATTGGTACCAGGGTGGCAAAACTCTAACCCACCCCCCAAGCCCTGAAGTCTGCAAGAGAGGCAGCACCGGAAAAATAACATTAAAAAGGACACTGTCCATTTCTATAGCTTGTGACTACCTACTGGATCCCTAGTTAGGGATCACACTCAGAGACCGATCCCAAAGCTGGAATACACTTCACTTGACACCAGGGAAAACTTCTTTGCGGGAGGGAGAAGCTTCTTGGGTAAAGGCCAATGCTCCCTCCACCAAGGACAATATAGAGAAGACACCCTGGATTCTTAACTAACAAGCAAGAGAAACACTTCTTTACCTCTAATGCAGCCAAGAACAAACATACCAGATACTCATCCTCTGTTTACCTAAGTGTTCCAAGAAATTACAACCACATCATTTGAAGATCTACTAAACGCTATCAGTCCAGTCGTTCAACCACACCTTTCCAAACATGGTCATAAAGATCATTTGAATCAACATCAGCATCTATCTAGTCAGAACTATTATCAACAACTCCTTAAAAACAGGAACTTTCCTAGGGATATTAAATAAGGCATACATACATCCAGTACTAAAGAATAACAACTTAGCCCTTGAAGACCATAACAGCTACAGACCAGTCTCAGGTGGCCTTTTCCTTAGTAAAACGTATCTAAAGAGCTGTCTTTTGCCAGGTCTCAGAATTCATAGAAGAAAACTAACTCCTCTCAGACTTACAAACAGGATGCCATCCAGGAAGAGGCACCTAATCTGCCCTAATTGTCATCTGGAATTAACTCAAAAACATACGTAACAAAAATGGTTTCACTGCATTACTACTGCTGGGTCTTTCGCAACTTTTGACAAGGTACACCATGACACTTTACTTCTAGACTGAAAGAAGTTGGATTTCCTCTTACCAAAACAACAGATCATAACACTTTCACCCTGCGCCTTTCTCTCCAGACTCTTACTGCATAAAAACAGCAGTTCCATAGCTCACAGCAAGTCTACTTATAAGTATAATACTAAATACTTCTCCTGTTTTGAAAGTTTTACACTGATTCACAGTATCAAGGAGACCCTCTTTCAAACTACAGTGCGTCCCTCACATAGGTATTAATGTCAAAGGACCAAACTCACTTACGCAAAGATCACAAAATATTCCTAAACCATGAACTTAAGTTCCAGGTTGGCACTACACTTAATAATTCTTGATTACAGAAAGAAAAAATACTTTCTCCATGCAAGCATCACAACTTTGTAAATCCTTACCTGCAAATACTTGAGCCACTGAGACTCATTTAGAATTCAGAAGGATGGTTAGAATGGTCTTAATGTGGTACAATAAAAAAGACACACATTCTCATTTCCTATTTAAAGATAGATTCTCTCTGGGACCCTCTAGTATTAAGAAAGTGCTAAAACAGCAGAACCCTTTAATAAACAACCCCTAAAATTAGGGAGAACCTAATCCCCCTCGAAACGTAACCCCATGAATCTTTCAACAAACACATAATGGTATAATCAACGTAAACCCCAATGATTGTCCATTCCTCAAAATATCAATGGGCATACTTAACAACCCATTATTCAGATATGCCCTCACCAAAAAAGGCCAAAATCTAAGTTTCAGTAATGTTCCATGTCAATGTGGATAAGAACGGATGGTGTCAGTGCTACTGGGGGCGAGGTGGAGCACCCTAAGATGGAACATTGTATATGAACCTGTCCACAGGTAATCAACTGTCAGCCTTTCTTTCTACAATTTATACTTCCGCAGATTGCATCATACCTCAACATTCTGAAAATCCCTGCATGAAAACAACCTGATTTACAGCTAGGGACTATTCTCTCTCCTGTATATTTGATTGAGCCTTGCCTTATACTCTGTCTTCTGCATGCCTTTGTGCCTCTAAGTTTACCCTACCCTTGCACAGACTAGACACCTTGGTCTCTACTAAATTTCTGTCAAATAACCCTCCTTTCAAAGCATAAATTTACCTTTGGAATAAACTATCCAATCCAATCAAATCTTTATTCAGCAATTCTCGCCATCAAAAGTCATGAAAACCAGACAAATACATACATAAATAAAAAAATAAATAAAAAAGAGAATAAAAATCCACGACATACTAATATCTGATAAAATAGAATAAAACATAGTAAAAAAAAATACAATTACATAATAATATGAACCAAAGGGAAAAAGTTACAACCAAATAATATCAACAGAGTGCCTTTCTATAAAGTGCATTACAGTGTCTCTGTTAAACTGTTCTTTGCCTATTGCTCCACATTGCCTTGGGAAATCTTGACACTGCAAAAACAACACATTACCTGGTGTGGGATTGCAGAATCTTTAAGGCTTCTTTAAATTCTCTTACTCCAAATCTATGACAGAGGGGGTCAAACCATTTCATCCTAACACTATTGCAGGTAGGGCAAAAGAATAAAACATGATCAATGGTTTCCTACCATGAGTTGCAAAATAAGCAGTGTCCATTTGTCTGGTTAGCCAGTCAACCCCACCTGGCAGTATTTGATGCGAGAGGAAGGGTCCTATACCCAAATTGGAGATTAAGCTTTCTTGAATATTAGGCTCTATTTGTCTCTAAACTGATGTAATACGGAATCACCTTTATGCATAAGAAAGGCATGCGTCTTTGACCCCAAATTGGGCAGACTATACAGTAAGCCCTTTTGGTATGACCAATATGCCCTCTTGACTTGCTCTTTAGGGATTGTACATGCCCCTTCAGGAGTGGTCCACAAGTGCTCAAGACCAATAGTTGTTACTATGGTCCCCACATGCTTAACCCACAGCAGGTTGCCCAGCCCTGGTAGGCACAAATCCTCTGACAATCCCTGTTGGTAAGGGCTCAGTTCCGGGATTGACCAAATCCTCCTCCAGAACAGAAGGGGCCGTAACTTTGCTATGTCAGAGACAGTCACAAGTCCCCAAATACATCCAAAGGGAAGCAATAGTTTCCTATTTGGCAGGCCAACCAGTTGTTCCCTGTTCCTGCAATACCAAAACCTTTCTATCCTGTCAACTCATTTCTATTTCATTCTGCTTAACATCGTCTTGTTATCTCACAATATTTAATCTTCTTCACCCTATTCCTTTTACCATCTTTTCTATTTACATTAACTCATTCTAATAATTACACCTTACTTAAAGTAATACACCACCACTTGATGATTGAGGGAATTCTTCAATTTTCTTATAGCACAAGACTAACACAGCAACCAATAAATCTACAACAATAATTAATAACCAGTAGATTAATCTCTAACTTTGGGCTATGAAGTAGCATGCTACCGAATAGAAAGTGCTTCAGTGCCTCATCATGATTAGTAAATGCAATTTAAATGCAATTATAATACAATACAATACAAATGATAGACGGTTCTACTCAAACAGGTATTGTACTCTGTAGAAGGTGAAGTTCAATTGAGTTGGGACCTCCTACCTAAAGGCTTTTATGGCAACTCTATAGCAGACTAAATGATCCTCAACTGCTTTTGGGCTTTGAATGTATGACTGACTGAAGGGTGTGAAAACCTGTGACAAGTGACCAGAAGTTGCAGACTACTTCTTTTTTGGAGAAGTTTAACACAATTAGTTTGATGCAATGAACAAATCATAGTACTCTGAAGTATCTTCCAGCTGCCCTGGCTTTGACAATATTACTATCATTTTCAGTGGCAACAAATTCAGTGCTGAGAACTCTGGGTCAAAGTCATGTATAGACTTTGGTATTGAATTCTTCCAGGATGTTGGCACCTGTGTGTGCTTTCTCCATGGGCATGGGGAACATTGCAGCTGTAGCATGCCTTTGATGGCCTCCAAAAGCATCAACGATGGCAGCACAAGTGGCTAGCTTTTACTCAACCCCCTTGAAAGAGACTCAGGCCCTCATTCCAACCCTGGCGGTCTATGACCGCCAGGGTGGAGGGCAATGGAAGCACCGCCAACAGGCTGGCTGTGCTTCCAGGGCCATTCTGACCGCGGCGGTAAAGCCGCGGTCAGAAAAGGGGAACCGGCGGTTTCCCGCCGTTTTTCCCCTGGCCCAGGGAATCCTCCATGGCGGCGCTGCTTGCAGCGCCGCCATGGGGATTCCGACCCCCTTCCCGCCAGCCCAGAACCAGGATGGCGTGAACGGGTGTCGTGGGGCCCCTGGGGGCCCCTGCACTGCCCATGCCACTGGCATGGTCAGTGCAGGGGCCCCCTAACAGGGCCCCATGAAGATTTTCACTGTCTGCTTTGCAGACAGCGAAAATCGCGACGGGTGCTACTGCACCCGTCGCACCCCTGCAACACCGCCGGCTTCATTCGGAGCCGGCTTCTATGTTGCAGGGGCTTTCCCGCTGGGCCGGCGGGCGGCCTTTTGGCGGTCACCCGCCGGGCCAGCGGGAAAGCCAGAATGGCATCCGCGGTCTCCTGACCGCGGAGCGGCCATTTGGCGGTGACCGCATGGCGGCCGGCGACCGCCGCCCGCCGCGGTCAGAATGACCGCCTCAGTGTTCAGTGATGGACATGTAGTTGGGAGCTTTACAAATGGTTCACCTGTCTGTACTCAAATAAATTGTGAAAGATGGGCTGCATAGCTCTCTTCTTCATCGAGAAGGTATCCAGTTTGAGCACTTGATGGTGCAGCTGTGGCACAGCACCTCTTTAAAAATAGGCCCACGTTGGAGCCTTCCATTTTTGACAAACTCCCTCAACAAATTAAGAAAAAAACCTCTCCTTCTACCAAAGAAAAAGACAGGAGGCAAACACTAACATTTTGACCAGTTTCCCATTGGGTAAATGGACCAGATTATAGCTTTGGGTGTGAGATGCATCTTTGCTGTAGATAGCTTTCATAGTGGGTTGTATTTGTTTTTTTTGGTGACAATCCTCCCACCTCAAGTGACCTCTGTGGAGGTGGACTGATGCTTGGACATTCTGGGGTATACATTGCATTCCCACGTTCCTTATTCAAGGTAGAGGTTGCTGTGAGTACTGAATCTTTCTTTCCAGCGAAAGGACCGATTCACATGAAGACAACATTTTCTTCATGATCTGCACCTCCTTCTATCTGTTCAGGTTCTTCTCTCTCAGCCACAGCCATCTTTTTGGGTGCTGCTTCCACAGTACTGGGTGTTGTTTTGAACCCCAGTATTATAATGTCCACCTGGCTTTCCACTACACATTGATCTGGGGCAAACTGTACAGTCTGCAATATGGACTTCTATTTGGCTTAAGTGTAAAGAAGTTCCAAACTGGGGAGGAGAGCTTCCTAATAGAGCCAAAGCCACAAGTTGTGGGGGAGCTAGGTTCCATTTGTTTTTCCTTAGGGTAGGCTGGGAAACCGACAGGGTTTGTTGATGTAACTTTTTGTTTTTTTAAACAATTGAAGCAGGAGGTGTTTATTCTAGAACAGGTTGAATATAAGTGATCAGTATTTTCTCAGGGCCGTTCTTAACATGATCAATTACAGGGTTATTTTACTCCCTCCAATTAGGCTTTCTGGACCCTCCCTTTCCCCTTGATTCCAGTGGTGGGACTCAGGGGTCACCTTTATCTGTACAAGGCTTGGAGAACATTGGGAAGAGGTATTTCTTTTCCTTGGAGAATATGGTGTGAAGATGATGAGGCGTCTGATGTAAGAGCAGTCACAACATCCTCCTGTGCAACTAGTGTAACATCCTGCTCTGCACTTATCATGGGAAGTTCAGGTGTAGCACACTCTTCTTGCAGTTGAGTTTTCGGGGAATGTTCAGTTTGCTGGGACAATTTAAATTCAAATTCACTAGACTGAGCCATAACTGCAGTCACTGCAGCACAGAGAGATATTGACTTAGGTTTTAGTGGTGGTGGTACTGTGGTTGATCCAGAAGGGATCCCCACAATGTCTTACTGGCCAGAAGTGTGTGTAGCAGGAATGAAGAGTCACACACCTTTGATGGAAAAAGAATAAGACTTGATGCCAGTGGTGGCAGCAAACGTCTTTTCCTCACGAATCCCTTTTCTGTCAGCAGCCTGTTTTGTAGGTGGCATCTTCTTCACTTCTTGCTGCTCAGACACACTTAGCTTAGCGGCTTGTGGACTCCGGTGTCAGCTATTTCACAGACATCTTCACACCGCAGTCGCAGTCTTGTTCACCTGCAGACAATAACAAATGTGAAGAAAGACAGTCAGACTTGGCTAGACAAGTAAATGAAATACAAGTTATTATAACAATAATATACCCAAATGTAAATTAAGTGTTGTGTTAGATTGTCATTAATTAGACAAAAAACAGCAGCAATCTAAATAAATAATACTGGTGTCCCTCCAGAGCCCATGGGAAATCCCATGGGAGCCAGGGGGAAGTTGGGAAAAATAGCCTAAATGAATTAAACATAATAATATTAGTAATGGACTACAAATTATTTCTACTACCTCACAAGCACAACATAACATGAGTTAGATTTGAAATACAAAATAAGCATAATAACAGTGGGTTTCTAAAGGGCCAAATCTCACACAGTGCTTACAACAGAAGGTCTTTAAAAAGTGGTATAAAATGGTTATGATCTATATATAGGACACACACACACGTTTCACAAAATAACGAACGAGTAAATGGACAGCAAAGGTATGAACAATAAAAACAAAAGGGACACCTATTTGGTACCACTGGCTTCACAAAGTGGTGGGCGCTCACCTGATGGCAAAAAGGAGGAAGCATTGAGAAAGATGGCAAAATGGCTGCCCATGAGACACACACTTGCTCAAAAAATGGTGGGCACGCACCTGGTTTGGCAAAGCAGGAAGTGGCATGGAGAACAAAGACGAAGTGTCTGCACAGTGATTTCGCAAACTGTTGGACAAGGATATGCCAAGGAAGAAGGATGCAAGGAGGACCAGGAAAATATCACTCCCTGAGATGCACTGGTTGGACACATTTTTGGACGAGTCCATGCCAAGGAAGGAGAAGACATGGGGAGCAAAGAGAACATGGCTTCCTACCCTGAAGAACATTCCTCACCCCTCCACCAACAAACACATACATCACCAGAGGGTAAAAGGATTGCATAGAAATGCCCAAAATGTGCCTCGTCCCATCCAGGGCCAATGCACTACCAGTACAGCAGCAAAAAGAATGTGACAAAACAATCAAGATAAAAAAACATAATGACACAGCACAGCAACATGAAAATTGACAGAACAACACTTTAAAAATCACCCAACCACAAACAGCATAGGGCACATTTTAACCTAGCCACACACTAGTTTCAATAAATGCACATTAATCGACATCTCAAACACACATACGGGAAAGCACACGGGGAAGAAGATGGCTGAGAACAAAGGAAAATGTCTGGCTGCATGGGCCTGGACTCCTGAAGCGTCCACATACAGCCAATAATAGGCACATACAGACAAAAAAGAACCTAAATTGGGCATGAATTCTGGATCACACATAGGGCCTAAAACTGCCTCTAGCACAACAGCGGCGAGAATGTGTATAATCCCACATCTGGACAAAAATACAAGAAAAGAGGGAAAATATGACCCGTGACCACCAACATGTTAATTTCCCTTAAACTCTTAGGGCCAGATTTACAAGGCCCTAGTGCCTCCTAGCACCACACTAGCGTCTTTTGTTTAATGCTAATTGGCGTTAAGGAGGCCATTCTCCTTCTCTATATTTACAAAGTGGCGCAATGCTTGCATTCCGCCACTTTGCGCCCCTTGGTGCCGCATTATGCCTGCGCCGGGCATAATGTATGCAAGGGGGGGTGTTTCCCCGCAGGGAGGCCCATAAAAATGGTGCAGTGAAATTTTCAACATTTCATTGCACCATTTTTAGCGTCATTTTTAATGCCTGCTCAGAGTAGGCATTAAAATGACATGCCCATTACTTTCAATGGCTGCCTTTACTTTGCAGGATTAGTGCCACAATTTATGGCGCTACTCCTGCAAAGTACCACAATAGAGTCATAAATTATGACGCTATTGTCCTAATGTGCGCAATGGTGCGCAGTTCTGTAAATATGAAACACAAATGGGCACATATTTATACTTTTTTAGTGCCGCATGTGCGTCATTTTTTGACACAAAAGCAGCGCAAGCACAAAATACAATTGGGCCATATTTATACTTTTTGACGCAAAATTGCGCTAACGCAATTTTGCGTCAAAAAAATTTGCGCCGTCTAACGCCATTTGGATGCGCCATGCGGGCGTCAAATTTATACTTTGACGTACGGCGGCGCAACCAACAGGTGGGAGTCATTATTTCGTGACGCAGACAGCGTCGGTCTGTCGTAAAGGAAACCAACGTAAATGCGACGCACATCACTGTGGGTCGATTTACGACAGCGCAATCGTGAAAACGCCGTTTTTTTTCACGCAATTGCGTCACATTTTTGCGCGAAAACTGCGCTTTCAGGAGAGGAGACCCAAAATGGATCCTAGATGCCCCAACAGACCCCAGGAGGATGAGAGCAGACCAGGAACCAGCCAGGAGGAAGCATACAGGAACCAGGACATTTTTTTAAAAAAAAGAAAGTGTCGCTTCAGTGCAGAGGAGCAGGAAATCCTGGTGAAAGAGGTGACGGAACACCAGCACCAACTTTTCATCACCTCCAAATTGCCACTCAGTAGGAGAGAGGCCATCTGGAAACAAATTGTGGACAAGATTAACAGTGTGGCTGAAGAACGCCGGACAGTCACCGAGTGTAAGAAACGCTGGCATGACTGCAAACGTAGGACCAAAGAGAAAATGGCCAGGAACAGGAAGGCAGCAATGCAGACTGGAGGGGGGAGTCCAGCACAACAGGAGGGCCTGGACCACATGGAGGAGATGGTCGCAGCCGTCATCCCGGAGGAGATCGTCACAGGGATTCAAGGACTGGACAGCGCAGACTACCACAACACTACGCACATGCAGGGTAAGTCGCATGGGGAATCATAATACAATAATGGGGACTGTAAGCAGGGGGGGGATACCTACTACACAATGCATGTAAGTCAGCACATATATGAAGTGGCATGGGGAAAGGGGCACGGCAGGGGGGCATGCCCAGTACTGACCGAAGCTGGGGCACGACAAAATACAGCAACCACAACAGTCCCACGGGGACATCCTGTAATTACAACAAGAGAGCCAAGGGAAAGCAGTGACAGGTGGGAAGGACACTACCTCAAATCCACATCCAGGCACTTGTATTGCAAAATCTATTCTACATCAACTAGGTCCCTATCTGTAATGCAGTAGCAAATACAACAACTGTAACTTAACTGCAAACACAGTTGACAATAACACCTCTCATCTCTGTGCAGCTATAGTACCAAATGGCAGAAATCCCACCCTGGAACATACATACCTAAATTAGGGGGTGAGGGTGACATCTGCAATTACTCCTAGAAATAAGACAAAGGTACCAGTACACTCAAATGCCGAATGTCCATAACTGACACATACATAAGCCTAAGTAAACAGCAATAGGAGCCACACAGCACTAACGATACACACATGCTGCATACGTCAGGGTCCCTCACATGCCTGGCTAACAAGGCTACATCACTAATGTCATACTGCTCAGACAACAACATTGAGGAGGGGACCCAGGCAACTGGTCACTGAAACACACCTGCAAAGTCGGACAAACAAATAGGACCTTCATACGATAAACAGGCCAATCCAATTCAAAACACATCACCCAAGATCATCTCAAAACATCAAGAATGTTTACATCCATACCACATCCTAACATTGACATGCATAGGTAATGCCACGTTACATGTACAGATCATGCAATGTGAATAAAAAGTGTATGGGGCAGGGCCTGAGAGGCAAGTGTGCTGGCAGGGCAGTCACAACACCCACAGTCAGTCAAAGTGTAGTGTGGCAAGTGAAACGTATACTTTGCGCATTAGCCTCAGGCTGGAGGCCTTTGTGCATCTTACCCTGAATGTACTTATACTCATTTGCTCACATCTAAGTGCCTCAGAGCAATTTGCACTAAATGATTCTCATTGCCCTTCCTATCAGTTAATGTAGCAAATAGTCAGTCCTAAGGTGTTGTCAATTAGTCAAATCACACTGTTTTGCCTACTTCTGCACTGGAGTTTGCCAGAACATATTCACTCTGTGCCCCAGTCAAGGATACCGTCTGGTACGTTGCTGATAGATGTGGTAGGGGTCAAGGTTTGGCATTCCTGCTTAGGGAAACTTTGTCATCACCATGACATATGTCTTTTACATTCACTCCCTTGTCCCAAGACACGCATGGGGGAGTTTCCAAACAGAAAATAACAACTAGATGCTGCCTGCCTTGCTGATGATGCACAACCAGATCCTAGCCCATTCCTCTGATATGAGGGATGATGTCTCCCCTGTGATTCTGACAGGCAACCTCCAAACTTAACAAGCTGTGCTATACATAGAACATGCAGGGGGAGAGTAGAAACAGTTAGGCACCATGAAAGCTGTGTACTAATGTATTACTCTCCTGCGGACTATTTCAATTCTAACAGTGTGTATTGTTTGTGTAAATGGGGCTCACACCTAAATTCCTACAAGTCAGTTGTACAATGAAACTTCATATCAAACTAATACTGTCTATGTCATTTGTGTATGGGAACCTACCGGAAAAGATACAAATGTGTAGGACCTGAGTGACCACCACTTCCCTGAGAAGTTCCAAAGATGTCATGCACTCGGATGTCTAAACATTCCTTTGATGTGGGAGACCAGAGGCACTGCTAGTTAGTCTTAGCTAAATTGAATATCTGGGTGACAGAGTTATTTTCAAGTGGGTCAAACTTAGTCCCCCACACCATTAGCTATCCTGCTGCCTAGAAAGCCAAGAATCACATGTTGGATAATGAGAGCCCACCCTACAAAATGTCCCTCCATAACAATAGTGAAACACCGAGTGAGGAGTAGGAGAAAAAAACGCCTATTCCTAAATAATTACAAAGCAACACCTAGAGGCGACCTGGCAGACATGTCTGAAAGATCCATATCAAACATGTGACACACAGGTGGGCCATAGGCCTACAACAATGCCCTATGACGGACAGCAGATACCTAGACAAACACAGAGTACAATGTTAAGGCATCCAAAGGCCTGTATCTTACTGAAAAATTGTCACAACACAGACACACTAATTGTACCCTGTTTCATTGCAGAGGAACACGGATCTCCTGCTGATCTGCCTGTCCATGAGTTCCCTGATGACATGGATGACGACACCATCAACCTCCCACAAGAGACCATTGACATGGTCCTTGAAAGCCTCCAAACCCCACCTTCAGTCACAAGGAGGAGCACAGAAGAAGCAGCCACCACAGTAGAACCACCCGCCACCCCAATTGTAAGACCTGCCAGCTCCAACACAGCTGAGGACTCTGACGACACTGGCACCAGCTTCGAAAGAACTGTCGTTGGGGTCCAGCGGGAGCTGGCCAAGGAGGTGCGGGTGGGGATGCAAAATATGGCAGCCAGCCTTGAGGGGGTGCGTTCGTGCATGTTGTCAACTGCTGATCAGGCAGCTGCAATGCAAGCCAGAAATTTTCTCTTGGAGGACATTTCAAAAACACTGAAGGAAATTGGCACAGCTGTCATCCAGTTGACACAACAACTCAAACTGCAAGCCACTCAACGTGTGCACGAATGCAACATAGAACCCCTCAGGGCCGACCTGGCTGCCTACCATCGGGATGTGGCTGCCATTCTGAAAAACCAGCAGGCCCTCCTTGCTGCAGTACTGCCCTTCCTTACTCAACAGGGATCAGCCCCCGGGATGTCTGCCTCCATGTCTTCTAACACTGAGGTGTGTGTTGCCCCTTCACAACCAACAACAACAAGGACACACCAGGCAACACACACATCAGAAGAAGAAGACATGGAACAGATAACATTCACACGCAAGAGTACCCGGAAGCCCTAGTCCCTGCACCATGCCCTACTCTGACCAAGGTCCTACGGTTTGACACATGCCAGTCTCACTACAACTAACCTCAATGACTGTTCGGCAATCCACTGTCTGACTTGTCCACCTTGCCAGTGAATGTTTCTCTCCTACCATTTGGCATTTCATGTTCCTCTGCACTGTCTGTGACATCACCCCAGCATGTCAGGAGCATCATCCACACCCCTTCTGTAGGATCACCATGTAATAATGCACCAGAAAGGAGTCAGCAAACATGGTGAATGGACATTTTGCACAACACCACTTACAAATAAATATCACTTGCACACCTATTGTGTCTCTGTGTCATTTCAAAATTCAACTGTGCAGTAGATAACTCCAAAGTGGCTGTGTGGAAACCATGTTGATTCTCTATACTACTGTCCTGATTTCATGTATACTGAATCATCTGTGCAGTGGCCAGGATTGCATCATAGCTTTACTATACTGAGGAAAATAACTGATGAAGGGACTAAGCACACACAATCATGCTGTGTTGGACAGAATGATGCACCATCTATAGCTATTCTACACAACTAATGGTGGCTGAGAAATGTAGGCACCATGCAATACTAAAATTTGAAATTATGCTGTAGAATGAAAGGAATGATAAACAAATTACACTGCATCAATCACCCTTACGGCGTATACTTCCAAGAAGGAAAGTCATGCTGAATCAGTACACACATGATGTAGGTCAGCAATGATAGCAACAAGACAAGAGTGTGAACAAATCATCATCTATAAAGCTCTCCCTGAACTTCACAATGCTGTCCGACCTATCTATTTACCTACAATAACAAGTCTGGAAGCACTCTTTGTGAAGTAGGATACATACCAACCCCAAACCTTGATGATCAATGCACACTACCAATGGTGGCTCTCCAACATGGTGGATACTTACCAAGTTAGCACACGGGTAGCTGGCATGTTAAACCTCATAAGCCTGGGGATAGGGAGCATGGAACACAAATGTCATACTTAACATTTCTGCTACACTGATGTCAAGGCCATGAAAAGGTAGCACCTAACGCATCAGGTAAAGGGTTAACAAAATTTTTATTTAAAAGTAGTAATAAAAGAGGCAACTAAGGGAAAGGTAAACCTACACTAATCTAACCTGACTACTACTAACCCACAACTGTCCCTAACTAACCTAAGCTAAACTTACTCTACACATGTAACGAAACGATCTAAACATCAACCCCCCACCCACCATTAAGAGACAAGACACATGCAGGACAACACTTACTAACCTACACACATACTATACTATCCTAAACAAACATATATTTTTTTGTATTTTTTATTTTTTATATATATATTTTTTTTTTTTTATTAAACAGGAATCCCAACATTGCCCCCCACCCACCCACCCACACAAAAATATTAGATAGAAAGTATAAGGACCCCCCACCCTCTTACCTAACACTAACTAAGCTAATTACCTATACTTATCCTATAACTAACCCCCCAAACCCAACTAACAGTATGAAAAGAGGAAAGAGGGGAGAGGGGAGGGGTAAAAGTTCAGGAGGGCAAAATAACTAAAGATTTGCCCTCTGAAGTGTGCGCCGGATGGAGCGCACCTTCTTTTTAACCTCCGCCATGTCCTCCGTCAGGTTGTCCACCTTTTGAATTAACCTGTCCAGTTTCCTAGACAATGCCTGGAAGGCTGCAGGGTCAATTGGAGGGTCACTGCTGGTCTGCGTGCCGGTGGAGGTGGAGATTGTCGCTGGAGTGGAGTGGCCAAGGGACAGCCCTGCTCCCAACACACGGCTGGGTCCAGGTCTTGAGGAAGATGGCTGGTCCGTCGCTGGGTCCCCTTGGGCAGACCTGGTGGTTGTAGGTGGCACAGTTGGTGGAGCCTGTGGTGTGGCATACCACGCCCGGGAGGCCCGATCGGAATTGTATCTGCGGGCCATCCTCCGATACCCACACTGCACCTGCAGGATGTGCCTGTACCTCATTGCCCTGTGCTCAAAATGGTTGCGCTCTGCGGCACTCAGGTTTGCAGCTGTGAAGAGAAAAGGGAAATATTGAGCATTGAATTTACAGTGGGTTGAATCCCACAATGGCTCATTTGTCCATTACTAGAAATATATTGTATGCAGCAATTGTTACAACATAGTTCACGGAAATGCTCAGAGGAAGTACATGTGAATCATGCATCCCTAAGGTCATATCACACCTAGCATATCCATGTCTCTACATGATGGATGACATCACCCTAAACTACTCATCCAAATCATACCTAAGGCATTTGACATTATGGCACCAGCTCTTCCGCATACTGACATCAGTACATATGTCATTCTATGTGATTACACTCACACTCCTCACTCAATACCATTTTTAATTAGTTGTGTGCTAAGATTGAACCCCTGGCCCAGAATCATGTGTCCACACTAGGTGTCAGATGTAGGAATTTAGGAAAATCAACTAGCAAATTGCAAAGCAGAACGGTGTCTCTGACACCGTCTGCGAGTCGCTATGGGGTCCCTAAAACCCACCTCATGAACATCAATGATGTGGGTTCCAAGTTGCCCCACCTTAGCAACATGGGCACTCACGGGGATGGTGGCCTGCTGGGACCAGCAGAACTCCATAGACGTGACTGTTTTTAAATTAAGCAAGTTATTTCTCCCCAAGTGTAGGCCGTTTACCGGAAAGAAAAATTAGCTGCAATTATTTTTAAATCACAACAATTGTACTTGGAAATTTTCACGGTAATTATTGGTCCCTTAGACCACTGGCTTTTTTGCGCAGGATTTTTTTAGTCCACTCACAAAGGCTGAAGCTTTACAATGAGGACCCCTTCCAGTCAGCAAGGTGGTTACCATCCACTTCAAGTGGATGATAACAGCTACTCACTTTGCAACCACGTACTCGGTTCCAAATGGGATTGCCTACCACTGTGATTTGCAAGTAGGTCTGGTAAAACCCTTCATTATATCAATTTTGAAAAGCATTTTACTCATATGTACATGACCACCAAAGACATTTTGGATTAGGAAACAGACGTTTGCAAATCCCACACAGATATTTATGCCATTTGCAACGTGTAGACATTTTTCTCACTCTGGCCCAAGGTACTAACTCAAGTCACAAAAGGTGTTAAGTACGTGTAACATACTGGTTACTACAGTCCTAGGTACCCTGTTTCACAGTAACATCCCAGTCTTTATGGGTGGTGTGGGAAGAACAACCAACAATCCCATGTTCAATGCACACCCAGGAGTGTACAGAAAGTGCAACAATTATGTGCCTTCACACACAACACCTATGAAGGGCTAGCAACACGTTGTAGTCAGCCCAACCTTGTCATATCCCAGGTCCACACATGTCAAAATGTTATGACTTAGCCCAACATAACATACTATTAGTGAGGCATGTTTAACAACACACACAGGGGAGGTAGTACACCCATTCACATGATTCAACTGAACACCTAGGGCATTGCACTCAAGTCACACACACTTCGAGTTCACCTTGTGGAAGTACATGCCCATGGAAGATCCAACCTACAGTGTACACAGTCCATCCTCAACTAGGAAGAAGCACTTGTCATCAATGCCATGTGCCTAAGCTATCTGGGAGACTGTTAGTCTGATATGCAGACTCAGTTCATGGCAAGTCCCTGACCAAGTCTAACATTGACCAGTCTATTCGAAATGAGTCATACCATTCCCAATTGCTGCCATAATTGAATGGGCTACAGCCCCTCAATCTGAGAGATGACTACGTATTGCTTTGCAGAAACATAATTCTAATTTGATATCACACTAAAAGAACAAAGCCAATGAACGGCCAGCACATCAAATCATGAATTCTCTTGAACACACAGTAATCCATCATGCGTCATTACCAAACAATGTAAATAGCACTCAGGCGACACTCACTGTAGGTATCGGGGTCGTCAAAATGTGCCACCTCTCCCACGGTGTACGGGGCTGGTCCACCTGTAAAGCATGAAACAAAGATTATACTCAGACTGGGTGAACGGACAAAAGATTTCTGTTACAATGACACTGTGTGAAAATGACATGGTAATGATAGACTTTCACACATGCTCATCCTGCATGGATCACTTTGTATTCAACATTAACATTGGATGAGTCTCCTGCTCCAGTGTCACACCCTACTACACTCATGCAGTGGTCAGGACAGTCAGGTGTCGTCCAAGTTAATCCTCCATTAGTATGCCCCAACAATAATGTTATCCATACATCTCAGCATGTGCATCCCCGAGAGACATTCCAAAACTGGTTCCATGAGGACTGCATGACCACTCACAATTAAACAGGTTATTTGGACAGGGTCAACAGACAGCAAACAGACACACATGTGACATATGTGTGAACAACATGACTAACTTCATGTGACGTGACGGCAACACACATGTATAGCATCATCATGTGTTTCCAATTTTCTGTCTAGCTATGGCGTCTGCATATGTAGGTATGTTGTTTCTACATGACGTACTCACTGGCCATTATGACCAGTGGAGTACAAATGGAGCCGTTCACGTGTTGCTTTTCTGACAAAAAGGCAACACTACATTACATGCAGCTACAGGCATCTGGTATGTGTTGCAAAAATGATCCATCGGACTGGTAGCATAGGTCTTCATACACATTCTGCAACAAATACACATTAGGACACATATGTATACCTTTGTAGCGCAGCATTTGAAACATTTTGGGACGCAGAGAGGGGGCGACTTAGCATAATACAAATAGATGTTGAATTTATAAAGCTGTCATTGCGTGTACATGTGTTGCAAGAATGGGGATTAATGTGTATAACCATGGGCCTAGGTTTCCCTGGCATTACACACACTCAGCTACTTATTTTGCAGATTCGCTAACAATCCTCACATGTTCACACACCGATTTCTGTCATTCCCATGTAATTGTTTTTTACTCACCAACATGGCCACCAATCTGGAGTCCCAGGTGGTCCAGCAGGTCCTGTTCCCTGGTGATCAGATCTGCCCAGCGGTGCTTGAGTTGGTGTACATTCCTGAGACTCCCATAGACCCGGACCAGGTGATGGCGCACCTTCTCCCACCGGATTTTCCTGGCCTCCGTGTGATACCCCTGTATCACACGGCCCCCAGCTTCCAGCATTAGTGGGAGGAAATGGCTTACGAGCCATATGAACCCCCCCAATTCGTCTTCCCCCATCCTG
This sequence comes from Pleurodeles waltl, assembly GCF_031143425.1. NCBI lineage: Eukaryota > Metazoa > Chordata > Amphibia > Caudata > Salamandridae > Pleurodeles > Pleurodeles waltl. Next base: position 1,505,975,966 of record NC_090445.1, on the reverse strand, counting down.
GACAGGCGAGGCCTACCTGACATATTGAGAGGGATAAGAATGTACCAACAAAATATAAAATATAAAGGGGGAAATGGGGAAAGGTAGAGGTGTGAAAGAAAAAGGAGAAGTAGAAAAATAGCCCAACTAACCCCCCAAACTATGCTACCCACAACAGACTCCCACAGACAATACAAACTATCACAGGTATAGACAAAATAACACTAAACAGACTGAAACAATGTGATACAACAATAATAGATTGACACTAAGACAAAATACAAGGCACACAGGACACTAGAGCAGTAAAACACACGACAACACCTTTCACACAACCACACAGTCTAGAGAAATCTGAGACTGCAAAGTGAAAGTGAAAGTTACCTCCCAGTACAGATTTTGTAAACAGGATATCCTATTACATCACTTCCTGCATAAAATGGCCGCCGTTTTTATTTTCCCGTTATGCGTCATATTTTCACGCATACACAGTTGTGCGTCAATTTTTTATGACGCATTACAGTGCACATGATGCGGAGTGAAAAAATATGATATGAATATTAATAATTAATACTGTACATGAAATGACCAATATATTGTGCATGTAGCGTCAATTTCACCACGCATACATCATGGGCGTCGTTTTTTTTACACGTACAGTGGTGCACATGATGCGGAGTGAAAAAATATGTTATGAATATTAATAATTAATACTGTACATGAAATGACCAACATATTGTGCATGTAGCGTCAATTTCACCACGCATCCATCATGGGCGTCGTTTTTTTTACACGTACAGTGGCGCACATGATGCGGAGTGAAAAAATATGATATGAATATTAATAATTAATACTGTACATGAAATGACCAACATATTGTGCATGTAGCGTCAATTTCACCACGCATACATCATGGGCGTCGTTTCTTTTACACGTACAGTGGTGCACATGATGCGGAGTGAAAAAATATGATATGAATATTAATAATTAATACTGTACATGAAATGACCAATATATTGTGCATGTAGCGTCAATTTCACCACGCATACATCATGGGCGTCGTTTTTTTTACACGTACAGTGGTGCACATGATGCGGAGTGAAAAAATATGTTATGAATATTAATAATTAATACTGTACATGAAATGACCAACATATTGTGCATGTAGCGTCAATTTCACCACGCATACATCATGGGCGTCGTTTTTTTTACACGTACAGTGGTGCACATGATGCGGAGTGAAAAAATATTATATGAATATTAATAATTAGTACTGTACATGAAATGACCAACATATTGTGCATGTAGCGTCAATTTCACCACGCATACATCATGGGCGTCGTTTTTTTTACACGTACAGTGGTGCACATGATGCGGAGTGAAAAAATATGATATGAATATTAATAATTAATACTGTACATGAAATGACCAACATATTGTCCATGTAGCGTCAAATTCACCACGCATACATCATGGGCGTGTTTTTTTTTACACGTACAGTAGTGCACATGATGCAGAGTCAAAAATATTGTGGATGTAAATAATATTTTGAAGGCGAAATATCAAGACACTTTTGGATACATTTGTATCTGACTCTGCATTGTGTGCACTCATGTACGTGAACAAATTATGACGGCCATGCTGTATGCGTAGAATATGGAGCAAATTTATCCAAATGTCTTCATGTGTTTAGCTTTGGAAAGGTGATTTGTCATGGTCAAACGGTGCGATGTGAGACACATTTGTGTTTGTATATGACAAATGTCCGTACTTTTATGTATAGACGGCCTTCACACTGTGATGTTTGGGATACGTTAACTAATGTATTGACCATATTTGACAACATATTTGGTGTAATTGCTGATGGCTATTTTGAAATGATGTTTTTGATACCATTATGTATTCCGTCTCCAAAATGTGCCCACCTTTATGATGGGGATGCTTTTATCTGTAGTCCTAACAGGGAGTGGGAGAGTCACTTTCAGTTTTTATGGGGCTGACCATGTTCCATTATGATTTTGTGTTTCATATTTGTGTAGGACTTGTGACATGGAGGCCACACATGTGCCTTATGCATGTGTTTAGTTCACAAGTACATGATTCTTGTATGTTTTGGGGGTGGTAGAGGTGGAGTTAGGCCCCCAGCACCCTAGGATTTGACCATCCAGAATAGCTACTGTATCCATGGAGTATTTTTATCATATCATGGCAAACCTGCAGCAGCGGGCGAATGAAAGGCCATATGGTATGAATGACTGTTGACCATTCATTCATCTCATTAGCCCATTTGACGTTTGCAGTAATGATGATTTGGAGCTAAGTTGCATACCATTTTCATATGACTAAGTTTGCAAGACTATCAGCGTTCACGATGTGATAATGCGAAGATTTTTTTGCTTGTCTGTGTCCCTTTCTGCATAAACTGGTTTAGTGTCATGTTACAATCTTCCTGCTAGGTTCAAACTGGGACACAACTGTGATGGTCTACTTTCAAATATTAGGTTGGTTGTATGACATATGTGTACATGTGTGTGGGAATGTGGATCCAGTATGACCTGTCTGTGTGTATGTTGTCACTGTAACTTCAAGGTCTCCTCCTGAGTTAGTGGCAGCTGATGTTGTTGCAATTGTGTATTGCTCACATCATACACTTGAGAGAAGCCATTGATGACATGTTCACGTACACATGGATGGTCCCACCCTGTCTCTGAACACGTGTGATGTGACTTTCAAATGATCTCCAATTTTGGGCTGGATGAGAGACTGTTTCAGTTGTTTGGATCCGGCATGTGTAATTGTCACATTTGTACTCTTGTTGGGCTCTGTGTATGGTAATGTAACATGTCACTTCCTACCCTCTGTGCATACAGTTGTGATGTTTATTTTTGGTGTGATGAATTTTAATGGCATTCTTGATCAATGAGACGACATTCATCTTCAGCTATTTCAAACTAAAGGTGGTCAGAAATGAATAGGCCAAAGCATGATGTGGTGTTTGTTATCTGTGTTTATTTACAAGTGTGGAATACAAGTGATTATAATAACTTAAGTAAAAAAATTGTTCACAAGCTGTTGGCGCCTACGCACTCCTGCTGCGGTGTTAGGTTGTTCCCCCTCCTGTTGCAGGCCAGCATCCTCCTCATCATCATCCTCAGGCATGTCTGGGTCCGGTTCAAGGAGGGGAATGTTCCTTTTTACACAAATATTGTGTAATATGGCACAAGTGAGTATGATCTTGCAGACCATCTCTGGGGAGTATAGTAGGCTTCCGCCAGTGATGTCAAGGCAGCGGAACCTTGAATTTAGGATCCCAAAGGTCCTCTCCACAATGCTGCGTGTCCTCTTGTGGGCGTCATTGTATGCCCGCTCAGCAGCAGTATTTGGGTTCCCATATGGTGTCATTAGCCAAGGCTGGATGCCATACCCCTGATCAGCTGAAAGAGAAACACAGAATGGTATCAATTAGATGTAGGAGGCACTGTTGTACGTATCTTTGATGGCAGTAGTTGTGTTGTGTTGTCTGTGACTATTTTGTGTACTAATGTGACAACCTATGGTTGTTGGTGGAAACTTTGGCATTGTTTTTTTTCCTTGGCTGAGCAAGTGTTTGTTGTCTAACTGTTTGTCAGCAGGATGTATTGGTTTCTCAAGTACAGTGTGCCCTCCCTTGCATTGTGACTTGTGACACAGGTGTCCGTGTGTCCTCACTGGGGGTGTGATGATAGTTCCATGCAGAGTTGAAACATGAAAGGGTATTAGAAACGTTCATATGAACATACCCAGGCCATCCCAGCCCTTAAAAGTTATGCATTGTATTAGTGTACAGGTTATTGTGAGACTTCCAATTTGCAAGGTGACATTTAGGCAACCACAGTCATGAATGTCTTCACATTAAGCTGTGGAGTAAATTCAAATGTGTGAGAGGTTCAATGGTGACTTGTGACACATGGCTAGTGATGTGAGTACCTCAGTGTGTTCCTGTCTAGGTGTTGCTATTGTGGTGTATGTGTTGTTTATCCTAGAGGGTTTCTGTGCAGTGAGTATATAAGTAGATTTTTGTCCTTACAAACAAGTAGTCCATTGCCATACCGTCCATCCTGGAAGTGTTGGTTGATGGTGCAGTGACGGAAGATGAATGCGTCATGTACACTCCCAGGATATTTAGCCACAATGTTGCTGATCAGTCCTTGGTGATCGACTATGGCCTGCACGTTGATGGAATGTGTGTGCTTCCTGTTGCGGTAGAGGTGTTCACTCGCAGCAGGTGGCACAAGGCGTACGTGTGTGCAGTCGATTGCACCAAGGACGTGCTGAAAGCCACTGATGGCGTAGAACCCCTGTTTTGTTTCCTGCTGCTTCTGCACTGTGTTAGGGAAGCAGATGGGGCGGGGTGTCAGTCCAATGATGGCATCCAGTACTTTAGGCAGGAATGCGGAGAAAGATGGTTGTGAGATTCCACCAACCAGGGCACCAGTTGTCTGAAACGAGCCACTTGCCAGCAGGTGAAGTACGGCAAGCAGCTTTGTTTCGGTTGGGATAGTGCGTGGAGTCACTAAAGTGGGGGCCAATTGCTGTTCAATATTTGTCAGCAGCTGCTGAATGGCCTGCCAGTTCAACCGGTACCTCTGGATGATGTCTCGTTCCCTGAGGCCATGCAGGGTTGTTCTTGGGCGGAATATCCTCTCCTGCCTTCTGCGCTGTCTTTGGGGTCCCTGCTGTTGTTGTTGTGGCTGCTGTTGTTGCTGCAGGGCTCTGCGTCTACGTGCACGTTGAAGAAAAAGCACCTCCATGTCTCCCTGTTGCTGCTCTGCTGCTCTGCTGCTCTGTTGTTTGTTCTGTGTGTTCTGATTAAGTACAGGTGTGTTTGCCCCATTTTAACGCCTGCCCTGACCCAGGCGTTAAAATTTCACGATATTCGTGCTTTGCGCCATTTTTTTGCGCCGCCTGCCGCGCGGGAGTGATTTTTGCCCTGGAGCATAAATACCACGCACCGCTATGTGCGTCTGTTTTTGGACGGGAACGCCTACCCTGCATGTCATTAACGCAGGGCGGGGTGCCGCTTCCAAAAACTGGCGCACATAGCGCCATTTTCCTGGTGCGCCGGATCGGGCGTCAGGGTTTAAATATGGGGCAACGTTTGCGCTGAAAGTGCGTCGGAGTATAAATATGCCCCAATTGTATTTTGTAAGTTTGCGCCGATTTTGTGTCTAAAAACGACGCAAATGCGGCGCTAAAAAAGTATAAATATGGCCTATGTTGTCGTTAGAGGGGCACAAGGGTGGACTGAAAAAGTGGCGCATCACAGCTGATGCGCCACTTTCTTGTAAATCTGGCCCTTAATCCCCACAGTGGCCTGCCCAGCAATCCCTAGTCCAAACTCCAAGCCATCCAGCAACAAATAATAAAAACAATATGCAATATTTCCAAACAGGAAAAAAGTCAAACATTTTGCAAAGTATTGCATTTAAGTCACTTTATTTTCCCAACAAAATACAAAACTTCCAAGGATGGATGATGCAGCAGAGATTGCAGGCAAAAGATGATTGATGTTTCCCTGCAGTATCCAAAGGAATGAGTCTTCAGTACAGGTGGAGGAAATTGAAAGTATATGTACAGTAGCCTCAGTTTTTATGGCACTTCCCCTGTGGAACAAAAATCAAATAAAGAATAGGTATTTCACGCTAAAACAAAGTTACATGAACTGTTCGCTCAGACAAACATCCCACTTGAAAATAATTTTGAATGGAATTTCGATGACCCATGTTAATAATAATAGCTACTCACATTCAGTAAAGGCTTCTAGCATTGTTTTTGTGTTCCCGCAATATTTGTATTACCTGAATTACATAATTAGACACAGTGGCATAATCTCGGGCTTTGCGTGTCACATTCATAACGGAAAATGTCAGAAATTACGCAAAATCGACCGTAAAGGCAGTGAGGGACGAAGGCTGGTGAATGAGGACAAAGGGATGAGAAGTTAGCTTAAGGGGTAGGGTTGATAGATGAGGACCGAAGAATGTGTAATAATAAATATAAGGTGTGATGGGTCATGAGGAAGAATGAGTGAGGGGTGCGATTAACGGACAATTAATTAGAAATTAATAAGAATGGAGACTGAGGGATAGAAAGTGAGGAATGGTAAGTGAAGCACGAAAGCGAAGCTTGAGAAGTAAGAGCTGAGGAATGAGGAGTAGTTAACAAGGGATGAAGGTAGAGATAGAGGGAACAGGGGATGGGAAAGGAGGCATGAGGGTTAAAGGACAAAAAGTGAGGGAGGATGGCCCAGGTGTAAGGGATGAGGAGTGAGTGACGGGGGGATGATGAGTGAGAGGTGATAAGTGAGTGTATGCTCACTAGAGTGGGACAGGAAGTGAGGGATGAAAAATAGGGATTAAAAAATGAGGCATAACAGTTCAAGAAGGTGAAGTGAGGTCATGAGAAGTGAAGAATTGGGAGCAATGAATGGGAGAGAAGAACGAATAAAAAGGAGGATGAGTGGTTCAGAGAGCGATAAGGAACGGGATGCAGAGAACAAGGAATGAGGCTGAATGAGTAAACTGTGAGGCTTGAGGTTTGAGACTAGAGATGACTGCAGGATTAGGAGTATTGGATGCAGTATGAACAATGAGGCATGATGGATGAGAAGTTAAGGACAATTGAGGAGTGAGGGATGAGAAGAGATAAATAAGGAGTGATGTGTGAGGGTTAAGGATAGAGGGGTAAGTGAAGGATGTGGAGTCAGGGACAAAACAGACGAATGCGAAGTTAGGAATAAAGAGTGATGGGTGAATGAGGAATGAGGAGTGGAGGTGAAGAATGGCCTGAGGATAATAAAGTAGGAAGGACAGGCGAACAACAAGGGATGAGAGCTGCAGGATGAGACCTGATGGATTAGGAGGGGTGACGACCGATTAATAAAGAGGGGAGAGGTGAGGACAGGTGAATATGGAAAGAATAGTTGGGAAGACAGTGGAGAAGATGAGGGGTGAACATTCAGGCTTGAGGAGAGGGATGAGGTTAGGCAAAGGACAAAAGATAGGAGATCATGAATGGGCTCCGAAGATTGAAGGAAAACAAGGAGTAAGGAATGAGGGATAATGACTAGCAGAAAATGGGGTTGTGGGTAAGGGACACTGTGTAAATGATGAGGAGGGATGCAAGATGGGCAAGGTTTGTGGAGTGTGACATACATGATACGTAATGAAGGTGGGGCTGAGAAATCAAAGTTTGGAATCAGCGGAACGAAGAGTGAAGGATAATAAGTAATGGAGGAATAGGAAGAAGGGGGAAATGAGGGGTGACTGGGTAGGTGTGAATGGTTAGTGGTGAGACCTGAGGGACATCGTATGAGTAATGAGAAGTGAGGGATGGAGAACAAAAGATGAAGGGTGATGCATGGATCAGAGCTGAGGGATACGATGTGAGCGTTGAAAACTGAGTAATAATAAACGAGACATGAGATGTGAAAGATGCAGAATTGGGAATAATGGGTGAAAGGTGAGGGTGGAGTTGTGAGAAAATTATGTGAACGAGGAGTTTGGGTGCAGGAAGAAGGCTGAGGGTAAGAAAGGTAAGAAGTGAAGCATGGACAATGAAGGGTGAAGAGTAAGGGATAACGAAGGATGGATTAGGAGTGATTGAAAAGATGGAGAAGTGAGAGATGTGGAGGGATGCGATGTGGAGAGATACGTGAGAAATAAGGAATGAGGAGTTAGGAATGAGAAGTGAGGAATAAGGAGTGTCAGATGAAGAATGGAGGACGATGACGATTGGAGACTTTTAAAATGATGAGGAATAGATGAAGACTGGGGGACAAGCAGTCAAGGAAGCAGAGTGAGCAATGAGGGACGACTGAGGAACATGGATTGATATGGAATAGGAGATAAAAGGTGAATCATGATGATAATGAGGAGTGAGGGATAAGAAGGAATGAATGAGGCGGGGGAGATTGGAAGGGGTTGATAAAATGAAGGTGCAAGGGATGTGGAGATTAATAGCTGATAAGGGATGAGAAGTAAGAAATGAGAAGTGAGGAATAAGGAGTGAAACATGATGATGAAAAATGATGAGTAATGAATGAGGCCGGAGGACTGAGGGATGAGAAGTGAAGGAAGCAGAGTAAGCAGTGAGTAGTGAGAGATAACAACTAAGGAATGGAGATGGAGCAATAAGAACCAATGGATGAGGAATGAACGATTTACAAAAGGTGAGGGATAGGAAGTGAGGGAAGAGGAGTGATGGATGTTGATGTCACAAACTGTTCTGTTCTGCTTATGCCACAGTACTGCTTAATTTGATCCGGTGGTTCAAGTTGGGGGGTACTAGTTCTCATTTTGGGGAAAGACAGAAATGGGTCAAAGGAGGAAGAAGAGAAGGATTTATTTATTTTTAAAGCAGCAACGACGAATGAAAGCCGGAATGAAAAAGAACCTGAAAGTGAAATGAAGAAGCAGGAACGTCTGGTGGTGGAAAAAAGAGACAAGAGGTGCAACCAAGACTAGACTATTAGGGAGGCCGGTGCGGTCTTCCGAGGAAAGGTTTGGACACTGGCACTTAATATTTTACAAATTAAGCACCGCAACTGCAGGTAGATGATCAGGCAAGTTAGGTGAGCCTGCCAGCCATTTCCTGACGTCACTTTGTGCATGCATATGTTTGCAAACCTGGGAAAGTCTTCAGGAGTCTGTGATGACTTCCAGAACGCGGCTCATTCACGGAGGTCAGACAGCCCTATTCCCCCAGCCCGGTTGTTAAGCACTGAACCATAATATTTCTCACCAGCTGGAATCCCCCGCTTCATTTGATCCCCAGCACTGCTCTATGCAGCGAGGGGTGATTTAATTCACTGTGATATATTACTGGGGGAAATGCACCGACACCTGGGTTTCTGGACACTTTATGATCCGAGGAATGCCTTTCAGGAAAGGGAAAATGAAAATTTCTCAGATATATGCATTTTTAAAGGCTGCTCGTGACAGTGAAGGAAAGTGGAACAGGGCCCAAGTGAATACGAGAAATAAATATTGGATAAGAGGAAAGAAAAGCCAAGATCTGCCTCTCAGCACCTGGCTGCAGATCCAGGGAGTTTCCAACGTTTTTTTACTTCTCCTTTTCCCACGCGTCCTCTGCAAAGTGCACAGGGGCAGGGAGGCGACTTGAAAAAAGAGCCCCTGCCTTTCTTTCCTATTTTTAATTGTTTATTTGTACATTTACAGTAATTTAACAAGATATTCAAACTTAAGTTGTGCAAAGTACTAAGAAGGGGAAGGAAGGACAGAGACGCTAGGAGACAAAAAGACCAAACAGGAAACAGCCAATACCACACAGGCTTACTCGCAGCTTTTACCACACACATCCCTTAGCCGTGCATGTTATTTATGATGTTATAGTTAAGTTCAAACCCTCAGTTTAATGATTTAAACAAATACAAATTCGACAGTTATAATTATTTGAAGTGTCTATACCTCGCAGCCCCTCCATTCACCAATGATGTCAGTTCAGTTGTCATCAGTAATGTTATCAATGATGTGTCAGAACATGTCATGAGTGTTGTGATACGTGAGGTCAAAAGCAGTGCATGGCGGGGGAGTGAGTTACAGTTACTTGAAATAATATGAATGCTGAATTTCAGTGTTTTTTTAGTTTAAAACGATACCTTTAAAATGACCTTTTCACCTAACAATGATGTCACTTTACCCTTTAATTTTTCCAGTGTACTTCTGAGGTTGTTTTAATGCAAAGTAAGGTTGTATTACCACACCTAACTATAACATCACTTTTTCCTTTTTTCAGTGAATTTCTAGGTCTTTTTTACACCCAAAGTAATATTTTATTACCATACATATGGCCACCTCCCCATCCCTGCTCATGGCCTTCAGCAGGACCGCACAAATCCTGCTCTGAATTAGGAATGAGCTAAAGGACACTTTTTTAAAGCACACTACATCATGACACAGTTAACAGTTCACTTTGATTTTCAGAACCCAGCAACTCCTGCAGTCACCCTTTGCCTGTATTTGCCTTTCTTGCCCAGCACAATGCTGCCTTTTGGCTTGGATTGCACTATACAAATCCCACATTCATAAATGCATACAATACATATAGAGCAGAAAGAGGAAGGTCAAGCAGTACAAGAATTTCACAAACTGCAACAGCAAACTTAGCAGGAGTGCAAGTGTCCTTTGAATGCAAAACAGGTAGAGCACATCACCAGCTCTCCTAAAAAACAAGGTACAGCATTGTAGCAACCGTGCATCTATTTCTCATGCACAGAAAAGATGCAACAAATGGCTGCAGGCTTCTGTATTAAAACTAAACAGGTGTAGCACATAAAGCTAACACACAAGGCTAACACAAATTAAACAAGGTATGGGCGGGATCACTACATGCTCACTTCCATTCTTTACCCGCTATTTAATCATAATCAATGCATGGTTTGCATTTTGTGCTTCATTAGATTAAAGGACAATATTAATTTGATTACGTTACCCTTCATTGGATTACACTCCGAAATTATTCTGACTGCATTACAATGTTTTCTTTAGAGAAGCTGCTTGTACTGATTAATTACCCTTTGCCATAATACATTAGGGAATTACCTTACATTTTGTAATATTACAGAACTACATTACTCTCACTACTTTACTGCCACACTATACCTCATAGCAGAGGGCAGACAGTTACCATTACTACTTCATCCTTCATCAGCTGACAGAAGAAAACTCTGATTACCTCCTGCCCCCCCCCCCCTGAATTGCAGCTTGAGATCACTTTAATCACATCACCTTTCATTTGCTTGCACAAGATTACTGAAATGTCCCGTTCAAGAATTACAGAAAGGGATTTGTCTAATGTATTTCTCCTGCTTTAGATTACAGATGGAGACTCTACTCTTTACTTCCTATCAGACTGGAGAAAGAGGCACGCTGATTGAGCATTCATTGAGACCAAAAACATCTTCCATTGACATATTGCCTTGTCTGCCAGCAGCTGTTAGGGAGGCATTCTGGGATCCTGATGGCAAATGACCATAGAAACAATCAAATGTCCTAGACTGTATTCAGTCACTAAGGGCTACATCAGAACCGTCTAACTTGTGGGCTACCAATCTAAATAAAATTTGTAGGCCTACTTGCAAGCTCTCATACTACTAACCATTCAAAGCCTTTAAAGCAGACACTATGAGTTAGGGCAATTGCGAATGTATCCATTGGCATGTATCTAAGGGACATATGTTTGCATTCCCTTACGTTCTACACAACCAATGCACACTTAAGAGTAGGATCCATCCTCACTTCTGCCCCCTTAGACTTTCTTAAATCACCTAATAAAGAGGGGAAGGTGAGGCCATTGTGTGTCCTCCCAAATCACACCTACTTAATCACATTAGGCACGGTAGCTGATACACAGAAAAAGCAGTTGCCTGTTTCCTAGTACAGGTAAACAGATCTGTGTCTAGAATGGGGACATCACAGATTTTCTGTTTAGGCACTGCTCAAAGTAAGTTAATTTTTATGGAAGAGGAGGCCTCACACAGGTATTCATGACATGATTCTTCATCGGCGACCTCTCCCCACCCTGGTAGGGCAGTGCCAATAAGGCGGGCTTTACCTCCTGGTGGACTCTGACAGGCAGATGGTTTTATATAAGAAAACTGCTGGACAACAGGAGGATCCAGATTAATTAAAAATACCTCGAGGTAACACAGTATTACACCTTTAATAATGGAGCCCTCAGGTATATCAACAAAACAATTAGGGGTGGTATCTTTGAGAACGATGACTCAACCTATCTCATTTAGCCGACATGTTTCTGCCTGGTAGCCTTAACAAGTCTGGGGCATTCTTCAGGGCTATGGATCCCTAAATTACTCCAGCATACTAAGGCCCATATTTATACTTTTTTTGCGCCGCATTTGCGTCGTTTTTTGACGCAAAATCGGCGCAAACTTACAAAATTCCATGGTATTTTGTAAGTTAGAGCCGATTTTGCGTCAAAAAACGACGCAAATGCGGTGCTAAAAAAGTATAAATATGGGCCTAAATGCCGAGTGATATTGTCTTTCTAACTGTAACAGCCAGGTGAGTCCTACCTGAGTCTGAATTCTGGTAAATTAACCTATGGAGATATAAAACAGATTGGGAAAGCTAGAAACAGTTATTCATACTTCCCTATATAAGAATAATATCTCAACGTGTGCTGTGTGCAAACCAGTGCCAATTCACTGCAAATCACCACACATGATAAATGGGAAGAACTGTACACATACAAGGCACATGCATTAGACCTATAGACTAGTTTTATCTCAAAGTACATTTCTTTAAAAATATAGATCTAAGAGTGCATCTGCTATCTCCTAAACTGAATAAAGCTATCCCTAACCCTATATGTTTGGGAATACTGTCTCCTGGTCTGGGAAGGGGAGGGTGTCCTTTCTAGTCACAACACAATGATATTAAAACATTAAAAAGGTATTAATCAGTGTTGGAAAAGCTGGGACAATTAGCGGATCTTTGTTCACAAGGCTGTGCTTTTTACTTCACACTTTAAGGGCTTACCAATCATTGTGTCTCGAGCATATGCCTGCCCAATGACTGATAATAGCTACTAATGCCAGCTAGCCGCATAATCACCCCTGCCTCGTCTGTTTGCACCCAATAGATGCACTGTGTTCATCACATGCATAGGCACATTTAATATTTTTTTTAAAAGAGATTTGTGCCACACGCAAATCAACGGCTCAGAAAAAAAGGCGTTTGCCTTTCTATGTGTGTTCATCATTCAATAAAACCATAAAAAGCCTATCTCCAAAGGAGTGCAACTTAGAATTAAATAACATAATCAGGAGAGAGTGCCCGTCCTTTTCACATGTCACTTGCTTCATCAAAAGGCCCACCGTTTACGTCAACCCAACAGAGCACGCTCCCAGCCGCTTGTACAGTGTGCTTGGGAAGTTGCTCTGATTTTAAAGATCTACGGTGAGTTGGTCTCGCATTGAGACAATTCGCCTGAGGACCGCCGCGTTGCAGTCATCAAAGCGTGCCATTTGCATGAATACCGGGAAATGTAGTCTGAGGAATTGTTATTTGTGGAAGAGGGGAAAACAGCACCACTACCACCTTTTGTGTGTGTGTAAAAGGCTGCTTTATTGGAAACAGGTGCACTCACAAAACAATACCCTGGCCTACAGCCTCACAAAACTAAGCACCTCACTATACATAAATTCACCTAACCAAAATGCTTTCCCCTCTCCTACCCTAACTTCCCCCCTCCCTTCCCCTTAAACTTGCAGTTCGTTAATCTAGTCATCCTTTTTGCCGTCTATTGCCTTAATAGTCAGTTGCTGCCATCTATCTATTGAACCTACAAGTCTCCAAACCCTAATGCCCAATTTGTTATCTTTGTTTCCCTGCTGCTGTCCACCCCCTTCCAATCTTAAGGTGTCTTGGCATATTTTAATCCATGCGTTATCGTTGTCACATAAACAGTCTCTGTCTCCGCCCCCCCCTTCTCCGTCCAGCTCACTGTAGGCCACTTCACCCGCACAACCCGCTGCATCTGGATATGCCTAAACTTAATTAAGGTTCCCTAAACAACCCTTTTAAAGCTTCTTTGAGCTGGAGCAGGTACAACTCCATGCCCATGAAGGACAGGTGTACGCCATCACTCTGAAAAAACTCCTCATCCTCGAAACGTAGGACCTTATGCTCCAAATAAGTCACTCCTGTCTCCTTGCAATACAAATGCATCTCTTTATTAATTTTCTCACGTGCCTTTTCAACTGCCCCAGGTTTTCTCCCCCCTCTCCATACCCTGCGGGGAATAAAGGCTATCCACATAACATGGTAACCATACCATTGTCGTTGGATCTCATACAAGTCCCTCTTCATATGCCTCATGATGTCCAAACCCGTCCTTTTTACCAAATAATTTTGCCCAGGTGTAGAAACAACACATCGTGGCAAAAACCCCTTCCCCGAACCTGCTCTAATGTCCCTAACAATTTGTGCCAGCCCATCCCCCCTTTACTCTCCCATCGTATGTGGTACCTGTCCAAACCCAAATTGTCCCTGATCGTTGTATTCCGCGCTTGTCTCCAGGCCCACTTGACAAATGAATGGCCCACGACCCAGATGTGGATGCACCGCACAGCTGGCCCGGGCACTGAACCTGCAGCAGAAGAAAAAATAATTACCATTCCAACAGATTAACTCCTCCTCTCACATTTTTTTTATATGCATTAGACTTCCATCTTCCCAATGCCAACAGTTCCTCAGTTTCCATCCTCGAAATCCTGCCTCCGTTGTCATACCTATCCTAAAGGAATGAGTCCCAAATTGTGCAGTCTCCTGCCCAATTGTCTTTAACCCTGCCTTCAATACCGCTAGGAGCTGATAAGCTGATACCGCCTTACCATGTAAATGAGAAAAAACTCCTCCTCTGACGTCCTGTGTAATGGCCCTTAGTCCAAGGCCTAACTGAACCAGGCAAATATCCGAAACTGGGTAAGCCGCAAGAAACACATGCCTGCCTCTTCCCCTCTGATCTGTCTTTGATCTCTGTAAGTGAAGCACTACACCTTGTGTCCTGATGCAAACGTCGCACCACTGAATCCCCGGTGCTGATTTGAACCCCAACAATTCCGAAACTCGAAATGCCCCAAAAAACATCTAAGATATGACAGTCCGAAACACTAAACATTCAGCCTCATCAAAGCACACCACCCTCAATGCCTGCATAACCCTTTTCAAAAGTCTCAGTGTAATAGGCTGTCTCACCCTCCCCACTATGGTCTCCTCCCTGGTCCAGCCTTCCAGTATTCTCTGCCCCAATTCACCCGCCGATGGCACGTAGCCCCAAAAAGCTTCCCCATGAATGTAATACCAGCCAACTTCCCTGCAATGGATACCCTTGACAAGCGCCTTCCCACTAAATCCATAATGAAGTTTACCACATCGTCCACTCTGTCTTTGTTAAAATGTCGTCTCTGAGCCCCGGACCGCAAAAATTCACGCCACGCCCTGACATACACTTGACGTGTGGAGGGTACCAAAGAATTTACCACCAACCACAGCATACTCTGTCTCTTCTGGTCCACAATGCCGTCGGCCTAGTCGTCCTGTACAGGGCCTCGTCCGCAACCAACCCATGGAACCTCTCCCACTGCGAATGAGATAACACATCCGCAATGTCATTGTTGACCCCCGGCACATGTTGCGCCCTGAAATAAATGTTGCGGCGCAAACACTCTAAAACAAAGACGCGCAGCAGCTGAAAAACTTGTACATCCCTGGCAGACTGATGATTTACCACCTGGACAACTGCTAAGTTATCCACTTGGAACAACGCTCTTTTGTGCATCTATAGGTGTCCCCAAACGCCGACCATCACCACTAAAGGAAATAACTCCAAAAATGCAATACTGCGTCCGCCAGACCACCACTCTGCTGGCCATTCCTCCGTACCAAATCTCCCTTGCAGTACAGGCCAAATCCTGACATCCTTGACACATCTGAAAAAATGTGGACGTCCTGTTCACACAACACCCATGTTTGAATTGGAATCCCATTAAACTACTCCAAAAACACACACTACATCCTCAATTCCTCTTTCACCCCTGCCCCAAGCCTCACGTGGTGATGCGGCAAACTGTTCTCTGATAAAGCCATCCCTAGTCTCCTGCAAAATGTCCACCCTGCTCTAACTACCCTGCAGACGAAATTAAGGTGTCCTAAAAGCACCTGAATTTCCTTGCCCGTCGCCTTCTTCTTCTTGACCATAGATCGCACCGTCACAATTATGGTTGTTTGTTTGTCCGCGGGCAATCGAGCCACCATAGGTACCAAATCCAAATCAATACCTAAAAAGGCCAAAGCCGTGCTGGGCCCTACTGTTTTTTGGGGGGCCAGGGGTTCACCCAGGTCCCCCATGATGTCCTGAAATTGACGAAGTACCACGTCACAGCAGTCGGAACCCTAGGGCCTGCAAAGAAAAAATCATATAAATAATGGTTCACCTCCTTGTGCCCAGTCACTGTCTCAAAAATCCACTTAAAAATGTGCTAAAGCACTCAAAAAGAGAACAAGAAATCGAGCAGCCCATGGGGAGCGCCTTATCCACATACCACCTGCTCTGGAACTGAATACCCAGCAACTCAAAATTCCGGGGATTGACCGGCAGCAACCTGAAAGCTGATTTGATATCAGTTTTTGGCATCAATGCACCGGAGCCCAAGGACTCCACCATTGCCATGGCCACATCCACTGACGCATACAACACCTTTGTCACTTCCTCCGGAATGAAGTCATTAATGGAGGAACCCTCTGGCCAGGATAAGTGATGTATTAGGCGATATTGCCCCGGTTCTTTCTTTAGGACAACTCCAATGGGAGAAACAATAAGATTCTGGAGAGGCCAATCTGAAAAAGGACCTTCCATGCGCCATCTGCCCCCTCCTTGTCCAATTTGAGCCGCATCAGCTCCTCTTTCCCCCAGACCGACTGCTAATTTTTGGCCCAGCGTCGCTGCCTAGGCCCCGTGTATCCCAAATCAAAACCATGAAGAAATCCCTGAAGCAATAATTGTCCTGCCTGTCTGTTACCATAACGCTCCACCCAAAGACGCAGATTGTCAGTCTTAACTGGAGTAATAGCTGTTCCTCAAAGTACCTGTCCACCTCTGGAGTGGGCCTGACCCCCCTGTGCGCTTCCTCCCTGTCCTGAAACTGGGGTCCCCGCGCTGCCTGCCCTGTAGCAGTTAATAAGGGCATGTCTACCTCTGCATTTTGAACACTCATGCTTGAACTTACAATATTCACGAGTGCAAAGTCCCTTGTTGAAGTCCCAACAAGCTCCTGTCTTTGGTGTTTCACTTCCCGATGTTCCTGTCCCTCCGTAGAACCTGTATTTGCCCCAACCTGGGTGGGCCACTCTCTAAAGGGCCGATGCGTGATAGGCAAGCCGCTTGCTGTAAAAATGGTATTGCCAAATTTTGAAGGGTCCATCGAATGTTGCCACAAGTCCGCATCGATTTCCCCCCATTTTACCTCTGCGTCCGCTGCCATACGGGCGTGAAATTCCTCATCATATTGTACCCAAGCGTATCCTCCATGATTGAGGTACGCCTTCCGAATAACATCCATGTACTTAAAGAGTGTTACTGACATGTAAGGAAAACGCTCACAATAAACACTTGCAAAAATCAAAAATGCGGAGGTCGAGTTCTCAATGGTCACTGGAACCTTGGGGCATTTTGCCAATTCATATTCTTCTTCCTTCGAACCCTCTTTGGACCTGACTTCCCTATGCAGCAATTTTAACATTTCGACATATTCCCCTTTCCAAATCTTTTCTTTTGTGGCCACCATAGGATGAGCCCCAAGTGGCTTTGCCGTACCCATATATGGCAGGCGTTTCGGTTTCCCAGTTACCTTTTCCTCGCCTGGGTCATCGCTGGACTTACCTGACTTCTCCTCTGCCCCGCACTCGCTGCCCCCTTTTGATCTGGACCCACCCCCACATCTTTGACATAGACCCCTTTATGTAGGCGCTACCCCTCACAACCGACACCATGCCTGGGCGCAATACCCCCACTCCTTCTTTACCTGTGTGCAATGACAGGGGCCGCTCCTGAACCGTCCGTCTTGCCGCTCCGACAGGTTCCGATACGTTATCCGAAACCTGAAAAGACTTACGGACAGCATCAGACACCCCTGTCTACTCCACCAGTCCTCTTCCTCCTCCTCACGTAGCCGGCCTTGCTGGGCCCCGCCTTCTCTTCCTCCCAGGGTTCCCGGGCTACCAGAAACCCGCCTGAGTCATCTTCTCCCCCATAGGGCTGATCCTGCGAAAAAAGGCCTGGTGTGCTGGTGAGCCGTGGACCGAAAACATGACCACCCTCCTGGTGCTGTACCTCTCCTTCCTCCCCATCCCCAAAGTCCCTTCACCACTCTCCCGGCCTGTCTTACCACAGAGTAACCCAAGCACCCTCCAACCCCACCCTCTTGCCATAAGTGCGACACGGAGGGAGAACCCTCAACGTTATCCCATCCTCCTCAACCTCCTGTTCTTCTCCCTCTTTCTTGCTCCATTCTAAAAGGGGGCCCAACCCTTGCACCCCTTCAGGCTGCGTCGGCACTGCGCCTTCAAAATCTAAACCTACTCCCTACCCTAAATCAAAAACGCCCTTCTCTCAACCCAGTGCCTCACCACTAGCTGCCTGACCAAATGCTCTCTCCTGCTCTGGGTCACCTCTTCCTGTTGCAGCACCATTACCCCCCAGCCCTGCTGAGCTCTGTGCTAAATCCCCCAGTACCCTCCCCTTCAGGCTCTCCCAACTCCTTATTCTTAAGCACCACCCGCACCCTTCTCCCCCAGGCCCTCTCTTCACCTCCTTTCCCCAGGTGCTGCATTGCCTGCTTCCCCGAGGCCCCGCGGTCCGACCCCACCCGTCCCCCCGCCCGCACCAAAACGCTCCGAACACGCGACCTGGCTGCCAAACAGGATGGCTGCTCTGGCGCGCCAGCACTCCTCCCTTGGGAGGCTCCAGTAACGCCCACATGCTTCACCTGCCGCTCCAGCTTGCACATTCCGCATGAGGGCGAGCAGACCGCCATGGCGGCTGCCACTCCGCTCGCAGCCCGTTGCACCGGCCGGGTGCTCCCGACCACACCCTCCGCCAGGAGATCCAGGCACCCGGCCTCACGGAGAAGCCGGAGCGCCTGAGAGACCCGGTCATCCATCCTCAACGTACTGCAGATAAGTGCTAATGCAAGTAGTTAGAAAACAACACGCTTTATAATAATGCACTAAGAAACCACACACTACTCTTCTCCCAGCCACTAATGACACCGGAGAAAAATTATATTTGGACCCTATGCAATCAAAAAACGCTCAGGAAAAAACGGCTGCTCACCAGCCACTGTGTCACCACCTAAAATGGTGACAGTTACAAAATGGCCCCTCTTATAAATACCACCGCCCTTCCTCCCAAAAAACGCCCAAACAGTGCCCAAAATGGCACCCGTGGGCTGCACCACCCTCCACATAATTCCCGGGGGGAGACATCATGCTTTCGGCTTTCCCCCCAGGACCCACTTTACAGTGTCTTAAGCACACGCAAATGCTGTTGGTATATGCGTCGCTCTACTCCAGCAGGATCTTTTCTGCACACACAAACAATTATCATGTGCCGGAGATCAAATAAACATTATACTTTTTAATGTGTATTTTCTTCATTTTTCATTCCTCTTGCAGGCACTCACAGTAATACATATGCTCACTCTTGAGATTAATTACCCCTATAACATTGGTAATGTCATATTTATTATGATTATATTCAGATACTCATTGTATAGTAGAAAGCTACCCTATTTATGCATGAGTTACTAAATCAATTATTCCTCATGATCTATTGATTGTGGAGACCCAAACATAGGTGTAGTCGGAATCATCCTTAAAGGAATATATTAGACAAACAATATTTAGCTATAATAAGTAATGATAGCACAGTAACTTCTGGGTTGAATCATTATAAACCACAACACCTATTCTCCAATTACCCTCATGTACCTCACTTCAAAGATACCGGACAGAATTCTGCGAGATTCTTCATAGAATGGCGGCCATCCCTTAATTGGGTATTGTATCATAATCCCAGTCTATTGATACTGCCCCATGGCATCTCATCGTTCAGCCTACGTATATCTGCCCAGAGCTTGAAAACCCAGCTCTGTTCAAACATAAAAAGGGGTTTTGTAATGTCATTACGTTTGTTTCAATTTCTCTATCACATACCACTCCATCTCAACTTCGCTATGTCTGTTCCTAATGTAGTAGTTGGTTAATTGTGCTGAATCACATTTCTGTCTAATGGTGCTCTGGTGTTCAGTGATGCGAGTGGGCACACTTCTTGATGTCATTCCAATATACATTAGTTGGCATGGGTATTTTATCATATAAAGCTAATTTTTTGTGTTGCAGTTTGGCAGATCCTCCCAGGGGGTTGTAAGACCAAAATCCAATTCTTTGGTTCTTTTGATGAAAGGAGATACACTATAAATGCTGCAAGGGGAGTGTCCTGCGGGGAGTGGTAAGTTCCACAGAGTCATCTGATCATTTTTCTCAAAGTCTTTTTTCAGATGTGTGTGCTCTACTATGTCCCTAATGTTCCATGCTCTTTTAAATGAGTGCATGGGTTTCTCTAAATTTAGACTTCCCAACTGCAGGATCTTCCAGTTCTTATTCATAATTTTTTGAAGTTGTTGGACAGTGGTCTAAAAGTGGTCACACATATCAGACTGTTTTTCTCCTACTTTTTATATGTTGTTAGCAGTTGATCCGTGGTGTTGTTGCCACCCTCCTTACCAAATGGGAGGGGTTTTTTTCTCAGCTAATTTCAAGGAGAGTTTTTTAGCATGTATCTTGTACTCCTCAACTTCCGAGCAGTTGCGTCTCAATGTGCAAAAATTGTCCAACTGGCAATTTTTCCTTCAGTGCTTGTGGATGAAAACTCTCAAATCATAATAGATTGTTGTGGTCTGTTGGTTTCTGAAAGTCCTCAGTTTTCTAATGTCCAAGGTGTGCATTAATTAGAAGATCTAGAAACTGCAGTTTGTTTCCTCCAATAGGGGGTATGACATGCAGGAATGGATCAAGTGCATTTAGAAATTCCTCAAATTCCAGGGCCTCAATTTTGGTACCTCTCCAGAACAACAAATGTTATCTATGTAATGTTTCCATAATTTCCATAGTCATATTTTGTCGCAAAAGGGGTGGCCTATGATGACTTGAACAAAGTTTGCATGCTCTGGCTTGCAATCAACCAGAAAAGGAAATTATTCTAATAATATACACCAGTGGCAGTCATAACTCAAAAATCATAAAGACATATAAAAATATAGGTTTCCTGTTTACTGCAAAACAAAATAAGGCAGAATATGTTGTGTTCAAGGTAGGTTTTACTCAATCACAAATGTTGATTTAAAAAACAAACAGAGGCAAAGACAATTGCTCTGTGCTTGCCAAACTAGTGTAATGGCTATTTATTATTAATTGCTTGTGGCATGAAAATAAAAAGAAGAAATGAAAACATGGCAACATTTCAATGTGACAGCCACATGTATACATTAAACATTTTACAAATTGACAATCAGGCACAATATTATTGGTAAAATATGAATGCCTCCAAGAAGGAAGCACCCTTTTTTCAGTTTTGAGGCAAATGGAAGGAAACTATGGGCCAGATGTAGCAAAGGTTTTGAACGTCGCAAACAGTGAATTTCGCTGTTTGCGACGTGCAAAACCCACATCGCAATGTCCAATTCCCGTTTTGCGAGTCGGTAACCTGGTTACCGACTCGCAAAACGGGACTGCGAGTTGCAAATAGGAAGGGGTGTTCCCCTTCTTATTTGCGAGTCGCAGCGCGATGCTGCATTGCTTTGTGACCGCGAACCAGTGTCACACTGGTGGTAACCCATTCGCAATTTGCCATTTGTGAATGGCCTGGAAAACATTTTTTCAGAGCAGGCAGTGGGCCTGCTCTGAAAAAATGAAACTGAAACATTTCATTTTTTCATTTTGTAATGCATCTCGTTTTCCTTTAAGGAAAACGGGCTGCATTACAAAAAAAAACTGCTTTATTTAAAAGCAGTCACAGACATGGAGGTCTGCTGTCTCCAGCAGGCCACCATCCCTTTGAGTGCTGCGAGTCACAAGGGGGTCGCAAATTGCGACCCACCTCATTAATATTAATGAGGTGGGCCTTTGCGACCCCCTTGCGAGTCGCAGATGGTGTCAGGGACACCATCTTGCATCCTGAATTGCGAGTCGTAATTCAGGACATACCTTCATCCGGCCCTATGATTCTTATAGGCACAGAGAGACAGTAGTATTACGTGCTGTAACATGAAGACATAGTTTAAATACACAAGGATGACAAAGAATAAAAAGGGATAAAGAATGGAATGTAAAAAGAACATTGGAACAGTAAAGTATTGGCCCAGCAGCACTTGCGTAAAATGACATTAATTTTCAGCAGATGTGTATTTGTATTCAGGATCAATACAGCCTCTTATAGTGCAAGAAAGCCTAGTTGGGAAGAAGTGCATTGTGAATGACATTAAACAGACCAATTTAGGAAGCAGGACTTATATATAATATATATATATTGGCAGTATAGATACTCCATCGCGACAGAGTATCTATTCCACCAAGATTGTGGTCCGCCTGCCGGAAGACAGGTTTAATCACTGTGAAGACTACTTTGTCTCTGCAATTATGAAATCCCTTTGACGGCCGCACATGGTAATGGCTGTTCTCTAATGGTAATAGCACACCTCTAATTCCACTAACCTAATTTAGATGGGAGGAAGTAAAGGTCAGTTTTCAATGCTCGTCACCACTAGGAAAACCCTGGCAGTAAGGGGCAGTCAAAATGCTAAATGCTCCCCTAACCATGGGAGAAGACTCCAATGGTGGATGGAGCATTTTCTTTGTTATTTTCAAAAATAAAATACTGGTTCGTGATTTGGTGTACAGCCCGGTTACCCAGAGACAGTCGTGCACCAAACTGTAAAGAGCACTGACAGGAACCATTATGACTGGAGTCCCACCAATGCTTCAGAAATTTCCGCCAGCTTCCCTGTCATTTCTAAATTTAGGGCATCAACTCTGTCAGCTTGACGGAGTAATTTATTCTGTCTCTGTGACAAAGAAATGGTCCACTCACTACAAAAGAAATCAGGACTTTAATACCTTTAAAACTAATATCCAAAACAATGAAACTAGGAACGCTCATATAATTTCCCTAATCTTCCTCATAATTAATCAATACTAACCTCATCATAGTAGTCAAGGGTAAACGTTTATATTAGACCTTATTGTTCCTTTTCAAAATCCCAATTTGTTTTCTTCAACCTTATTGGAAATGTTGCAGAAAGACATTGCAAGTAAATAAAAGCCAAAAAAGGTGTGATAAATTACACAACTTAAGTCATAAATAAAAGAGTGCAAGTTATAATTTGGTTCCCAATTCATAATTGTGACATTAAGAGTAGGAGACAGTGATCTCCAAAATATAACATTGTAAAAATGGTGTCTAATTTGATAAAGAAATGTTCAACACAAGTTATTTTGTCTGTCAATGCAAGAATAACAGGAAGCGTGTAGAAGGATAAACTGAGTTATATTTGCTGTCAGTGTGATTGCCTTAAGTTCAGTTCTCTATTGTCATCTTAATTTTTCCTGTACTGTATAAGTTACTTGGTAAATCTAAATACCACCACAGCCATATGCTTATCAATGTAATGTTCTTATAACAGATATCTTCATTTGTATACACTTCAGTGGTTTCTAAGCACTGCAAATGATAAATGCTACTCTTACCCAATTTAATGATACTCTATCTCCTGATTCAGGAGTATGGACGTCTCAATTGACTTACCTAGATTTTAGGTTTCCCCTGCATAGCTCTTTCGCTCTCCTTGTGAAATCTTATGTTACTAAAAAAACATTCTTTAAAGGGACCTAGAACCCGTCCCTACTTCGCCTCTTACTTACCTGAACTTCCAGTTTGTTCATTCATAAGTCGCTCCAATGTTGCTTGAATTTACTTGCTTTTTATTGGCTATAAGGTCACTTTCTACTCTTCTGTTCTGCTTTTGCCATTGCTGGAGCGTGCCCGAAGTACACCTTCCGGGGATTATTACTTGTTATAGTTTGCACACAAAAAGGTTAACTGAATGCAAATCAATTAGCGTGAAAATGTGTGTAAACATGTTGGCCATCTTGCAAGGGAGTTTCGAGTGAGGATGTAAAGCAAGCAGCGAGGGGACTCATTATGTTGTGTTTTTCATTACTTAATTACATTTCTGATGAATAAAAGTTGTAAATATAAAAAATATTTGTGTTTGTTTCTTAAATGATTACTCAGTCATTTTTAAAGAAAAGTAATTTGTATAATTGGGTGACTTTTTTTGAATTGTTATTCTCTCAGTGCCTTATTAACAGGCAGACAAAAGTGCAGTTTTCTTGCAGACACTAGCATCATGATTTGAATGGTGCAGCAGGTGCCATGGCACCAGGCCCAAAAGTTGTCAGAACTTCTCTAAACATCAGTTAGTGCTATATTTTTATACTAAGGGCCAGATGTAGGTACAAAAAAATTAGCGACTCGCAATTTGCGAGCATGTGCGACTCGCAATTTGTGTGTCGCTGACTAGAATGCAGGTACAATTTGCGGGGACAAATTGCGACTCGCACCCGGAGTTGCACCGCAGATTGCGAGGTCGCTTTTTGCGACCGCGCAAAAAACAGACTCGCAAATTGCGAGTGGGTGTCGCAAATTGCGATTTTCATGAAAATTTATTGCAGGTGCTGCAGAACACTCCAGAAACCACTCCAGAACACTCTGGAAACACTTCCTGGCACATGATGATGACATCACAGCCAGGAAGTTTACAAATACACCTGGGAGGAGGGAGGACCACACCCTTTTTAACTGCTGCACAGCTAACAGAGCAACAGCAACCATGGCTGACACTCCCAGAAAGAGGAAACTGAAATTTGCTGAGAAGGAGCTGGAGGTGCTCACAGAGGAATGCTGTCAGCACCATGATGAGCTATTTGGGAAGGCAGCCCTCAATGTGCCAGACTCTACCAAAAAAAGAATTTGGCAGGAAATTCAGGAGAAGGTGAACTCCCTGGGGGTCAGCCACAGGAGTGTCGATGAGATAAAGAAGAGGTGGTATGACCTCCGCTCCCAGACCAAAGAGAGGGTGGCAGAAAGGCTCCGGGAGATGAGAGGCACAGGAGGGGGACCATCATCCATACCACCACCCACACCCCTGGAGGAAAGGGTGGAGGAGACCCTGGAGCAGGAGGCTGTAACAGGATTCGGAGATCTGGACACCTCTGATCCCAGAACATCAACCGGTGAGTACCATGTGATATGCCTGTACCCCCATCAATGCCATACCCCCACCCACCATGTACACAGGGTTATGCACAACCAAGATAGCTCCATTTCAGAGTAGCATATACCAGCATGATGCATTATGGGCAATGTAGACAAGTAGGCAGTTAATAGGCAAATGTTTATTAGGAAGTGTGCAACAGATAGTAGACACTGACAGTCTTTTCCCCATGTCCCACAGGTCTCCCACAAGACCCCACCACCAGCCACAGCAGCCAGGTGCCACTGGTCAGCCAGCCCCATGAGGAAACAACAGGAGCAGCCACCACTCCCACCTGCACCACCAACACCATCCCCTCTATGACAACACCCGCTGCAACAGTGGTTTCGGAGGCTGCACCAGCAACAGCCAGGAGTGCCACAGCACATCTCACAGGGCATCCACCGCTGCGCAGGTGACGCAGGATGAGGAGAACAGGGCTGCAGGCAGAGTCAGGGCGTCCGTCCACCACACTGACAGAGGCACAACTGCTACGTGGTCAGCGCCTGCAGAATCAAATGTTAGGGCGGATTAGTGGGGTTCTGCACCGCTTCGTAAGGAGCAATGAAAACAGCATGCAGCAGCTTCATGCACAACTGGACGTAATAGGCAACAACACTGGTGACCTAGCCCTGTCCATGCGTGAACTGGTAGCTGGACTGCTTACACAGAGCGAGGGTGCACGGCGCAGGGACCGTAGGCTGCTCCAAAGGCTGGACAGGATGGCCTCCTCAATTTGCAGACTGGCAGTGAACACTACTGGGCTGTCAAGAAGAACAGTCGGCCTCCAGGTGGAAATGGGCCACTTTGCAGGTGATGTGGCAAGGGGCCTGGGCCGGATCACCCATGTGATCGACCTCATGGAGGCACGGCAGGTGTCCAGGGGTACAGGGGACACCCCACAAGACAGCGAGGAGGGCTCCACTGTCAGCAGTGTCTCTGCTGGTGACACCAGGGTGCTCCGGAGTGGGAGTATGAGGCAGAGCACTGCTGAGCAACCTGGTACCAGCCAGGCTGGCAGAGGCCGCCGTAGGCAATAAACTAAACACTGTCCCTGATGTTGGGGCACATGATGGCAATGTGCCCCATGCCAGGTTGGCTTTTTGAAGTCCCTGAACAGTTTTTCATTGTAAATAGTTCGGTTTTTGCACATATTAAATAACGTTTTTGTTCCACTTAACAAATGGAGTGTTTGTTCAATTGGTGAGTATGGTAGAAGTTGGCACGTACCTTCCAAAGTATTGTGTTGCGATGTGTTCCCATCTCAGTCTGCCTTGATTTGCGATGCTCCTATCCCCATGATGGCGATGTGGTTGCTCTTGCTCTTCATCCTCAGAATCCGGGTCTGCAGGGGTGAGAGGTAGCCCACGTCGGGTGGCAATGTCGTGCATGATAGCGCTTGCGACAACTATTTTGAATGCCGTTATGGGGGTATACTGGAGGGCACCTCCACTTCGGTGGAGGCATCTGAACCGTGCTTTCAGCAATCTAAAGGTTTGTTCGATCAGGTTCCTGGTCCTCTTATGTGCACTGTTGTATCGCCTCTCACATTCATTGCTGGGTGTTAAGTACGGAGTCATTATCCATGGCCGTAGTGCATATGCACTGTCACCTGTTGGGCACAAACAGTACACTGTTAGAAAGTCCTGGTTGGTGTGCACATTGATCTGTGTGCATGTCTACAAGGTGTATGCAGCTCTACCTAGGAGGTATCCATCTCCAAACTCCCCACGTTCCAGGCGTTGGTGTATCCCACTGTGCCTAAAAATGTAGGAGTCATGAGTACTGCCTGGAAATTTCGCTACAATGTCAGTGATGACATAATGGGAGTCACAAACAACCTGAATATTGAGTGAGTGGGTACACTTTCTGTTGCAGAACAGATATTCCAGGTTTGCAGGAGGGCATATTTGAATATGTGTCCCATCTACACACCCTATGACATTGGGAAAGATAGCAATCCGGTAAAAGTCCAGCTTGGCACTGTTAATTTCTGCCTCATTCCTGGGTAGGTATATGTATTGGGACATGTGTGTGAGTAAGGCATCTAGGAATGCCCTGAGGAACCTTGATAGTGCACTTTGGGATACCCCACCTGCCACAGCAATGACCCCCTGATAGCTCCCCGAGGCCAAGAGGTGCAGTGAGCATAGCACTTGCACATGTGTAGGGATGGCGCAGCCACGCAGCGTCTGGCGTTCTACCTGTGGTTTGAGTAATTCAATTAAATCTAGTATAGCTGTGCTGCTAAGTCTGTATTTATCATATATCTCTTCCTCAGTTTGCTGGAAGAGTGTCTGCCTCATTCTGTAAATCTTCTCCTGTCTCTGGCTCCTCCTCCTCCTCCTCTGCTGGGCTGCGTGGGCTCTCCTCCTCACTGCTATCAGGTATATCTCTGCCATCTTGAGTAACCCAGATGCCTTCTGGGTCTCCTTTTATACTTTGGTAATGATTACCACCTGCTCTGAGTTAGTGGTAAATGGGACATGCAAACTGGGCTTTTTGCGACTAGTCGCAATTTGCGAGTTGCTATTGCATATGGTTTGCGACTCGCAAATTGCAACTTCCTATTTGCGGGTCGCAAAATGGGGTCGTAATTTTTGCGAGTCGGTAACGGTTCGCATCGCTCTTTGCGAGTCAGTAATGGGATTTTTGCATCCCATTTCCGATTTTGCGGAGTCGCAAATAGCGATTTGGGCCATTTGCGACTCGCAAACGTTTGCTACATCTGGCCCTAAGTCACAAGTGCAGTTAACTTGCAGGCATTGGGGTGATGATTTAAATGGTGTAGCAGATACAGTGGCACCAAGGTCAAGGGGTGTCAGAATCCCTCTGAACACAGAATATTGCTAAATTTCACAGATAAACAGGCAGTCAGAAGTGCAGTTATCTTGCAGGTACTAGGGTCAGGGTTTTAGTGGTGCAGCGACTCTGGTACCAAAAGCCCTAGGAACCCCTCTAAACACCAAATATTGCTATATTTTACTATTAAACAGGCAGTAACAAGTGCAGTTACCTTGCAGGCAATAGAGTCATGATTTGAATGGTGCAGCAGGTGCAGTGGAACCAGAGCCAAAAGCTGTTATAACTCCTCTAAGCACCAAATATTGCTATATTTTACTAATAAACAGGCAGTCACAAATGCAGTCATCTTGCAGGCAATAGGGTCATGATTTAAATGGTGCTGCATGTGCAGTGGCACCAGGCCCAAAAGTTGCCAGACTTCCTCTAGATACCAAATATTGCAATATTTTACTACTAAACTGGCAGTCACAAGTGCAGTTACCTTGCAGGCAGTGGGGTCATGATTTGAATGGTGCAGCAGATGCAGTGGTACTGGAGCCAAAAGTTGTCATAACTCCTCCAAGCACCAAGCATTGCAATGTTTACTACTAAACAGGTGGTCACAAGTGCAGTTACCCTACAGGCACTAGGGTCATGATTTGAATGGTGCAGCAGGAGCAGTGGCACTGGGCCTAAACTATGTCAGAACTCCTCTAAACACCAAATATTGCAATATTTTACTACTAAACAGGCTGTCACAAGTGCATTTACCTTACAGGCACTAGGGGCATGGATGATTTTAGTGGTGCAGCAGGTGTAGTGGCACCGGGGCCAAAAGCTCTAGGAACCCATATGAACACCAAATGTTGCTATATTTTACTACTAAACAGGCAGTCACAAGTGCAGTTATCTTGTAGGCATGACTGTCATGATTTGAACGGTGCAGCAGGCGCAGTGTCACCAGGCCCATAAATTGCCGTAACTCCTCTAAACACCAAATATTACTATATTTTACTACTAAACAGGCAGTCACAAGTGTGGGTATCTTGCAGGCACTAAGGTCGTGATTTGAATGGTGCAGCGGGTGCAGTGGCAGCGGAGCCAAATGCCATAACTCCTCTAAGCACCAAATATTGCAATATTTTACTACTAAATAGGCAGTCACAAGTGCAATTACCTTGCAGGCACTAGGGCCATGATTTGAATGGTGCAGCAGGCATGGTGGCACTGGAGCTAAAGTTGTCATAACTCCTCTAAGCACCAAATATTGCTATATTGTACTACTAAACAGGCAGTCACAAGTGCATGAACCTTGCATGCATTAGGGTCATGGATTTGATGGTGCACTGACATCAGTGCCAGAAGGTGTTAGAACCCCTCATACAGAGGCGATTGCTAAATGTTACTACTAGACAAGTAGTCACAAGTGCAGTTATCTTCCAGCCACTAGGGTCATGATATTAGTGGTGCAACAGGAGCAGTGGCACTGTGCCCAAAAGCTCTAGGAACCCCACTAAATACACATTTTCAATAAGTGTTACTTTTAAACAGACAGTCACAAGTGCAGTTATCTTGCAGGTATTATGGTCATGATTTGAATAGTGCAGCAGGTGCAGTGGCACCGGGGCCAAAAGTTGTCATAACTCCTCTAAGCACCAAATATTGCTCTATGTTACTACTAAACAGGCACTCACAGTTACGGTTACCTTGCAGTTAAAAGGGGCATAATTTGAATGGTGCAGCAGCTGCAGTGTCACTTTACTAAGTACACATTACTATACTTTAATACAATGCCATATTAAATGAGATACAAATTGTGAGTTTGGATCCCTGGGATATTAATTCAATATATATTTCAAGATAAACAACTATTAACGGTTTATCAAATTTAAGAAAACATTAGTATAACCCTTTTCTAATATTCATAATCCAGTTAGTAAAACAGAATGCAAAAGAAAGAACAAAGGGGAAACCTATTGGCTTTGCCAATGCTTGCTTACATTAAAGATTTCTGCATTCCTGAGCAGTGCTTAACGCACTGAGCCACTTTCCTGGCTGTCTGTTCTTAGATTGTTTCCATGCACTGTGTAAAGGGGAAGGCAGAAACTAGGCTGAAAGAGAGATGCAGGAAGAGAATGGCTGACTAGAAGAGCATAGGAGCATGTAAAGTGAAACCGAGGAAGAGAAAGAGAGGAGAGGCAGACAGAGATAGCAAATAGAGATGAAAGATGAGAAAAATGAGAAACTGAGAGCCCCCTTAAGCAGGGACTTAGGCATCATTAGTGGTGCAGGGGCATCTGTCATACTGGGAGTGGAGGGTGCTCTGGATCGCAATTATGGATAGGTTTTAAGACAGACTCGATAAGAGGGCCCATATTTTTTGTGTGCATAGGAGTCCACGGCACCACTGCTCTATACACAGCCCTACTTGCTTTAAGGGAAGCAGTTTATAGCAAAACCTGATTATTTTTGAGTATGCAAGTGTGCCTTTGTCTCAAAAGACCTGAAACAATTGCACTGGCTCACCACATTCTGGCAGGAGAAAAGAAAAGACAAATGCAATTTAAAGATAAAAAAGACACATTATTTTCAAAATGTTAGATATTATGTTGAAAACTCTCCCATACAATTTAGTGCAATGAGAATGGATAATAAGTACATAGCTAATTAAATAAGCAAATAAATAAACAAACAAACAAATGGTCTCAAACTAAAGGTGGACAAGCCACTGAAAGCTTGAGCCAAGCCCACGCCTGATCCTTAGCCATGGTGCTGCCGAGGTCCTCTCGGAACCTCAAGTCCAAAATTAGCCTAGCTTTCATGGAAGAGATGTGGCTTAGTGCACTCTAACATGGGAAACCAGATTCAAATTCTAGCCTTGGCTCAGCATCCTGTGAATCCCAGCAAATCTTACTGTGACCAAAACAATGTGCCTCACAGCCTGTTTGTTGTGTTATGCTCTCCGGGAAGTCGGTGCTTAATTTTTAAATAAAATCGTGCTGGTGCCTAAAGCTCTCCATTGAAACATGCAGCTGCTGCAATTAAATGTGCCAGCACAGAATACCGAGGCAGTGTAATCCTAAAGCCATCTTGGGCCTCTTTAATCCATTTACAGCCATTCTTGGCCCTTTCTCCTCACTCTTGCACCTTTCTACTTTCTCGCTTTGTACACTTTTTCGTTTTTCTCTTCCTTCGTCTTTCCCATATGTGTCTTTGGCTTGCAGTAAATGCTGGACACAGAAAAATAAGTGATGACCCTAAAAAATAAGTGCTGGTGCCCCGCAACGGAAAACACTGGCTCAAATTAAGCATTATGCAAAACTATCAAAAATAAAAGGTGGTTTCTGCCTGTTCACCACACTCTCATCTCATTCTCCAAGAATTAAGGATAACGCATTAACCTCCGATGTCAGAAATAAATACTCAACTAGTGGCTGAATTGTAAAGTGTGCAACCGGAAAATCTGGGCTAATTCCCAGCCTCCCTGTTTGACCAAATTGCCTGATCTTAGATTAACACTTTATTTGAAAAGCACTTTTTGATTTTAAAGAATCCCTATCATATTCTAACATGATCTTTGTTGCATGATTTACATGCCAATTATTTTCAGGGCTCGGCTCATGCATGGCTCTTACTGTCAGAGCCGCCCCTTGGCTCGGCTCTGACTCGGCTTGATGATTAGCTGGCTCGCCCATCTCTGTCTTAGCCCTGACTCCGCCACATGCCATGGGGGTGACATTTCTTTCTTCAGAAGTCTTCCTTTACCCAGGAGTCAAAGCTGCAGGTAATAATGACATCAACGCGCTCTTTGGGAACAGAGGCCACGTCGGCTTACAGCGGCTCCTTTGTGCGGCCTTCACGGGGGTGCAAGTGCGGTGTGGTGGAAAGACAAGATACCATTGTTCCCAGCAGCCGACAAAAACACCCCCGGGGCTCCCATCACCTTTCAGTGCATAGAACACACTCGCTTTGTGCTTCCGCATGACAACCGCGCACCGGGCGGAACAATGCGCCGGCCTTGGCGCTCATAGGCTCGTTTATTGCTTGTTATTTTCATTTATTTGCGCGGGGTGGTGTTAGAAGTGATGGGGTCACGTGGAAATGTCAAACAGGCATCACGCCTCTCGAGGGAGGTTGACAGCATCGTCCTCATCTTCTGAGCTGGGATAATCATCTCCACCGCGGTTGACGTCAGTACAACTTAGAAACAATAAGGAAGGACGCGTTCAGCATCAAGACACTGAAAGCCTACAATGGGACCTGGAGTGCTCACGGAAAGCCAGCTTCGAAAGGTAGTTCTAAAGAGGCCGCGAAGACACTGGCCAGGTAGGGCAATCTGAGGTAACGGTGTAAACAGGATAGCGCGCAGGGTGGACGGAAAGTATGGAGTGGAACGGGCCACTTATGATATATCTGAGAATAAAGGCCCTGGTTACAGAAGGAACAGCAAAGGAGCGTGGCTTTTTAAAGAACCGTGCATCACAGGGGCTGTGAAGGTCCTCGTCCCACCATTTTTTCAGCAGCCCTCCTACGCCGTGTAAACGGATCATAATCTTGGCCTTACAGTAATTGCTTTCAGTTCTTAGTAATCAATCCACGAATTTAACCCCCCTCGCGTTACCCTATTAAAAGTAAAAGGACCCCCTCCTAGTAACTGAGAAATAGGCAGAAATCTTCTCGGGAAGGATGTTATAGGATGTGTTTTCTGGTTTGGGGTTGTGCAGCTGGTTATAAAACAAAGGGACAATCTTATGGTTGAATAGATGGAAGGTCTTCAGAAGGTTTTTCAGTGAACATATCGACATGTCTGCTCCACTCTATGAGCAATCTAACTACGACATCCTCTCCTGTTGTTGACTGTAGTTTCAGGACAAAAACAGTGATCACAGTATTCCAAATATATCTTAGATCCTGTAAGTTGTCACATAATACTGTGATACATGTGGGAGGCCAAGACTCACTGGAAATGCTGGAACACTGCCCACATCAAAATATATGTATTTGACGCTGGACTACACATGTAGTGGTAGAATTATCGGTCCAGATGATAATGGTGTTTTATTTACCATAAGACTTCCTAGGGACTTTTCTTTTGTTGTGTGTTATTGTCTAGTATGAATGTCTGGGCCACACATTTGCTTCCAATGGAGCAGCCTCTGCAGATACATGTAAGGTCTGTGTAATTACAGTGGTCGGAGTGAGGTTAGATTCAGGTACAATTTACATCTAAAAGGGTTATCTAGCGAACAATGTCACAAAACAGGTCAAAACCCAAGATGGCATTATGAAAAAAAACAATATTCTACAATATCTGTTATTAGTGATTGTTAGAGAATGATTACTAGGTAAAGAGAACTGTATTTTGTCTCTACACTTTATGGTCCCTTTGCAAAGTGCAACCTATAATCAACACTTTCTTGCCACTTCCAACTACTGTCAATGCCTGCATCAAAATAGGATGATTAGGATGATTAGAAATTGGACCAGAATAACCAGATTTAAAGATGCTTTTTGAACTTGGCATGGACCACTCAGGTGAAGTGGAAGATCATTGTCCAGTGAAGTGGCCATAACGAAAGAGACACAGCCAATCTTTGACAGTTTACAAAATCTGGGCATAAGAAGAGGTAGTTAGTCTGCAGAAGTCGCAGTTTCGTCGGTATTACTCAAGTTTATTATTCAGGAAATCAGGTATACAACCATACATTGCTTAATGATCAACATAGCCTCTTGCTAATGCAGACAGCCAGTGACATGCCCTGAAGACGAGAGCAGGCACATAAAACATACAACTACCCATGACAAGGCTGGTATAGTGTCATTTTAAGTCTTTTTCGGGTCTTGAGCCTGACAGAATTTGCGGCCCCACTTCATAACAACTTTTAAGAAGGAAGAACGTTTTTTGGTTTGATAACGTTGGTGGCATTTGATGTTACTTCATAACACTTTCCCAATTTTTTTTAGCCTCCTCAGCCCCTTACTGGAAAGTTCTGGGGTGATATGTCAAAAAGGGAGGTCCAAAAATGCATTTTCCCCATGCAATTTCCAAAGGGATTTTGAACAGCGTTGCACCCCAAAAGGCTGAACTGAACTACATCAAATTTGGCAGAAAGCTACATCTTTACCCCAAAAAATCGTTTTTTTGTGATTTGGCGTGAATCCATTCAGTAGTTTTTAAGATAGTAAGGTTTAATCTTTTAGCTGTTGGGCCTTCCCCTCCCCCCCAATGCTGAGCTCTTTTTTGGCTATTTGGGGTAGTTCGTGCTTAGGCTTTCATAACTTTTTGTCCACATAAGCTATCCATGCCAAATTTGCGTCCTTTTTTTCCAACATCCTAGGGATTCTAAAGGTACCCAGAGTTTGTGGTGTCCCCTGGAGGAGAGCAAGAAATTTGCCAAAATAGAGCAAATATTTAGTTTTTTTTCAAAACATTGGAAAAAAGGGCTGCCGAAGAAGGCTTGTGTTTTTTTCCCTTAAAATGGCATCAACAAAGGGTTTGCGGTGCTAAAATCACCAGCTTCCCAGCTTTCAGGAAAAGGCAGACTTGAATCAGAAAACCAAATTTTTCAACACAATTTTGGCATTTTTCTGAGACATACCCCTTTTTTATAATTTTTTGTGCTTTCAGCCTCCTTCCAGTTAGTGACAGAAATGAGTGTGAAACCAATGCTGGACCCCGGAAAGCTAAATATTTTTGAAAAATAAACAAAATTCTGAATTCAGCAAGCATTCATTTGTGAAGATCTTACAAGATTTGTCTACAGAAAATAACAGCCGAAGTAAAAAACTATTGAAATTGAGCTGAAAACAAAAAGCATTTTTTTTATGTTTTACTCTCTAACTTTTTCCTGCGATGTCAGATTTTTGAAAGCAATATACCGTTACATCTGCTGGACGCTTCTGGTTGCAGGGATATATAGGACTTGTAGGTTCATCAAGAACCCTAGGTACCCAAAGCCAATAAATGAGCCGCACCTTGCAATAGGTTTTCATTCTATGCCAGGTATACAGCAAATAGTTTGCTGGAATATAAAGAGTGAAAAATAGGTATCAAGAAAACCTTTGTATTTCCAAAATGGGCACAAGATAAGGTGTTTAGAAGCAGTGATTATTTGCACATCTCTGAATTCCGGGGTGCCCACACTAGCACGTGAATTACAGGGCATTTCTCAAAAATACGTCTTTTTTTACACACTGTTTTACATTTGGAAGTAAAAAAGGTTTAGAAAGACAAGGGGCATTAACACTTGTTTTGCTATTCTGTGTTTCCCCAAGTCTCCTGATAAGAATGGTACCTCACTTGTGTGGGTAGGCCTAGTGCCCGCAACAGGAAATGCCCCACAACACAACGTGGACACATCACATTTTCCAAAAGAAATCAGAGCTGATTTTTACAAAGTGCCTAGCTGTGGATGTTGGCCTGTAGCTCAGCCGCCACCTAGGGAAACATACCAAACATGTGCATTTTTTAAAACTAGACACCTGGGGGAATCCAAGATGGGGTGACTTGTGGGGCTCTCACCAGGTTCTGTTACCCAGAATCCTTTGCAAACCTCAAAAGTTGGCAAAAAAACACACTTTTTTCTCACATTTCGGTGACAGAAACTTCTGGAATCTGAGAGGAGCCACAAATTTCCTCCTACCCAGTGTTCCCCCAAGTCTCACGATAAAAATGGTACCTCACTTGTGTGGGTAGGCCTAGTGCCCCCGACAGGAAATGCCCCAAAACACAACATGGACATATCACATTTTCCAAAAGGAATCAGAGCTGTTTTTTACAAAGTGCCTAGCTGTGGATTTTGGCCTGTAGCTCAACCGCCACCTAGGAAAACCTACCGAACCTGTGCATTTTTGAAAACTAGACACCTGGGGGAATCCAAGATGGGGTGACTTGTGGGGCTCTCACTAGGTTCTGTTACCCAGAATCCT
The DNA here is from genome assembly GCF_031143425.1 of Pleurodeles waltl. Lineage (NCBI taxonomy): Eukaryota > Metazoa > Chordata > Amphibia > Caudata > Salamandridae > Pleurodeles > Pleurodeles waltl. The sequence continues at coordinate 1,505,940,322 of NC_090445.1, read as the reverse complement.
TTGCAAACCTCAGAAGTTGGCAAAAAAAACACTTGTTTCTCATATTTTGGTGACAGAAACTTCTGGAATCTGAGAGGAGCAACAAATTTCCTCCTACCCAGCGTTCCCCCAAGTCTCCCGATAAAAATGGCACCTCACTTGGGTGGGTAGGCCTCATGCCCGCAACAGGAAATGCCCCAAAACACAACATGGACACATCACATTTTCCAAAAGAAATCCGAGCTGTTTTTCACAAAGTGCCTAGCTGTGGATTTTGGCCTGTAGCTCATCCGCCACCTAGGGAAACCTACCAAACCTGTGCATTTTGGAAAACTAGACACCCAGGGGAATCCAAGATGGGGTTACTTGTGGGGATCTCACCAGGTTCTGTTACCGAGAATCCTTTGCAAACTTCAAAAGATGGCAAAAAAAAACACTTTTTTCTCACATTTTGGTGACAGAAACTTCTTGAATCTGAGAGGAGTCACAAATTTCCTCTTACCCAGCGTTTCCAAAAGTCTCCCGATGAAAATGGTACCTCACTTGTGTGGGTAATCCTAGTGCCCGCAACAGGAAATGCCCCAAAACACAACATGGACACATCACATTTTCCAAAAGAAATCAGAGTTGTTTTTTACAAAGTGCCTAGCTGTGGATTTTGGCTGTAACTCATCCGCCACCTAGGGAAACCTACCAAGTCCGTGCATTTGTGAAAACTAGACACCTAGGGGACTCCAAGATGGGGTGACTTGTGGGGCTCTCACCAGGTTCTGTTACCCAGAATCCTTTGCAAACCTCAAAAGTTGGCAAAAAAAAAACACTTTTTTCTCATATTTTGGTGACAGAAACTTCTGGAATCTGAGAGGAGCCACAAATTTCCTCCTACCCAGCGTTCCCCCAAGTCTCCCGATAAAAATGGCACCTCACTTGGGTGGGTAGGCCTCATGCCCGCAGCAGGAAATGCCCCAAAACACAACATGGACACATCACATTTTCCAAAAGAAATCAGAGCTGTTTTTTACAAAGTGCCTAGCTGTGGATTTTGGCCTGTAGCTCATCCGCCACCTAGGGAAAGCTACCAAACCTGTGCATTTGTGAAAACTAGACACCTAGGGGAATCCAAGATGGGTTGACTTGTGGGGCTCTCACAGATTCTGTTACCCAGAATCCTTTGCAATCCTCAAAAGTTGGCAAAAAAACACTTTTTTCTCACATTTCGCTGACAGAAACTTCTGGAATCTGAGAGGAGCCACAAATTTCCTCCTACCCAGCATTCCACCAAGTCTCCCGATAAAAATGATACCTCACTTGTGTGGGTAGGCCTAGTGCCCGCCACAGGAATGGATCACACAAGGGTCAATGGTAGTGCTTGCATGAGGGCTACTGTTAACCCTGGAGTGATCCATTCCTGACGCAGGCACTAGGCGCAAGCACACAAGCGGGGTTGTGTTTTTATCAGGTCAAGTGGAGAAACACTGGGTGGTATGAATTTTGAGGATCCCTGCACATTCCTGTAGTTTCTGTGATAAAAAAGAAAGGAAAAATAGTGGTTTTAATCAACTTTTCACATTTGCAGGGTATTCTGGGTAAGAAAACTTTGTGATATCCAAACACGCCACACTTGCGTAAGCTGCCTTGGGTGTCTAGTTTTCAGAAATGTCTGTGTTTGGTAGGTTTCCATATATGGCTGCCGAGCCCAGGACCAAATACTTAGGTGACTGTCTTAAAAAACGGGGCTGTTTTGTGGTAGGTAATTTTAATGTCTCCACAATCCGTTTTGGGTGCTTCCCTGTTGTGGTCACTTGCCCACTCACTAAAGTGAGGCAGTTTTTCGCTGGAGACTTAGTGGAACTCTGAGTGGTAGAAAATTTGTGGCTCCCTGCAGATCCCTGGACTTCTGCTCATTGGAATGCAAGGCAAATGTGTTTTTTAAGCACATTTTGTGATTTCTAAGGGATTCTGGGTGAAGGGAACTGGTGAGAGCCACGCAAGTCCTGCACCCTTGGACTCCCCTAGTACTAGTTTGTTAAAGTTAACCCACCACTCACACTTGTTGGTTTTAGCACCTCCAGAAATTATGGTTTTAAAGCATGAATACTTATCAAAGTATCTGAATATTGAAACCAAGCCTTCTGAAGGTGGGCCATAAAGCCGCGTCCAGGCACCAACCTGTTTATGGTCCATTCACACGCCATTCACGCACAACAAACAACCCTTTCATACAGCCGGCCACAGTCCCAATCCAACCAATCACTGCACTCACATTAACTTACCGCTGCCAGACAATTGCCCATAACATTCACATGCCACAGAACGGAATAAGTTTGACTACATTTTACCGCCTGTCAAGTAACTGCCTTCTTCTTCCTTAACATTACCAAATGCATGCGTAACGAACCTTTACTAATGACTCCTGACAGCCACCTGAGGCTCAGGAAGCCATGTTTTTCATGCGCCTTTAACACACTCACTGTGCTAAAACCAACTCCTTCCAGTTTTGGATGCAAATTGGGGGTGTCTGAGTATGCTGTACAAAGCGATTCCTCGAACTGAGTGAGCATATCTACCTTTGAAACTAAGGGAGACATGCTGGGGATTTCTCATGATGTTCCCTAAAGAGAAGTTCATAGGCTAAGAAAAAGGGTAGTGTTTGGAACTCAGGGGAGTCCATGAGAACGTAGCATATGTCCAAGCCAACATTATGTGCAGTGACGTGACTGTAATGCACTTATACAGCAAACTGAACATCTACTATGTTCTGATGGAGGATGAACATGAAAAGCAGGTAAAATACTGACCTATACAAGTCATTCTCCTTCAGTGCTAGGATGGCACCAATGGGTTTGAATCCATAGGTGTAGATGATGTACATCTGTACTACCTTTACTATCTGCCTTCCACCTGTGCAATATCCCTGTGAAGGCACACCTACCATAAGCTTTCCTTACCCATTCATGTCTCTGTTCTCATCAGAGTCCTGACTAATCCTGTATAATTGCCAAGTGAACTTATACTAGTTTGTGGATGCAAGTTGGGGGTTTCCAAGTATGCCGTACAAAGTGATTCCTCGATCTGAGAGAGCATATCTACCGGTGAAAGTAAGGTAGACACGCTGGTGAAGAAAGGGTACTCCGTGACAATGTGGCATATGTTCTGTCCCCTAGTATATGCAGTAGGGGGAATATAATGCATGTTAATTGAACAGAGCACCTACCACGTTGTGACGGTGGATTTAGCTCTCAAGCAGCGCAAAAGGAAGTCCATGATGAAGTAGATGAAGTAAAATTCTGTGGCTCCTTGCCTAACGAAGCAGTGTCCCATGGACGTTCGGTATCCATGCACTGCCACTGAAAGGATTACCAACGGCAGCTCAACCTCAGTCGATTTCCCAGAACTTTGCTTTAGTATGATACAACGTAAAGCAAGTAGGGATACAGAGGCCTGGTTGTGATGGACACTGGGGACAGTAATACCGAATCTCCTGCCGCTTTCCATGCTTCGAGCACACTTTACAGCGACTACATGGATGGTCCTTTTTGGGTGTTTTAGGAATGCAATCAGCAAAGTGTCGCTCCTGCAGCCTTGCCACATCCTCCAGAACATATGAGGTGGAGGCTGCTGCTGCTTCTGTAACAGCAGTGAGGCTTTCAAATACAGACAAACGGAAGTCAAGGAAAGTCATGAGTCTTCCCGTGGTTGTCTGACGGTAAACAACATACGGATTATATGTTGCCATCTGAATCAGGTGAGTAAACAGTTTCCTGTACCAAGTGCGAGTTTTACGAGACGCATTGTATGGTTGAAGAACCTGGTCGTTCTTGTCCACTCCGCCCATGTACTTATTGTAATCAAGTATAGAGATGGGCTTGTGGACTTCGGCCATCTGACCCCAAACCATGATGGGGGAAGTGCTCTCATCATGAATTGTAGTGAGCATATATACATCACGCCTATCCAAGAACTTGACTGCGAGCAGTTCGTTAGAACACAATGCAGTACTCTCTGATTACTGGAGCTTCTTGCAAACAAGCTCCTGCGGGAATCCTTTGCGGTTACAACGAACTGTACCGCAGGCCACAGTGCCAGCTTTGTAGAGCTCAATGAACACCTCTACTCCTGTATAGAAATTGTCCACATAAAGGTTATAACCTTTGTGAAGAGGTGGCTGGACAAGTTCTCATACAATCTTACCTGTGACCCCTAACGCGGGAGGGCAACCTACAGGGTTTAGGGTAGAATCGTTCCCTGTATACACTCTCAAGCTGTACACGTAGCCAGAACAGCTCTCACACAGCATGTATAGCTTTCTGCCGTAGCAAGCTCTTTTGCTCGCAAGGTACTGTCTGAAAAGCAGCCGTCCTTTCTACAGGATCAAGGACTCATCGACTGCTATATTCTTTCCAGGAGTATAGATCTCTGGAAACCTGTTAGACAAATGTTCCACGACAGGCTGAATTTTGAACAACCTGTCATGGTCTGGATGGTCCAGGGGCAATGCAGCAGAATTGTCATTGAAATGCAGCATGCACTGCAGTAGTAAAAAACTATCTCTGCTCATGTATGGTGCGAAGATTGGACTTACCCAAACAGTGCGAGTCGTCCAGTAGGACTGCAAGGTGGGTTTCTGCACTAACCCCATTTTGAGCGTAAGGCCCAAAAATATCATCAACTCCGCCAGCGAAGTGGGAGTCCACTGGCGTGCCCTAGAACGGGCCTTAGAGTGCCTCCATGCTCCCTCAGAAATTGGTCTGCACGCAAATTTGTTTGCTGCACAATTTCCTGAAGGAAGTCAACATCCAAAAATAGATGGATGTAGTCAACTGGCAAAAAGTTAGCTGTATCGACTTTACATCCAGCGTCACCAGTAAAAGGTGGAATTTGGGGCTAAACTAAACAGGGGGGCTGCCAAGAGAGTACTCTCTCTGTGCTTGAGGCCGCAAGCACCTGCTCCCTGGGTTTGGCTAACCCAATGTTGTCCCACTGCACAGATTGTGCTTGCAAAGGGACAGCACGGCTATCGTCATTGTCTCCTTCAGACTCACTGGAAGAGGTGTTGTCGGATGGGACTCCACCGACTGAAAAATCACTCCCAGGTTGTGCCCCATTGTCCTCTCCCTCAGATGCTGTCTCAGTATCTGTTGTCTCAATCTCTGAGCCTACTTCAGAACTGTACTCCATAACCCGAGTTAGGGCTTGATCAGCAGTCATCCAACGAGACGCCATCTCTGCTATTGGCTAATCTGTCCCTCTAAATTACTAGCCTACGTAGAAGGCAGATAGTCACAAAATTGCTCGTGGGTATGTTTGATGTGTCCAATAGGAAATGTTGTCACCTTACCTTTGCTTCTTCTCCAATTCGGCAGATTCTCTGAAAACACTGAAAAAAACAAAAAAGAATGTATTACTTCACCTAACCACATACCCATCATCACAGCCTTTAGCGCTGGTGGCACCCAGTGCGACAGTCATTTTTGGTGCTCTGCCTCTCATTACCTCCTCTTCTAATTCCCTCAGTACCACCAAGCAAAAGTGTCCCTCATATCTCCATAGTCCCCCTCCCATAACATTTGTTTTAAAGTGCAGGTAACGCTTGCCTTTACTAATCCACATATAAATGTATATCCTTTGCAGCAGGACAATAAACCATCTGCGCTACTTTATGGCAACTGCCACTAGACAAAAGACAGACATATATATATATGCATATATAGATATATATCTAGCTCGGCGTGGATAGCACTGTGCTGATCCAATGCTTAAAAACTTTGCTAGATAAACAGACATTTGAGGTGAGCAAATCTAGAGTGTTGCTGGTGTTGCAGGGTGCTCCTTACTAGACCTGCTCTCCACCTAAAACTGGGAACTTCCCAGAGTTCTCCTTTGTTTTTTGCATAATTTATGCGTCACTCTAACCCTGAAAGGGCCTTGTTTTGAAAAAATATATATATATATATATATATATATATATATATACAGGGAGTGCAGAATTATTAGGCAAGTTGTATTTTTGAGGATTAATTTTATTATTGAACAACAACCATGTTCTCAATGAACCCAAAAAACTCATTAATATCAAAGCTGAATATTTTTGGAAGTAGTTTTTAGTTTGTTTTTAGTTTTAGCTATGTTAGGGGGATATCTGTGTGTGCAGGTGACTATTACTGTGCATAATTATTAGGCAACTTAACAAAAAAAAATATATACCCATTTCAATTATTTATTATTACCAGTGAAACCAATATAACATCTCAACATTCACAAATATACATTTCTGACATTCAAAAACAAAACAAAAACAAATCAGTGACCAATATAGCCACCTTTCTTTGCAAGGACACTCAAAAGCCTGCCATCCATGGATTCTGTCAGTGTTTTGATCTGTTCACCATCAACATTGCGTGCAGCAGCAACCACAGCCTCCCAGACACTGTTCAGAGAGGTGTACTGTTTTCCCTCCTTGTAAATCTCACATTTGATGATGGACCACAGGTTCTCAATGGGGTTCAGATCAGGTGAACAAGGAGGCCATGTCGTTAGATTTCCTTCTTTTATACCCTTTCTTGCCAGCCACGCTGTGGAGTACTTGGACGCGTGTGATGGAGCATTGTCCTGCATGAAAATCATGTTTTTCTTGAAGGATGCAGACTTCTTCCTGTACCACTGCTTGAAGAAGGTGTCTTCCAGGAACTGGCAGTAGGACTGGGAGTTGAGCTTGACTCCATCCTCACCCCGAAAAGGCCCCACAAGCTCATCTTTGATGATACCAGCCCAAACCAGTACTCCACCTCCACCTTGCTGGCGTCTGAGTCGGACTGGAGCTCTCTGCCCTTTACCAATCCAGCCACGGGCCCATCCATCTGGCCCATCAAGACTCACTCTCATTTCATCAGTCCATAATACCTTAGAAAAATCAGTCTTGAGATATTTCTTGGCCCAGTCTTGACGTTTCAGCTTGTGTGTCTTGTTCAGTGGTGGTCGTCTTTCAGCCTTTCTTACCTTGGCCATGTCTCTGAGTATTGCACACCTTGTGCTTTTGGGCACTCCAGTGATGTTGCAGCTCTGAAATATGGCCAAACTGGTGGCAAGTGGCATCGTGGCAGCTGCACGCTTGACTTTTCTCAGTTCATGGGCAGTTATTTTGCGCCTTGGTTTTTCCACACGCTTCTTGCGACCCTGTTGACTATTTTGAATGAAACGCTTGATTGTTCGATGATCACGCTTCAGAAGCTTTGCAATTTTAAGAGTGCTGCATCCCTCTGCAAGATATCTCACTATTTTTGACTTTTCTGAGCCTGTCAAGTCCTTCTTTTGACCCATTTTGCCAAAGGAAAGGAAGTTGCCTAATAATTATGCACACCTGATATAGGGTGTTGATGTCATTAGACCACACCCCTTCTCATTACAGAGATGCACATCACCTAATATGCTTAATTGGTAGTAGGCTTTCGAGCCTATACAGCTTGGAGTCAGACAACATGCATAAAGAGGATGATGTGGTCAAAATACTAATTTGCCTAATAATTCTGCACTCCCTGTATATATATATATATATGTATATAGAGAGAGATAGATATCACTTTTATATATGTGTGGTTTCCCTGGGGGGCCAATTGTGGCTCCCGGAAAACAACACATGAAAGAAAAAAAAAGAAATATATATATATATATATATATCAAAAACATTCATGAAATACTTCACGAACGACCGCACTCCGGGATCTCTTATTTCACAAAATTCATTTATTCAGGCTCCGTTAACTTCGTTTACAGCTCAACAATCACCTGCCCTACACGTTTCGGTCTGAGAGACCTTGATCACGGGCATTTCCGGTAGGGGGTTTCTGTTTCCACATTTATATCTACAGATAACAATTCATTAAGACTCAACATATTTCTAAATGCACTTAGAAACTACTTCTCTCTGCTTGTTAAGTTTAATAACTGCGGTCTACACAACTAAAACTCACCCATAATTTCCAAATAAATTCAATTATTAACTAGTGCACTATAAACTTATAATGCTGCATTCTGGGAGTTGTAGTTACCGCAAAACCAAACCAATTTAACCAATATGTTGATACACCTCATAAATGTGCGTATGTGACATACTGTCCGTGTCTCCCCTCATAATAAAAAAACTAAAATATTAACCAAACTGAATATTAGCTGCAAGTGCTACAGAATAGAAAATAGAAAATAGAAAAAACTGTGTTTTATGATTATTTGCAATGGCTGCCATGTAAAATTACAAATGTACAAATAACTCCTCATCCTGATTCATCCCCAGAGGGGTCAAGGTTCGAATCTCCAAGATGTGTTTAGACTCCAATTGTCGTAGTCTCTTTTCTCTGTCCCCTCCTCGTTCACTTATAGGGACATGGTCAATCGCATAAAAAGTCATTGTTTCCCATTGGCTATCATGTGCCAACTCCATATGCTTAGCCGTGGCATAACTTCTGTCTGTGTTGACGATGGCACGAATATGTTCAAGGATCCTTTTCTTTGTTTCACATATGGTGCTCCCAACATACTTTAAACCGCAGGGGCATTCAATAACATATACTGTGAACCAGCTCTTACAAGTGATATGTTGTTTAATGCTTTTTGTGACACCATTACCAATGGTGTATCCTTAGTGTTTTTCGCAATTTTGCAAGCCTTGCAATTGCCACATTTCCAAAAACCTGGATTTTTGAGCCAGTTGCCCCTTTTCTGAGAGCTAAAGTGACTTTTCGTGATTCTGTCCCGCAAATTTGGTGCTCTTCTAAAAGTAATTCGAGGAAAGTCTCCCATAATCTCCTTTACTATAGGATCCAATTGTAGAATAGACCAGTGTTTGGTTAGAATCTTCCGTAACTGGGAGACATTATTGGAGTATGTTGTGATGAAACGTATAGGATCCTCCGATTGACCTTCCAACACAGAAGTTTTTTTATGAACTAATTCTGTTCTCGAAATCTTTTCCACTCGCAGTTTTGCCTTATTAATACATTTCCTGGGATATTGTCTGGAGATAAATCTTTCTTCTGAGGCCTTCATATGTTTAGCAAATTCTCCAGATTCTGAAAAAATTATTTTTATCCGTAAGAATTCGCCATATGGTATGTTCCATTTAGTATTGGGTGGGTGAAAACTATTGGCATGTAACACTGAATTTGTGGCAGTAGATTTTCTGTGTAATGTGGTATGTATCTCTCCTTCTCTTATATAGATTTCTGTATCCAGGAACGTCACTCGTGTGTCACTGATTTCATAAGTGAATTGCAGTTTGGCAACAGTATTGTTCAAAACGTTAAAATATTCCTTAAATTCAATTTCTGTGCCATCCCAAATTAGAAATAAATCATCAATGAATCTTAACCAACTGATGACTTTCTGCTGGAATCTTTCATTTTCTTCTGCCCATGCTATTCTCTATTCAAACCAGCCCATTGTTAAGTTTGCAAAAGTTGGAGAAAAGGAAAAGCCCATGGCTGTTCCTTTTATCTGTAAAAATAACTGCTGGTCAAACTGAAAGAAATTATTGGTAAGGCAGAGATGGATCATTTCTAAAAGCATTTCATTGTGTTGGGCAAATTGAATATTTCTTTGGCTCAGAAATACATATATATATATACACACACACACACATATATATATATATATATATATATTTATACATACATATATACATGTATAGAGAGAGAGAGAGCGACAGAGAGAGACACTAACTCTCTACATATCTTTTTTCATACATGTGTGCTTTCTCTTGGCAAAGCACACATGTATAAAAAAACAAAATGGCCCCATAGGCTGACCCCTAACATTTTCTATTTTTTGTTTTATATTCCCTGGGGGGGCCCGATCGCCCCCCCAGGGAAAACTAGATTCGTGTTCGGAGGGACGAACCAGCCATTTTTTATTTTTTTATTTTACCTTTTTTTTTTATCTGGGAGGCGCGATCGCCCCCCAAAGCAACCCAAATGTAGATATTTTTTAAATAGTGTCCCCACCGGATTTTCCCCACCAGAGTAGGAAGAGGACGCTTACCTGCTCCTCTGCTTCTCCGGTGGGGAAAAATGTGACATCAGACGTCACAAAGGGGCGGGAGAGGGGCAGGTTATAGTTACTTGAGATAACCATAACTATAACTGTTGAATTCCTATGGTTTTGTGCAGGTAATATGTGAACCTAGCTATAACATCCCTGTACCCCTGTTTTTTTAAGTGAATGCCATCTCCCTGGGGCAGTGAGCAAAAGTAATTTGGGGGGGGGGGGTGGCCTGCCGGCTCCCCTGCAGCCTCAGGGAACCCCACCTCCAGGGGCAAGAATGAAAACTCATGCAAGGGGGCTGCACTCCATGAGCCCCAGGGACCACCACCTCCCTGGGGCATTCACTAAATTTAATGCAGGGGTGCGTGCCCTGGAGACAGCCACCTCCCCAGGGTTTATTGTAATGTGATGTGGGGGTGACCGTGCACACCCCACAGGCCCCAGGACAACCACCACCCTGGGGCATTCACTAAATATGGTGCGGGGAACCGTTCGGCCACACTGCAGCCCCGGGGACCACCACTTTGCTGGGGGAAATATTCCAAATAGAAAAGGGGTACTTTTCGGACCCCCACAGCCCCGGAGACCATCACAACCCCTTGGCTTTTTTCGTTGGAGGGGGCTGCGTGGCCCCCCTCATAGAGCCACTGATGGCCCTGGGGACCACCCCCCATGGCCGGCTCCTGCTATTTCCCAGGTGCCCACCCCGGGGACATAGCTGTTTGTTGTGGCTTAGCCACAGCATTACAGCTGCCAACAAGCCACAGCAAACACTCTGCTCACAGCGAGAGAGAGCTGTCAAACAGCTCTCCCTCGCTGCAAGCAGAGGCTTCTTCCTCTATCTCTGTGCCTGCAAATATGCAGGCAGGGATACAGAGGAAACCATTGCTCTCTGTGACAGAAATGCTGGCTCCCACAGGAGGCGGAGAGCCAGCTGGGACTGTGGGGGCCTTCAGGCTGCCCCCACTGTCTCCAATATTGTGACTGTGTGCCCCGGGGGGGACCCAGGTGAAATAACCGGGCCATGGGGGATGGGGTCTCTAGGCACACGGTCCCCCTCCCTCCCAAAATTTAGGACGAGGTCCAGGGGCATGGGATCCACGGGGGTGAGATTGGCCCTCGGGGTAGGGGTGGGCTTGTGGCCCCCCTTCCCCCCAAAATTAAATATTTTGGCTGGGCCCTGGTGTCTCCAGGGCTGAGACCAGTAAGGGAGGGTGGGGTGCGTGGCTCCTCATCCCCCGAAAAACATTTAATATTTAGGCTGGGCCCCAGGGGATGGGGTCCCTGGGGCCAAAATTGGCATGCGACAGGGAGGCTGTGGGGGGATGGGTTAATATAGGGCTTTTTTTACAGGTTAAAATCACCTCAGCAACAAATTATTTTTATTGTAACTCAAATTTGTTATCGCCGTTTAGATGCTCTCCGGGGAAATAGCCAGGAAAGAATTTGGGAATACTGAGATGACCCAACAACGTTCAATACCGCAGAGACACAGCCATTCAGTGAAAGCCAGTACACAATAGATCTCAGGAGTTCAGTTTACATGTACTGAAAGTGTACGACTATATTCTGCCCTTTTGTTGTGTTGCCCAGTTTTGTTTCACACTGAGTCCAAGCTGTGTTTTTCTCCAAAGGAAGGGATACCTTCCTGCAACAAAAAATCCTAAAATGTAAATTCCTCTTTCTCTGCAGGATGCAGAATGCATCCTGCAGAGAAAGAGGAATTAACAAGGAAAAGTCTTTCTCCTTTTTATGCCATGGTTGATTTGGCCTACCGTGTTGACGCAATCCCAGGTTTACTCATTTTAGTAGTTCTGAGATTTCATCAAAATCCATGCATGGATGCACAGGAATGAACATTGTGACACTGCTCCACCCATGGAACGCCTACTGCGTTGTGGTACATTTCTTTGCAAAGTAACACAAGGCAGTGCAAATTGTCACTTGTGTGGCTTTGTAAATCCTACTTAAACCTTTGTGTTGCCTTGCGCGATGCAAGGGCAATGCAGAGGTTGAGTAAACCTGGGCCCGAAACTCTTGGGAGCTTTCAAGATAGATGTTCATGTTCCTGAAGGAGGAAGAAAAAGAATTCCAGTCATGATCAATCTTCCCCCTGCAAATGTTCCAACTTTCCATAACTGTCCTCATTCTTCCTTTTTAAGAGAACCTACCTCTTGTCTGCTGAAGGAAGAAAGAGAGCTTCCATCAAGATCAAACCCCCCTCCAAATATCCTTGATGAGCCTTTCTCTCGCTCCCCCTATTTATACCTCTACTAAGGGTGATGTTTGTCATCTTAGATCCAGCACTTCACATAGATTGACCAACAAACCAGCTGCCCAGGGCATAGCTATACGTTTTTTATTTCGCTGCAAATTGCACTGAGCAAGTATGCGCAGTGAAGAAGGCTGACCATCCACACGAGGTCTTTTGTAGATTATTCTCCCACCCCCCGCCCAAGGCAATGTGCACAAAAATAGTTTACAGCACAATGTATTACATGTGCCAGTATAAAGCAATAGATTTTGCAAGCAGTTTTGATGGAGCATTAATTAAATATTCTAATACCCCAACAGGTAAAATACCATAGCCTGGCCAATTCCACATCACTGCAGCGTATAAAACACCATGGCCAGGACACTTTCCACAGTCACCTGCTGCCATTTTCTGTCGAGCTACTCCACAGCATAAAAAAGCACTTTAGTTCAACTAAAGTACAATGTTTTGTCTACCGATCCAAATGGCATCCCACCTCTTGGATCAATAAAAAAAAACGGCACGTGTGTCATTCCCCAGGAGTGCGCATGTATGGTGATGCATGCCTGCACATGTCATCTACATTTTGGGCATCTACAGAACGACAAACGTTTTTCTCTTTTTTGCTGATGCTACACAGCCTCTTCAAAAAGCACTGGAAAAGAAAATAGGTAAATAATGCAAGACTCATTGCCTTTCCTATGCTTGTTAGTTATTGCTTTTATTTGATTTTTTAAAAGCAAGACTTACATCATTGGTTTAATGTACACAAAGGCACAAGTGCAGACACTCCATTTTTATATCTTACTTTGGATTGTAAACACAGCACTATTTGTATTTTGTTAGTCACTCTAGACAGACACCCAGACAGACTTTAAATGATGCAATATTTCTATGATTTGCTAGTCTAGTGCAGAAAGTCATACTGACAATAGTGCAATATTTGTACATAGTCGTGCTCAGTGAAGACTGTCAGAGGCAATAAGTGCTGCACTATTTGTATCGTCATTCCAGACAAACACACATGCTGAAAACCGTGCAATATGTTTATCATGTGCTTGGTGAAAGAAGACGCCGGGTGTAAGCTCTCCTCTTTTTTGTATTCTGTGTTTTTATTGACATACATTTCCACACATATTGGAATCATTGCAGTATCTATTTCATGTGCTTGGTTAAGACAGACACTGCTTGAAAGCACTGCTCTATTTTACCATGTGTTAGTGCAGAAAACACACACGCATACTGCAAACCATGCAATATGCACCAAGCGATATATGAAGACAGACTCCGGCTTCAAGGACTGAAGTATTTGGATTATGTGCTTGTGTAAACCCAAACTGTACACTATAACATGAAGTAGGTGCAAAAGAAATATGTATAGGCATAAAGACTATGGCCCGATCATGAGTGAATTGGTGTTTTCGGACCACTGTGTAAACTCTCGTTTGTGCATGGGCTAAATTCACGAGTTGGGTTGTATTTGCTGCATCCAGTAATTACCAGTGTACTAAATATTTCACTTGTCATTAAAGTTCAACAAGTCTTCCTACTTTGTGTGATAATGTACTCCTTGTGAAAGAGAAGGATGCCATCACTCACAGTAAATTTAGCCAGAGGCTGATGTGGGCTGACCATTTGCCACATGCTATATGTTGTAGCGGGTGGAAGAAAAATGCACATGACACAACAACAGACCATGGGATGAAAAGGACTAGCAGAAACTGACTCCCAAAAGTATATTTATATATCACTGTAGTAAAAGCATAAGGTCTTGACAGTGAAGATGGTGGATGCGCTCTTGTGAGCTGCTGCCCAGTACCGTCAAGGAACTTGTGTTCTGGGTGCTGGTGTGCCTGGATGGGTTGGAGTGGGGCGTGATGAGATCCCTGACACTCCAGGAAGTGGTGGAGGGGCAAAGGACCCTGAGACTGGAGGGAGGCACAGGCCCCTGGCCATGACGCCAGAGAACCATGGAAAGAAAGTGGCTGCTTAGGTGTGACGACTGGACCCCCGACGCCTCATGGAACCACAGCAAGAAGACCCCTCCCGGCTGGCGGTTTGTTCCCACTGGGACCAGGGGTTGGAATGTAGGTGGAACTGTGGCCAACTGCGTGCCCTGTCTGACTGTGCAGCAGAGGAGAAACAGACTTGGATGACCCAACAGTGCCCAAAAGCGTGCCCGGTTGGCCCGTGGCCTTGCAGGGCCAGAAGACTGTGCTGGGCCACAGAGAGGGGCAGCACTGATGCAGGGGGCCCCTGTTGAGGTGGGGCCTCCTTGCGGCCACCCCCTGGACTGAAAGCAATTTAGTGAAGAGAAGGGAGTGCCCTCCACCCTATGGTTCCTTTTGGCACTCACCCTCCCCCTTCAATAGGGCCACGTGCCGGGGAGCAGTGCTGAGACCAGCATTGGTGGAAGTCAGCCCCTTGCCCAAACCCAGTCTCATACAAATGATACCAAGAGGGCAGAGAGAGGACTGAAATAAGTGGAAGCTGTGGCTCGTCTGCGGTGGGCTGACTGCTCCTGCTGCCCTGGCGTATCTCAATCTGGCAAGTGGGTTGGATCCCCCCTTCGAGCACTGGTGACACCCTGTTGAGGACGGTTGGTCTGGAGAGCGGGGATCAGCTCTGAGACCCTGCCAGAGCCAACATACTTCAGGGACAGCAGGAGGATGGCCTGGTCCCACAGTCCTAGGCCAAAATGGACAAATATACCACCCCGGTTGGAGGAGCATAGGAGGCCACAGGTGGTGAACAGGGGGCTGCAGTCCCGCAGAGCTGTGACAACACAGAGGTGATCTTGCAAGCCATCCAGGACTCTAAGGCAGCATTGGAGATGTTGGTATAGATGTGGCCTTACTGGGCCAAGATCTTTGTCAAATCATTGGCCGGATGACCGAAGGGAGGATATTGGAGCTGGAAGATACAGTGCAGGGTCTCTCCTCTGAGGTAGCCCACATTTCACAAAATACCAAGACACTACAGGAATGAGTGGAAATGTCAAAAACAGGGCCCAACACAACAGTCTCTGCTTCATAGGTTTTCCATAGGGATCTAAAAGCTTGGCCTCGGAAACCTTTTCAGAACAAAGGATTTGATCCTCGATGGATGCGGAAGGTCTGTCTCTCTGTTTTATCCTTGAGAGTGCCCACAGGGCTTGGCCCAGATCGCCCCCTCCCAGGTCACTCCTGTGTCCGATGATAGCAAATTTTCTGAACTATAGAGACAGGGATTCTGTTCTGAAAGGTGCAAGGGTTTGGGGCCACCTGATGTTCAAATCCAGCCACATCATAATATTCCCTGATTATATTCTACAGGTCCAGACACGACCCAAATCATACGACCAAGTGAAGCAAAAACTACGTTCTATGAACAAACCATACGTACTTCTTTACCCTGCCCGGCTGTGCATAATCCATGACTCCAAGTCCATATTCTTCGACACTCCGGATGAGGCATGGGCCTGGTTTACCTGGTTTACCAAACAATTACCCCTGTCCTTGAACCAACTACCGGAGTGGCAATCGGACACCCCCTCAAATGCAGGAAGGGGTGGGTCAGAGGAGACAATGGATGTACGATGATGCAAACATTCTCAATGGTGGCGGGGGCACATCTGAAGCTGATGCATCCACAGAGTCTGAGGGGGGAAGCGAGAGCACTCTGAGACCGAAGGGCCCGCAGACCAGAAGGAGCTTCAGACTGACTCTGCCAAGGGTCGAAAGGACCTCAATGAGGGTTGAAACAATTTTCTTGATTGCAAGCACAATATATCCTATGACAGTTTTACCAGACATGGCTCGTTGGATAGGTGAGCCAGCTAGACCATCTAACTGCATCAATCCAAAGTTAGTTCTGTGTTAATGTTGGGTTTGGGCGACAGATGCTTCTTCAGGGTTGGTAGTATAGGGTAGGGAGTTGGAGGGTAGGAGTTTCAATCTTCTTTTTAGAATTTTTTGGCTGTTTGATTTGTTTTGTTGCTTGACAGTTCTGGGTGCAGCGACCAGCCCTCACTTGCCCGCACACTCCATGCTGCGTCATTGCATGCATGACCCCTACTTGGATCTCCCCATTAAAAGGGGTGGCGGACACCACACTCTAGAACACATCATGTCAATCCACTACCATCACCGTGGGGGCACACTCGATCATGACATGGAATGTTAATGGGCTGGTGGACTGGATTAAGAGTTGTGTCGTACTACAATATGCACATAGACATAATCCAGCAATCCTTATGCTCGAGGTGACCCATATACAGGGACACAACTGTCCATTCCTTGCCCACAGAGGTTACAATAAAGTGTATCATGTGGGATACTCTTGAGTATCACCGAAGGTGGCCATCCTCTTCCATAAGACACTGCCCTTGGTAGTATCTAAAGTCACAAGGGACGTTCAGGGCAGATATGTAATCCTTGAGAGCTCTATGGAAAGTACCCCTTATAACTTAGTCAGTGTATACATTCTACTGGCCACACAATGCTCCACACTGATGACCATTAGGGAGCTAATAAGGGCTCTGCCGCATGGGGTAACAATTGTGGGGGAGACTTTAAGGATGTCATGGACTGCAAGATTGGTCAGACCCGTAGGCAGGTCCCCAAGGCAGGGGAGGGGCCTGAAAGAAAGGTTGTTTGAGCTGGGACTTTGCGACTCCTGGAGCAGCTAGAACCCAGAGAGATACGAATATACTCATGCTTCGGTGGCGCACGGATCACTGTCCTGTATTGATTACCTGTTCCTCCCAGCATCGGACCTTCTACACACCATAGGGTCGCAAATCCTCTCCTGAGGTATCTCAGACCACACCCTGGTGGTAACTCACTTTGGGGCCCCTGGGTTACCCTGGTGGTAACTCACTTTGGGGCCCTGGTGACTGAGGTAAAACTGGTGTGGCTACTTAATGACTGGCTCCTCACCGACTATCAGTTTTCTGAGTATTTATGTGATTGACTGAAAGAACTCCTTGACCTAATTGAGGGCTCGGTGGAATCGGCTGGGATTCCGTGGGGGACATGCAAGTCCTCATAGTGGGGTATCGATCACTTCTATTCCAGGGGGATAGAAGGCAAAAGGCAGGCCAAAATTATGGATGTAGAGGCCTCCATATTGTCCCGGCAATGAGTGGATCAGAGTAAAGAGACAGCTCTGATGCAGTGCCAGTTAGCACAAGATAGTACATTAGGACATCCTTGTGTCAGTTATGCATGGTAGAAGCCTGTAAATGTTGAATGGCCTCCACATGGAGTGGGTATGAATGGGGGGGCAACTTGAACAAGCTCCTGAACTAGCTAACTACAAAAGATACAGAGTCCTTGGTGGCGTCTGATACAGTGGATGGAGAAGGTAGTGGAGGACTGAGGGGATTACGTCTGTTTTCGCTCAATACAATGAAATGCTTTATGTGGAACAGGTATACCCCAAATGAGATTTTATTGCCCCCTTGTTCTCAGACCTCCCACTGTCTCAGCTGACTGCAGAGGACAGAACTGCCTTAGATCAGGTACTTACACTTGAGGAGATGGGGGACACATTAGCGGACATAAATACTGGGAAAACACAAGCCCATGATGGCTTCCTGGTGGAATACTGTCGGAAACTCTGACCTGATATCCTCCCTCCTTTCTGGATTTATTTACTGAGGTGAGTACTAAGGGCCACCTCCTGTAAGATATAGATCTTGCAACTCTGGCCGTCCTACCCAAGCTTGATCGCCAGCAGAGCCAATGTACCTCATACAGCCCACTTCCCTCATTAATACAGAGGTTAAACTCGGTGCAAAGCTCCCAGCCAATCGCCTCTTGCAGGTAATACCCCAGTTGGTCCATACGGACCAATGCTGGCTTATTACTTTCTGCACCACATGACACTGCATCTTAAGGGTGCACCTGCCATTAGCCCTTATTAAATCTCTGGGACTTTGGCAGTCCTTCTGCTGATGGATTTTGAAAAGACATTGGATACCCCAAACTGGTAGCTCCTGGATGAAACCCTTGACAGAGTGGGTTATGGGCTCAAATATCAGGCATACATCAAGGCCTTCGTGCTACTTATGAATCTTTGGTGTGAATCAAAGGGGTTTTGTCTCCTAGGTTTCTTATCAGGCAGGGCACAGACAGGGCTGTCCTTCTTCCCCTTCCTTTTTGCACTGGCTATTGAACCCTCGGCGGCCTGGGTCTGATGCGATTTACAGGTCTGAGGTTTTGACTGGGGCTTGATGACTGAAGACCGGACGTCACTACATGCAAGTGATGTGTCGCTGTTCCTCTCTCGTCCTGATGAGACCAGGCCTCATTTAATTCATATCCTAAACACCTTTGGGGCAGGGCCCAGCCTGACGGTTAACTGGAACAAGTTCCTCTCGGTGCCTATGCTGGGTGACCGTAAAGACGAATTTTGGCACCCTGGGATCCCCAGTACATATTTCCTGGGAGCCGGGACTTACCTGGAGGCTCAGTCTTCATCCTGTGGCTCATTCTCTCCTCCATTTCTTCTCTTTCTCTGATTGCTTTCTCCCTACTCCTCCCCTCTCTTTTTCTCTCGCTCCTTGTCGCCCAGAACTGGGAAAAGAGACAGAGGCACCAGGAGCAGCTTTGGGCTTTCAACACTTGGCTGCAAGGGATCCACCCCACCAGCGAAATGCCCCGTGGAATAAAAGGCCTGTCCAGCCCTGGGTGTTCTGACCGTAGAAGCCCCAACGTTGGTTCACACCTCCCAGAAGTAATGGTATTTCTATGATTGTCCTAAAACTCGGACTCGGAAGGGAGGCATAAAATAACCCAAAATACGTGAAGAGGGGATTATATATCATTCTAACAGCTGTCCTCAAATATTTTGAGCAAAAATATGTTTCCTATACTTAGTATACCTTTAATATATACATATAAAATCTGTTTGCCAAATGTGTGCCACACTTGCCATACTCTTCGCAAGGGGGAAGTGCCATATAGCCCAGTCAGTGAGTGTGCATGTGCACCAGAGACTGCCGGCATTGACCGATGGAAAGCTTCAGCAGACAAAATACGGATCCAGGGAGCATAAAGTTGGCCTCTGCAGCCTATCGTGGTGGAGGTTTTAGCTCCGCCCCACCACACTTTTTGAGATGGGTCATCATACCATTTCACATTACGCCACTGCAGTTCCAGTGTTAATGGACTGGACCATTTCATCTGCCCCGGCATGCACCTCTCCCACAGTAAATGACTTCTGTATACCCCACCGCACAAAATGTTCCTCCAGTCACTTCAATATACGCTGCAAACTGGGCTGAGGGCACGCGAGCAATGTGGGGGATGGAACTCTTACCAGATGTTGAGCTAAATACGCCACAGAGGAGCAGCCTGCTATTACGCTTATTAATGTGTCTCTGAAGCAATCCCTCCCCCTTAATAATTATCCATGCGCAGCAGCACCTGCGCGCGCGGCCGCCCTCTGGGATGCCATTTGTCTCCCACTGTGTTTGTCGCTGCTGGACCAGTCACAGCGCTTTTTCCGACTGGAGGGTTTGTTGTGAATGCAAGTCTGGTGCGCAGACTTTGAAGCGTATGATAGAGGCAAATCGACTGCTAAAGTGTAAAATAGCTCAGTCGGTTAATACCACGCTGCTTAGACACGTTTTGCGTTTATGAGTCAGGCATTGGGCTCCTGGTTGAGCCAAATCAGCCTTTCATTGTTCGGAAGTGGACACCACACAGGTCCTATTTTATCATGTTCTTGTTTTATTGCACAGACTTAACGGTGTTTTGCAAGTTAGTGGCCATCCAGCATTCCAAACAAGCATCTGCCATGGCCGTGTGCCGTTTTCCCCCTAAAACTAGTCCCTAGCAGGTACCATTGAGTGGGATAAAAATAACAAGTCACTCACAGCGCTTCAACGCTTCAGCCACTGTGCCCCTTAACACTACCTTTTACTGATAATTTGTCTTTCTCAGGTCTCTCAGTACTGGTGCTCTAAATAGGCAGGGTCTGGCCAGTACTATCCTTACTTCTTTATTTCGAAAGGGAGAGTACATGCACTTCACAGCAATGTTGCAATATATTTAATGAGGGCACCAGCTCTTCTCGTGAGCAAACAGGTACTCTAAATGCACTCCTGTACTTTCTTTTAATGCCCTGTTGTGTCCCTCAATAATTCATGCCCTAGCTATATCCCTTGATCATGGAGCAGAGGTGAACTGACCTGCAAGACACACAGGGCGTGTTGCCTTTGCAAGGAGTCGGGTCTGTGCGAGTGGACTCTCGTGCAAGGCTTGCCTCTGAATCACCATCAGGCTGTCACATCAGTAGAATTTGGGCGAGGGTTCCGGCCATCTTCATTGTCAATTATGTCATCTTTTTCCTTTGGGCCGGAGTGAAGTGGTTCCAAGTGGTTGTCTTAGTGCCTGGTTTCACCATAGTCAGGGCCATATTTATACTTTTTGACGCTAAACTGCGCTGGCGCAGTTTTGCGTCAAAAATATTACCACCGGCTAATGCCATTTTGGTGCACCGTGCGGGCGTCAAATTTATACTTTTACGCATGGGGGCGCAAACCACAGGTGGGAGTCATTATTTTTGACGCACACCGCAGCGTCAAGTTGTAAAGCAAAACGACGTTAACACGGCGGAAATGACTGTGGGTCGATTTACGATCCCGCAAACCGGATATGCACCGTTTTTGGACTCAATAGCGTCAAAAAAAGCCGCGAACACTGCCATTTCACCAGAGGAGAGCCAAAATGGATCCCAGATGCCACTACAGACCCCAGGAAGATGACAACAGACCAGGAACCCGCCAGGAGGACCCACACAAGAACCAGGACACTTATAAGAAGAAAAGAAAGTGTCGCTTCAGTGCAGAGGAGCAGGAAATTCTAGTTAAAGAGGTGATGGAACACCAGCACCAACTGTTTGTCACCTCAAAGTTGCCAATCAGTAGGAGAGAGGCAATATGTCAACAAATTGTCGACAAGATTAACAGTGTGGCTGAAGTACGCAGAACAGTAATCGAGTGCAAGAAACGCTGGCATTACTGCAAGCGCAGGACCAAGGAAAAGATGGCCAGGAACAGGAAGGCAACACTGCAGACTGGAGGTGGGAGTCCAGCACACCAGGAGGCCCTGGACCACATGGAGGAGATGGTCGCAGCCGTCATCCCTGAGGAGATCGTCACAGGGATTCAAGGACAGGACAGCGCAGACTACCAGGAGATAACGCACATGCAGGGTAAGTCGCATGGGGAATTATAATGCATAATGTCAACTGTGAGCAGGGGGGGATACCGACCACAAAATGCATGGAAGTCATCTTATACATGGAGTGGCATGGGTAAAGGTGCACGGCGTGGGGGCATGGCCCATTCTGAGAAGACCTGGGGCACACCATTACACAACACCAACAACAGTCCCATGGGGGCATGCTGTCATGCCAACGATGGAGCAAAGGGAAAGCCACACCAGGAGGGAAGGCCACAACGTCAAACTGACATCCTGGCACACATCAGTCACCATACCCCCTACATTAACTAGGGCCCTATTAACAACCTCTAGCCATACCGACAACTGGAATGTAACAGTGACAACAGTTGTCACTACCACCTCCGCTCTGTGTGCAGCTCAAGTAGCCAATGGCAGTAACTTCCCCATGGATCATACACACCTAAATTAGGGAGTGAGGATGACAACTTCAACAATCCCCAGAAACAAGACAAAGACCCCAGTACTGTCAAATGTCAATGCCCATAGTTGTCGCAAACCTCAGCCAATGTAAACAACAATAGGAGCTACACAGCACTAAGGACACACCATGCTGCATATGTCATGGTCCATCCTGTGCCTGGGTAACAATGCAATATCCCAAATGTCATACTGCTCACACAACAGCATTGGGGGGGGGGGGACACATGTAACTGGTCACTGAAATACACCTGCACAGTCAGAGGAGGAAATAGGACACTGATACGATTATCAGGGCAATCCAATGTAACACACATTCTCCAACATCAGCAGTACACATTACCAATGCCAACATCCATATTGTATCATAACATTGCTATGCATAGGATATGCCACATGTGAAATACATTTAAGTGGATGTGAAAGATCAGAGATTGGGGCAGGTCCAGATTGTTAAGTGTGCTGCCAGGGCCATCAGAACACCCACAGCCAGTGAAAGGTCTCACCATGAGAATGGATGTAGACGGAGGCTTGAGTAGGACAAGAAGGTGGTGGCAATTCTCTATTTGGCCAAAACCAACACCTAGAAGAGATGATGCCGACAAGTCTAATAACTCAATAACATACATGTGACATGCAGGTGGGCCATAGGCCTGGAAGAATTCCCATCTCAAGGACTGGAGCAATTAACACGGAACAAGATCACAAAGTGAATTCATCAAAAAGCAGGTATGTCACATCAAAATTGCCACAACACAGACACACTAATTGTACCCTGTTTCATTGCAGAGGAAGATGGATCTCCTTTGGATATGCCTGTCCCAGATTACCCTGATGGCATGTATGACGAGCCGATAAACATTCCTCAGGAGACTATCCAAAAGGTCCTTGAAACCCTCCAGACCCCCACCTTCAGTCACAAGGATAAGCACAGAATAAGCAGCCATCGCAGAGGATCCACTCACCACCCCAATTGTAAGACCTGACAGCTCCAATACAGCTGAGGACTCAGACGACACTGGCACCAGCTTTGAGAGAACTGTAGATGGAATACAGCGGGAGCTGGCCAAGGAGGTGCGGGTGGGGATGCAAAATATGGCAGCCAGCCTAGAGGGGGTGCGTTCGTGCATGATGTCATCTGCAGATCAGGCAGCAGCTATGCAAGCCCTAACATCTATCTTGCATGAACTGCAGAAAACCCAGAAGGAAATCAGCACAGCTGTAATACAGTTGACCCAACACCTACAACAGCAATCCTGTCAACGCGTGCACGAATGCAACATTGAACCCCTCAGGGCCGACCTGGCTGCCTACCATCATGATGTGGCTGCTATTCTCAAGAACCAGCAGATACTGCTTGCTGCAGTACTGCCCTTAAGACCTTCACAAGGAGTAGCGACCGGGATGTCTGACTCCACGTCTTCTAACACTGAGGTGTGTGTTGCCCCTTCACAACCAACAACAACAAGGACAGAGGAGGCAACAAACACATCAGAAGAAGAAGACATGAAACAGATCACATTCACAAGGAAAATGACCCGGAAGCACTAGTCCCTGCCACATGGCCAACTATTACCAAGGTTCTGCGCTTTGTAACTTGCCAGTCTTGCAACAACGGTACTCAAGCACTGTTCTGCAAACCACTGTATATCTTGTCACCCAGCCCAGTGATTGTCTCTCTCCTACTCATTGGCAAATTCTGTCCCTCTGCACTGTCTGAAACATCAACCCCAGCATGTCAAAAGCATTTTGGTAAACCCTTGTGTTGGATCACAATGTAAGATGTCACTATAATGGACTCACAATCATGGACAATGTACAGATAGCACTACAGCACTTTTCAATAAATAGCACTTACACAACAAATCTGTCTCTGGGTAATGTGACATATCAACTGTGCAGTAGATAACTGTAATGTGCCTACTGTCAAATTACGTAGCTTGTCAATACAACTGTCCTGATATTATGTAGTCAGAGAAATCTGCACAGTGCCCATGATTGCATCATACTCTGCCCATCCTGAGGGACCTATCTGATGAAGTGAGAAACCATACACCATCATGCTGTGTTGGACAGAAGAATGCTTCCTCAGAGGATATCTAAGTCATCAAATAGTGGCCGCAAAATGTTGTCAACATGCAATAATAACACATATAACAGTGCACACTAATCTAAGCATACACTATAGAAACTGCATAAATGAAGGTGTCTGAGTTTACATACAAATAGGTAATCATGCTGAACTGTGTCACAAATGACGTATGAGAGTCATGAAGACAAGAATACAAGAGTGCCAATGAGAACTCATCTTATAAGGGTGTCCTTGATCATCACACTGCAGTCAGACCTAAAACTGTTTCCCCAATACCAAGTCTGGAAGCACTGTTTGTGACTTTGAAAACACACTTATCAATAGAAACACATTGTCATCCATATTAACTGTGATTGGTGGTTGCAACGAAGGGTGTACACTTTGCAAGGTAGCTCTGGGGTAGCTGCCAATCTTACAGCTCAGTTGGGATTTGTTTGTAGCATAGGGCACAAATGTAATAGTACAAAATTCATGTACACTGAATCCAAACCCAGGATCAAGTACCATTCAACACATACTATTAAGGGTTAACCAAATCTTATTAAATGCTAATCACAGAAGAGGAAACTGAGGGAAAAATCTTACCTACCCTAATCTACCCTGACTACTCATTACCCACAACTGTCCCTAACTAACCTAAGCTACACTTACTTATCACATGTAACGAAAAGTTCTAAACATCTAACCCCCACCCCCTTATGAGACGGGACACATGGAGGACAACACATACTAACCTAAACACATACTATACTATCCTAAACAAATATGTATTTTTTTGTATTTTTTTTTTTAAACACACAAGAACCCCAACATAGCCCAACACACTTAATAAGTAAAAATAGAAAGAATCTGGACCCCCCACCCACTAACACTAACTAAACTAACCGCCTATACTAACCAACCTAACACTAAGCCCCCTAAGCCCACTAACTATAAGAACAAGGAAAGAGGACGGAGGGGAGGGAATCATGTCCATCAAAAAATGTCTAGAGGTTGGCCCTCCGGAGGGTCCTCTTGATAGACTTAACACGTCGGTTAATGTGGCGCACATCCCGGCTCAGGTGGCTCAACTTGCGCAGCACACGGTCCATCTTCCGTTCCATGTTGTGGAAGGCTGCAGGGTCAACAGATGGAGCAGTGGCAGTCTGGGTACCGGTAGAGGAGGTCTGTGTGTGTGTGGTGCCAGGCCCAGTGGGCTGTCCTGCACCTGTAGCCATGCTGGGGCCTGGAAGTCCAGCAGATGTAGGCACAACAGTCCCAGCTGTGGGTGGGGCCACCTGGTTTGAATTGGTGGTTGTGCTGGTGGTGGCTGTGGTGGGCAAAGTAGGGCCACCCTGTGGGAAGGCTCTCCATGCCCCGGAGGCCCCGTTCATGGCGATATCGCCGGGCCATCCTCCTGAACCCTGACTCCACCAGCAGGATGTGCTGGTATCTCATGGCCCGGCGCTGGAATTCACGGACCTGATCTGGAGTCATGTTTGCAGCTGTGAAGACAAATGTAAATATTCTACATTAGTAACTGCATTGTGTGAAATGGCACAACAAGTTAATCAGACAATACATCTACTTTACTTGTAACAGCTCATATCATAATACAGATCATTGAATTTCCCTGAGGAAGCACATGGCAGGCCAGCCTACAAAGGTCACATCACACATAGCACATCCATAACCTACAAGATGGGTAACAACTGGCTTTGACTTGCAATCTGAGTTCTGCCAGTTATCAGCTAAGAATCATGCTGCCTATCCTCCGCCAAGACCTGGGCTACAAATGTCAGTGTACGGAAAGCAAAACTAAAGCCACATGGTCTGCAAGTTGTAACTGGACTTGCCAGTATAGTACCAAGTGCCAAACCTGAGTGTGTATACTAGGTTCCAACCAAACAGTCACTTATTCACATGTGTGTGTAACATACTGGTAGCAACAGTACTAGGTACCCCATTCACAAACTCATGCCCATGTTTGAGGGTGGGGGGGTGGATAAACAACTATCAATTTCCAACAACATGTACACCGAGGAGAGTATAGAAAACTCCACACGTGTTTGCCTCTACACACACACCACAGGTAAGGTCTATCAACAATTAGGAGTCAGCAAACCCTAGACCAATCATAGGGCCACAGATGTCAGAAAATGCAGAACTTGGTACACAACATATACTTCCAGTAAGGCCTGACTTACATCAGACACAGAGTTGCAAAAACACCCATGATCATGATTTGCATGCACACCTAGGCCATTGCACTCAAGTTCCACATACTTGTAGCACTACATGTGGAAGTACATGCTGCTAGGAGGTTCTACCTACAGTTTCATAATTACGTTGGTAAATAGGGAAGCAGAAGTCTATTGGAAAGCAATTTGCTGTACCAATCTTGGAGAATGTGGGTCTGACAGGCTGACTAAATCGGAGCTGACTTCCAGTGCGACTCTTGTTGATACAAGTGTCATCCACTTGACTAACCCCAGTATTCACAGTGGGGCCTACAGGAATGGCCTACAATCCCTACATAATACTATTGGATACGCATTGGCCAACTCAAAACATGTGAGAAACTGAAATTCCACTCATGGAACAAGAGAAATGATTGCCCAACGCATCACACCTTGGTATGCGTTCATAACACACGAGTCCATAAACAGCAAACACAACACATAACAGACATATCAACACTTACTGGAGTGGTCGGGGTCCTCATATGTCGCCACCTCTCCCACAGTGTAGGGTGCCGGTCCACCTGTAAGGTATGGAAGGAAGAAATGTGCTCAAAATCTGTGCACAGCGCAACAATTTCATAAACATATACAATGTGTAGGCTGAATAAGGAAATGGCAGCCATTCAGACATGATGGTACTGCATCTGATATATCACTGCCAACTTGTACATAGCATGGGTCTCCTGTGACAGTTACACACATATCTGCACACATACATTGGCCCTAACTATCATGTGGTTGCAAACATGCCCGTAATTGGTGACCAGAACAAAATATGGAGTGTAATCGTCTCATCATGTGCATCCAAGAGAGACATCCAAAGCCTGGTTACTTGAGGACTGCATTACCAGTCAAGCATGCCTTGTGGCCATGACACATTAATGACACATAGGTACAATGTACAGAGGGAGGGGAAGGGACTTTTGTAAGCCCTCCTGTTGTTACATTTGATTCAATTGATGTGGCCCAGTGTGGTTCTAAAAATTCTGGACCCATGTAATTTACTTTGCCACAGCAGTACGATTTTAGTATCAAAAGACCGATAATGACTAGTACACTAAGCATGAGCATTTTCGCTCAATTCCAGCAGCGTTTTCACCTCGAAATCGCCATTTTCGTCCTGCACTCGTGGCTCCCATTTTATACACAGCAGCCATTTTTAAAAGTTGCCCTCACATAGGCTTATAATACAGTCAGATTTGATTCCAAGGACACGTACACCTTGATTGACTTTTCTCTGACCTGGGCAAGCTGGAACCATTGCCTCAGGCCAAACCTGTTTGGTCAGTCCCTCTCCCAGTGGCCGAATCAGATAGCATCAAGGCACACCAGGCCATAAAACCCTTATTATCGCTCACACACCCTGCCTAACTTGCTCACACCTGCACCTGCTCTTTTCTTCTTCTTACTTTACGAGGGGGAGGTGCCCGTTTTTATTAGGGGTCCACACTTATCAGATGTAAAATACTAGGCCTTGCCGGGTAATTTATTATGGGTTGGATGACATGAAATATAAGGTTTCATCATGACACTGTTTTTTCCTTTGTAGTGAAAACATGTGAATGACCAACCAAAATGTCAAGAATGTTTGCCTGTAGCTTAAAAAACTGTATATAAGGAAACCTGACTTTGCATTGAAACACAGTCTCCTGAGAACATACAAATCGTGCTGTTGTACTTCTAGGACACTTGTCAATTGGTTGCAGCCAATAAATTCGATCTTTGACTTCACCTAGAAGACTCTGAGTTTCTGTAGTCTGAATCAGGAAAGTACCCGAGGTCTTTGTGTGTACCCTGGCACCGCTGGGTTACCGGATCAGTACCGGTTCTGAAAAACCCAGTACCTCAGTTGGCGCCCAACGTGGGGCGATACCAGCGGTACCGGTCCAAGCCTGAGGTCCGTGGGGAGCTTCGTGTGAAAATTCTGGAGGAAGGCCGCCACTTCATAGACCCCTGCATGTCGACGTGGTCCGAAAGTCTTTGTTGCGAGGTTCCCCGCTTCCCGACGGCTATGAAGGACTGCTGCCCTGGCTATCGCCCTGATTTGGACCCTTGATTTTTGGTAGAGCGAAACGATAAGACGAGTCTTCTGGTGACGTCATTGATATTTTCAGTTAAGTATAAGTGGAGCGTCTCCCAGTCCTTAGTTGGACACTTGGTTTGGTCCTTAGTTGGACACTTGGTTTGGTCCTTAGTTGGACACTTGGTTTGGTCCTTAATTGGACATTTGGTTTGGTATCCCTTTGGGATCACTTTGATTTGGAACTTGCAAGTACCAAAGCCGAAGGACTCGTGTATTCACGAGACTATCGTAAACGATAATCCTTTGAAGTTTGAAGCTAGACTAGTGAGCGAAGATGCCTGGTCTTAGCAGACTTGGAAATTTGTTTTGTCTTGATTGTAAAAGGGACTCCCGGTTGGAGGACTCATGTCCGGTTCCTCCGATTGGAACTCCAACCTATGAACTATATGTGAAGCACGGAGTGGGCCCCATCACGTTTAATAAAGTATGGGTCCGCTATTCTCGGAAATAATTGAGAAAAGTTTTTTTTTTTTTTCTTGTAAATATGACTTACAACTAGGATCTGCAAACGGTTCTGTAAGTAAATTGCGACGGCGCTATTTATGAAAAATGGCTAAAGCGCGCTGTATTGTGTGTCCTGAGTGTTTTCTGTTTATATCTGAAATGAGCTCAATGTGTGTTTGTGGGTCTTCTTGATGTTTTCAGTTTGTTAAGTAAAATGTTGGTTAATTAATATTAAGTAGAAACTTAGAAAAAATCCAGAAATGAACCATGTGATGTGCTAACATAGCTATATGTTGCTCTTTAATTTATAGAATGAGAAATTGTGCACATATACAAAACTGCCGTTAAATGCTTAATAAATTAGAAAACACATTCAATAGATATAAATAGGGCCCCCCCCAAAAAAAAACGAAATTATCTATTTTTGCACAAAAATAAATAAATTTACAGCATTTTTCTTAGATGCATTGTATTAGATGTTCACAGGCAAACTTTTCAGCTGCAGTCTATTTGATAGGAATGTTCAATTCAGCCAGCACTTTCCCAGTTAAACATGGGTGGAATTTTGCATAACCTTCCTTTTAAATGAAAGTGGCGCAAAAATGTGACGCATTTCAAGTTAGGCTTATGCGCTTAGGCTTGTGAGTTAATGTATCCCAAATAATAGGCAAGCGATGCAGCTTGCTTTTATATGTGGAATTATCACAAAAAAAAGAATAATTGGGTTCTTATTTTTTTTTAAAAAGAAAATTATTAATTATGGAAAAATTATTTAAAAAATAAGTGCCTTTCAAAATCGTTTTTTAATATTTATAAAGCTTAATACCTATACTATGACCTCCTAACATTAAAATTTAATTTAAGTTATGTTGCACCGCTAAAATGACATTTGTATGTGCAATTTTCCCTTGGCGCAGGAGCAAACAAGCTCATTTCTATAAAGTATAAGTTAATATTTTCAATGGCTGACTCATGGATTGTGTAATAGACATTCTGGTAATGCATATTATGCAAGAAAATTGTAGGATATTGATTTTTTAATGCCTAAAATATCAAAGTCGATTTGGGGCAAAAGCACTGTTTAAACTGCATTTTCTTTCATTCAGAGTACTTTTTAAAATGTCTCAGGCTTCAGTAAATGCATACATTTAGGTTTGATATATATTTGCAGGTTGTGCCTTCTTATGATTCAATGAGTCAATGTGCCAGTACAAAGGCTTGTTTTAATATCAAGGTTGAAGGTTCTAACTTCAGCTGGGCCTACTGAGACGTTCATTCATTCGAGGTTGATGAAATATGTACCATTGCATGGGATTGCAACAAGCATTTATTCTAATAACTGGTATGTGTGTTATTAAGGTTTGTGAATTATTCACAGTAAATGTAGTTTAATAATCTGGAAATAGAGATAATTTTTTTAGCGCCTAAAAAGGAATTTTTTTTTTTTTTTTTTAAATAGAGTGAATTATTGCAGGTTAGAAGGAAAATAGGAAGGCATACTGTCTTTGACAGATTCAGAGTGGCAGAAGCTAGGAGAGCTACAGAGGCTGGCTCAAGTCATGCTGCTGAGATGCTATCTTTAGTTTTCCCATAAACAATGGAGGAGGCTGTCATGTTGACACTTGTGACCTTTTAAATTAGGGCCTTGTCTCTGTGAAATGCAGAATGACCCTACCGGGCCTCTAAAAGTGGGATTTCTGGTTTCTCCAGAAAAACATCAATACAATTAAAGAACTTAATTCCAAAGGGAAAATATAAAAAAAAAGGGGTTTCTTCGAATGTCCCAACATCATGTTAAATGCTCTGCAGAACTGATACATTTGTGTCTCCGCTCTAAAAAAATAAAATGATGCCTGCTAGTTGCTTTTATTTGACAGAAAACGAAGTGTTGCATTAAGTCTTAGAGAGAAAATAAGATGCAGCCCTTTTTTTAAAAATTTTGAAGGCTACATGCCTTAATGAGAACGATTTGCCAATTAAGACTTATTTTTCCAGTGGAAATTGTAGGTGCCAAATTAATATGGAGTGTCAGTGTAACAATTTTTACTTTTAGAAAGGTAAAACTAAGGTGGCTTGATGTTGTGAAGTAACTGACAAGAGGGTAACAGTTAAGTAATGGAAATTTATTTTCATGTATTTGGTCCTATCATGAATTGTTCTTGCTGGTCCTGTATGTTAGAAGAGAAACAGTAAAGTTATATTTGACAGCAGATTTCCATTGCCTGGTGATCTACTGTCAAAAGGAGGGTAAGGATTTTAAACCTGACAAATTAAACAGGCCCAAATATTGGGTTTTGGGCTGCAGGTTTACAGTGCATAAAGTACATGACATGGTGTTGTGTGTCACCGCTTATTCACACATGCTATTGTTTTGTCTATGCTTTTTGTGCTTGATACACAGCAAGTATATCTGATGGCTTGACGTTTTGTGCGTTTTTATTATTTTTTATTTGTTTTTTGCATGTTTGTTGCTGCTTTTGATACTATTACAAGCTCCCCTGTGTTGTGAGGGGATGGTCATGATGATGCCCATCGCTACGCAACAGTTGGTTGAACTTGTTCTGGTTACTAAATTCCACAGATAATGATATTTCATGCTGTGAACATAAAAGACAACACTTCACCAGTGAATGTCTGTTTGGCTATAATGGTATTGAAGGAAAATAAAAAGAGATATACAGGATCAAAGTGTGTCACCTGCAGTTAGTCACGTTACTGCCCCTTCCCTTAAAGGAACAGGTAGCCCTACATTTATGTATCCTTGATTGGACCTAAGGATGAAATTATAGATCTGTGACTCAAGGTGGCCTAATTTCTATATTACATTAGTTAATGATGTTCTGTTTCCTAGGTAGCATATGGCTTTCGTTCCTTAAAAGAAAACCAGGTTTTCATTTTTTCCTGAAGAAGGAACTGAAACATTAGCTAGGAGTACCGTATATGGTGTAGTCGCCAACGGTAGAGTTAAAATTTGTGTAACTTTGGCCTTTGTGTATCACCCGTACTCTTGGTGTTGTGTCACATGCCTGACTATCACCCAAATAATTTTTTTTGTTCTTTCTATAGATTTTTTCTTTGGTTACTTCCCCTGACCAATGTCGCACCATGCTTAGTTATTGAGATTTTAGCTATGTCCTAGTCCCATTTCTCTTTTTCGAATTCCTTTCACCAGTCAGCCCTTTTATTATTATTGATGTATTGTTCAGGTTCACATTTCCAGACTGCAGTGATGTACCAGGGACCCCCATGTTATGTATAATTCCCTTTGGTATGACCAGACTGGTTTTCAAGAATTTGCCTGCTTCAATGTTTTCCAGCCTGACTGTCAGGGTAGCGATAGACTGGTTAACTGACTCAATATTATAGTAAGACAAGTTTTCCATCTCAATAGGAGATATCTTATGTTTACCTTTTTGAACATGACGAATTTTCAATGTCTATTTTAATTTGGTTTTCGGTTCCCTTCTGTTCCTGCTACTTTAATTTTTTGTGGGATCAGATGTGTTCTAATCATGCAAATATCAGGACCCTCTAGTTCTTGTCTTTTTGTTTGCACATTTGACTATTAGCCTGTGTATTGCATAGTGCACCTGATGCACAGTTTTTAAAGGAAGGTTTCTACATGTCCCTGATAATCGGTATCATGTGATTTCTCTATTGAGATGTTCTAAGGTAAGGAGGAACACCTAGACTTAATCATTGAGGCAAATATGTGTTTACCCCATTAGACAATGCCACTGTGTGAGGAAATCCATTCAGATAGAATTTGCATGTAGCTATAGATGGCAGAGAATAATGGAGAGAACCCAATTAAAGATGCTAGAGACCCTGTTTTGCCCTTCTGCCTTTGTCTTTGTATTTTATGCCCATGGTGTATGGCTACGCCTTTGAAGATTGCAGACCACCTGCTTGCAGTCCCCTTGTTAAAAACCATGAACTGTTTTTGTACTAAATTGAAGGAAACTAACAGCTGTGGCACACTTCCTACGTCACTAGATTCTGCGGGTATCAAGTCATAATAACCTGCAGGACATTGATTTAAGCCTAATTCCCATCAGTGACAGCTACAGATGAAAGACGGACGTCTTGGCCCTACAGTCTCAGCACCCAGGAAGTAGCAAAGCTGGACAGCGATCGCCAGCGCATGATATCGTACTTGCTCCATCAGACGGCGTTGGACATCACAAAACCAAAGTTTCAGTGTAAAAGAACTAAAGAGAAGGATTCCTGTTGTTGATGGCAGAGCTGTTTTGAGGTTTCATTTCTCTACCTGTCATGTGCTGGTAACCTCTGACAGTGTGCAATCCCTTGAGCCCCTTGGCCTGAGTTTTGGCCACACACACCCTTTTCTTTGCTCCAACGGAAGAAGGGCAGTGCACCGGAGATTTCAAGTTTGGAAAAAGGCACTATATTTTGGTGCCCATGAAAGAGCAGCTTGAGCGTCCTCTGACACTAAATAATGAGTGTTGGAGTCTGAAAGTGCTGCTGAGCTTGAGCTATTTCCCAATTAATGGTGCTTGCGTCTGCACGAGATGATTTGTGCCCTTGATCAATGAAGAGCACATTGTTTGTAGTGTCTGCCACAGAGGAGAGACACTGGTGCATTGCTTTAAGACATTGAGACTTTCGAGTGAGCTGTGGGTGTTTGCCAGAAGGGCACTCCAACGAAAGCAGTACTTTTCTCACGAAGAGGCCTGAATTGAGAGGCCCATGCGAAAGAAAACAACAAAAGAAAATTTGATGGACAATAGAAGCCTGCCAGAGAGGCTTTTTGAACGGACTCTGGGCATAGTTGGTTTCACAAGAGGTTTCCGTGTGATTGTATAGACTAGGTGTTAGGAGACTGATTGTTTTGCTGGCATTGTTTTAAAGTACTATTCTGTTTAGTAAAAGCAGAATAAAGTCCATTTTCTGTGGAAAGAGTACCCCCTTTTCACCTTAGAGCATTGATGAGAGTCACCACTGTTCCACCTGAACATACAAAAATTACTGAAATGCAGAGGAGCCCTAAAAATGTTACTAGATAATTTTAGGATTTGCTTTTTGGTTAGGGTTGTGAAACATTATTATTTCATTTGTAAATAGTGGTCACTACTTTCTCCCGTTGTCTATATGTTCTTAATAAAGTGTTTTCTAGTGTCTTTCAAACATGACGTTGTCATTTATGGGTGGGATTGTTTTTCTCTACTCAATTGACTTCTGCACCCACTTCCCAACCTATGTCTTTTCCTACTATTGTTTCTTTGCACTCTTTTCACCCTTTTCCTGAACATGAGCAGGTCAGAAGATCAGAATTTGTAAGCAATTCTTTTGTACAGCTTCTGCATCAACACTAGTTAGTAGTGAACATCACTAATTGTTGGGTGTGTGATCTTATGCCACCTACTACAGATAGAGGTATTCCTTATTTTGTCCTGCCATATGTGGCCTTTTGTGCTACTTCATGTTCGAGGAGACCTGTCCAGAGAGAGTTACCAAGTACTAGAATTTTGCTCCAGCAACATCTCCATGGCCTTATAAACATAGACCTGGACTCAGATTAGCATGAGAATAGGTTTATTGCCTATGTAAGGGCAAAAGGAGGGTTTGTGGTTCTAAAAATTCTGGACCCATGTAATTTACTTTGCCACAGCAGTACGATTTTAGTATCAAAAGACCGATAATGACTAGTACACTAAGCATGAGCATTTTCGCTCAATTCCAGCAGCGTTTTCACCTCGAAATCGCCATTTTCGTCCTGCACTCGTGGCTCCCATTTTATACACGGCAGCCATTTTTAAAAGTTGCCCTCACATAGGCTTATAATACAGTCAGATTTGATTCCAAGGACACGTACACCTTGATTGACTTTTCTCTGACCTGGGCAAGCTGGAACCATTGCCTCAGGCCAAACCTGTTTGGTCAGTCCCTCTCCCAGTGGCCAAATCAGATAGCATCAAGGCACACCAGGCCATAAAACCCTTATTATCGCTCACACACCCTGCCTAACTTGCTCACACCTGCACCTGCTCTTTTCTTCTTCTTACTTTACGAGGGGGAGGTGCCCGTTTTTATTAGGGGTCCACACTTATCTGATGTAAAATACTAGGCCTTGCCGGGTAATTTATTATGGGTTGGATGACATGAAATATAAGGTTTCATCATGACACTGTTTTTTCCTTTGTAGTGAAAACATGTGAATGACCAACCAAAATGTCAAGAATGTTTGCCTGAAGCTTAAAAAACTGTATATAAGGAAACCTGACTTTGCATTGAAACACAGTCTCCTGAGAACATACAAATCGTGCTGTTGTACTTCTAGGACACTTGTCAATTGGTTGCAGCCAATAAATTTGATCTTTGACTTCACCTAGAAGACTCTGAGTTTCTGTAGTCTGAATCAGGAAAGTACCCGAGGTCTTTGGGTGTACCCTGGCACCGCTGGGTTACCGGATCAGTACCGGTTCTGAAAAACCCAGTACCTCACCAGCTATGGTGATTTGCACCAACCATGGAGATGTGAAGCCATGTGCATACCTTTGGACTGCCATCCATATTTGGAATGTGGCACAACTAACTCCAACAAACATTCTAAGATGTTAACTGAGGGCACATTACACCTTTTCGCGATGTTTTCAAATCCAGATCTGACATGTATCCAAAAAGATCAAGGAACACAATAATCCCAAACATTCATAGTACTTCTCTGAACGCTTTCCTTCCACACTCACCAGACTCACATGAGACATATGTCTGAGCCACTTTGCTATTATCAATTGACGTGAAGGCAGCACTCATTTTCTGCATCATGTAGTGATTCAAAAGTCAGTCTAGCTATTGCGTCAACAAAGTTAGCCAATATGTTGGTACATCTTTACTTCTCTGTCAATAGTACCCTATACAGACATGATTGGCTCCTAAGTTTACTGAGAACGTGCTACCTGACAGCTAGCAATTGTGATCCTTACCATAGTGCATCAATTATCCCTTTATGTTTCCCCAGCATTACACACAGTCAGCAAGTTAGCTGGCAGATATAATACAAATCATCTAATGTCACTACAGAGCATTTAATCGTGCACATTTACATGATTAGCACTCACCAACAGTGCTACCAATCACAATTCCCAGGTGGTCCAAGAGATCCTGCTCCCTGGTGATGAGGTCAGCCCACCGGTGCTTCAGTTGGTGGTCACTCCTCTGGCTGGCATACACACGCTGCAGGTGATGCAGCACCTTTCCCCACCGGATTTTGCGCGCCTCTGTTGGATACCCCTGCATCACCATGCTCCCTGCCTCGATCATGAGTGGCAAGAAATGGCACACAAGCCATATGAACCCCCCCAACTCCTCTTCACCCATCCTGCCAAGACGTGGCCTACCAGACATAGTGGAAAAGTGAAAGGGAATAGGGGTAAAAGAAATAGAAAGGGGAAAAGGTGGAAAGTAGGGGTACAAATACAGATGAAAAGTAAACTTAACCACTAAAAGAGCCCAACTATCCCAAAACTAACACTACCCACAACAGACTCCCACAAACAACAAAAACACAAGATAAAAGGACAAATGTAGACAAAACACAGTAGTACAGTATACACCAACAATATTTATTTCACAAATGGACAATACAGATAGCAACAGGACAAAAAAGCACAAAATCTCAGGACACCACTCTCTACACAGCCACGCAGTCTAGAAGGATCATATACTGCAAAGTGAAAGTGAAAGTATACCCACTGTACATGATCTGTAAACAGGATATCCTATTACATCACTTCCTGTATGAAATGTCCACCCTTTTTCGCGTTATGCGTCATTTTTTGTCTACCAAAACTGTATTTGCGTCATTTTTTTTAAGCACAGGAGTGAAAATTAGCCCGCATCCACATAATAGTACATGGCCTGTACAAATATCTGGATGCGGGCTAATTTTCAGTCCTGTGCGTCAAAAAAAATGACGCAAATACAGTTTTGGTAGACAAAAAATGACGCATAACGCTAGGAATGTAAAAATTTCAGTGCATTAACTGGTTTTGGGCAATTTTTCTGTTTTTTTGTTATGTTACATTTGGGACACATCAGAGTTAGGGTGATTGAACACACTATGGTGTTGATGGTGTATGTTCACATGTGTGACATCATACTGCAGCGGACCATGATCCGCAACTCCCTTCACAGTATTTTTACGGTTGGCTGATGCAATAGTTGGTCATAAGTGTGGCCTACATATATGTGTAGCACAAATTGTGCATGTTTGGCATCAGGAGAGGATAGCAATGTGACGCAAATATGTACAATATCTAAATGCCTTTGGCTCAAAGTGTGTGCTTTGGCAACTAATATATTTGTTGACCAAATGTGTGTGTATCACATGAAGCATTATTGCACATATGCTTGTATCAATGTGACGTCCATGTGTCCAATCCTTAGATGCAAGTCATTGTGGAAATGAGAGAGGGCATGTGTTAGTCATACATGTAGCAACATCCGTAATGTGGACTTCCAAGATTTAGGGTAACGTAGACACCACATGTGACATAGCATGCACCAAAAAGATGGCAGGCGCTTGTTCATGTCAATGGTCCACATTTTCAACATCCTATGTCCTAGAGTATTGGTAACAGCTTCCTAGGTACTAGTTGGTGAATCCCACAGTGAGTCATACACATGCATTGAGAAAGTGGGTACAATGTTGTTTGCACAGACAGACAAGGGTGAATCTCAAATGTATGATGACACCACAGCTGAGGCCATAGAAGTGAGCCCCAACTATCAAGTGACTGTGGTGGACCAGCATACAAGACAGCATGTGTCCACATATTTCCAGTGATCAATTGCACATAGGTGTCTTGCTCATGTGTGTGGTCCAATGATGATCCTGTATATTGTTTGGGGTGTAATTTGTCACAGTTCGGTCCATGACTCATCACGAGTCAGTGGCAGCTATTCCTGTATCTACTGAGTATCCTTGGTTGATCAATGTGAGTAAAGTGGATGAGGACATGTGAACCTACATGGGGATGGTCCCACCCTGTCACTAAAGACGTGTAATGAGACAGTCAAAAGGGCAACCTTGGTGTGCTGAGTGAGATAATGTCTCAGGTGTCATGTTCCGGCAGGTGTCATTACAACATTTGTACACAGGTTAGCCTCTGCAATTCCCACTGCATCTGGGAACATCATAGCCTCTGTGCTGATTATTATCGCAGCTATTCACCACACACGGCCCATCAATATGTTGTGAGCACTGTGATTCTGTGTGTGAACTGTCAGGGTCCTGACGTGTGTATTTTTCATGGACATTATCAGAGGTTGCTGGTTCTGCTGAAAGCCCCGTACCCTATCCCTGCCTACGGCCCTGGGACACTGTCACACTTTGTCATTCATGCATAAATGAGACCCAGACAGGGGATGGGCCATGAATTTTGCTTTTCCCAGAGGATTTTACTCAAATGGTACAGTTAAAAGGCAGATGATGCTATACAATGTATTTGTGTATGCATTGAAGAAGCCCATGCCCAATACCCCCTGATGAATGAGAGGTTTGCTAACGCAAGTGTGGTACATATGTAGACACAGGGATACTTTAGTGTAACGCACGGACAGATACTAGTCAGGCTGACAGAATGCAGGGTGAATTAGGATACAGCAATTTGACAAGTTACAAAATCAGTGGTCTGACTCAGACTGTTTGGAGGACAAACTAGACAGTTGACATGTCAAACTGTGTATGTCCTGTGTTTTTGAAGGTGATAAATGAACCCAAGGGTTGTGTTACACAGCTTAATTAGTATCAATGCTTAACGGTGTAATTGACTAAATGGCAAGTCCTATGCTGTTCCAGGCATCAGCAGGGGCAGTGCTTGTTGAAGTGGGTGGTGTACATGGAGGTGATCACAGGTGTGGGCTGCATCTGTTTCTCACCAGTCCTGTAGGTGAGATTTGCATTCTAAGGGCCCACAGACATTTTCACACGGGAAGCAATCTACAGGTGCTAACAGGGTTTTGAAACTAGAAGACAGTGTATAAATTAACCTGACATCCATGCAGTCAGAAGTTCTATGCATACCATAGGAAAGGGTGTAGCACACTGGATTGCTAATGTTGGTCTGTGTGTGTAGAGGAGGGAATATCAGGGTACACATCTTAGTATTCCAGGAACCTCTTCTGACAGGTGGGTTGTGACCAGGTGCATGGGTGTGTCAGGAGTTAGGAAACGGGCTGACATGTACATGGAATGTCATGTGTGCAATGCTGCTCATATGTGTGGCACTTGCGCTGTCTATGTTCTGCTTCTATGGAACTCTGGTCACAGATAGTCCTTGCAAATAGTGGATGCAGTTGGACTTACTGCTGTCAAGGGTCTGGTCAGCCATTCCTGTTACTGATGCAAAAGCACATTGACTGCCTCATGTATGAGGCTTGTTTTCCCCTTATTGAGTGATGGTGTCTTAGTTGTGTGCCATATGCTGCGTTGGACCTTGATTTCAACATGTATGTGTGAAATAGGTGTGGTCCTCTGCTATTGGCCTTCAAAGGACAAATGTACATCATAGATGTAAATTACAGTGTGTGTGTGTGTGACCATTGTATGTTAGGCATCACATTAGCTCTGGGATTTTCAGTGTCCTAATCATTATCTCTGCAATGCTCCATGAGGCAACACTCTTATTCTGATAAGTAGAGATGAAGGTGTGCAACAATGAATAGCCAGACCATGATATGGTGATTATTATAGGTGTTTATTTAAATTAGTTAACTTAAGTGGTGAAGGTGATTATATTTAAAAGAAACTGTTGACGATATGTTGCCGCCTGCTTATACCAGCGGCCGTGTTCTGTAGTTCCCCCTCATGTTGCAGGCCACCATCCTCCTCTTCCTCCTCTTCAGGCATGTGTGGCTCTGGTTCCAGGAGGGGAATGTTCCTTTTGATGCAAATGTTGTGCAATATTGCACATGTTAGGATGATCTTACAGACCATCTCCGGGGAATATAGGAAGCTACCACCAGTGATGTCGAGGCACCGGAACCTTGACCTGAGGATGGCGAAGGTCCTCTCGACTATGCTGCGTGTCCTCCTATGTGAGTTGTTGTAGGTACGCTCTGCAGCAGTACTCAGGTTGCCAATAGGAGTCATAATCCATGGCTGGATGCCATACCCCTGATCAGCTGCAAGAGAAAATGAATGGGATCATGTTGATGTAGCTGGCCCTATTGAAATTACTTTTCATGGCAGTAGTTGTCTTGTGTTGTCTGTGACTCTTTTGTGTTATAATGTAGCATCCTAGGCTTGTAGGATGTACCATCTGTATTGTGTTGTTTCCTTGGCTGAACAAGTGTTTGTCTGCTAACCGGTTGTCAGCAGTATGTTTTGGGATTTGCAGTACAGTGTCCCCTCCCTAGCATTGTGACTTCTGATACAGGTGTCCGTGTGTCTTCACTTGGGGTGAAATGATAGTTCCATACACAGGTTAAAATTGACAGTGGTGGTAACACGTTCATATAAATGTACCCTGGACATCCCATACCTTTAGACTTATGCAATGGATTAATGTAAACGTCATTGGGACACTTACATTTTTCAAGGTGACATTTAGGCAACGCACTCCACACGTTGTGTTCTTTGACATCTTAACATTAGGTTGTACTGTAATTTCAGATGTGTGACAGGTTCACTGCAGACCTAAGAAACATGGCTAGCGATGTCACGACCTCAGTGTGTTCCTGTCGACATGTTGCTGTTGTGGTGTATGTGTTGTGTGTCCTAGAGGGTTGCTGTGCAGTGTGTATATAAGTAGGTTTTTGTACTTACCAACAAGTAGTCCATTGCCATACCGTCCATCCTGGAAGTGTTCATTGATGGTGCAGTGAGGAAGATGAAGGAGTTATGGACACTCCCAGGATATTTAGCCACGATGTTGGTGATCAATCCTTGGTGATCGACTATGGCCTGCAAGTTGATGGAATGTGTGTGCTTCCTGTTGCGGTAGAGGTGTTCAGTTTCAGCAGGTGGCAGAAGGCGTACATTTGTGCAGTCGATTGCACCAAGGATATGTGGGAAGCCACTGATGAGGTAGAACCCCTGTTTTGTTTCCTGCTGCTTCTGCAGTGTGTTAGGGAAGCAGATGTGGCGGGGTGTAAGTCCAATGATGGCATCCAGTACTTTGGGCAAAAAGGCGGAGAATGATGGTTGTGATATTCCGGCAACCAGGGCACATGTTGTTTGAAAAGAGCCACTTGCCAGCATATGAGGTACAGCAAGCAGCTTGGTTTCTGTTGGGATGGTGCGGGGTGTCAGCAAAGTGGGTGCCAACTGCGGTTCAATGTTGCGCAGCAGCTGCTGAATGGCCTGCCAGTTCAATCTGTACTTCTGGATGATGTTGTGTTCCCTGAGGCCCTGAAGGGTTGTTCTGGGGTGAAATATCCTCTCCTGCCTTCTGTGCTGCCTTTGGGGTCCCTGCTGGCGTTGTTGTAGCTGCTGTTGTTGCTGCTGGGCTCTGCGTCTGCGTGCACGCTGGATTAGAATCAACTCCATGCCTCCCTGTTGCTGCTCTGCTGCTCTGCTGTTGCTTCTGTGTGTTCTGATTAAATACAGGTGTGTTTGCCCCATTTTAACGCCTGCCCTGACCCAGGCGTTCATTTTTTACGCAAATCGGACTGTGCGTCATTTTCCGGCTCCGCCTCCCGGCCATGCGTCATTTTTGCCTGAAAGCATAAATATGACGCACGGCCGTTTAAGTCATTTTTTGGACGGGAACGCCTACCTTGCATATGATTAACCCAAGGCGGGTTGCCGCATCCCAAAAATGACGCACACAGCGGAATTTTGTCGTCCGCAGGCTCGGGCGTGAAAGTTTAAATACGGGGCAACGTTTGCGCTGAATGTTCGTCAAACATTTTGACGCATATTTGGCGCAGACGGTGCATAAATATGCCCCTCAATGTGTGGGTGATGACAGAGAGCAGAGGCAGTGATGAGCCATTTATTTTTAATTTGTCACCTTTTTGTGTTTACTGTCTTCATGTATTTTCAGGATATGAACTAGATGCTGGATGTATGAGCAAGCTTTGACATGGTTCATATGTTCCCGTGACACGTCATCTTGCAATATGGCTTAAGTGCGGGAATAATCCAGACTATGTGGCCTGTCGTCAAATGGCAGACTGGAGTGGCGTGTGACAGCTAGAGCAGTGTATACCTGCAGAAGATAAGGGATGGGTTGTACTTGTCAGAGTGCTATATATTGATCCAAGATGGTGCCTAAGATTGGATCTTACTCATGGAGAAAGACAGCATCCTTAAGCCGTTTTGAAGCCACCCATAACGAGCTTTTGTGATCTTTGAGTGTGTTGTTATTATGGAGATCTACGGGAAAGATACACATGATGATCCGCTGTGGGCAGTGGACATGTGGAGAGACTTGAGTATGGACAAACCAGAGCACCCTGTCTCAGGTTTGATCCTATGCTATGAATCGAGCTATTGTTGGGTATGGACCAAGGGCCTGGTACCAGCTTATGAGCATGGAAAGAGTTAATCCATCTCTATTGCGGGACATAAGAAGCATGAGAGATGTGCCTGCTGGGAACTGTGAAGGATGAGAGCAGGAAGAACTCAGTGGCATTTCCAATAGGTGCAGTTATGATGTAAGGTGGTCCCTTGGAGGTGTGCTTCATCCAAGGGGTGGGATGGTGGAGGAGGCGCAACGGATAGAGCAGTGCCTAGAAACATGCTATGTGGTACCTTGGAGGTGGATGCTGACTTGGCTCACACTGTGGTATGAGCACACAAATTGTGAAACACAGGTGGGTATAGAGTCCTTCTTTGACACTGTTGATGGCTCAGTGGGGACCACAGTCACTATATCAGATCAGTTTCGGAAATCCCGACATATGGGAGGTGGATTCCAGTTTATTAGTTGGGTGTACAAGATCTGAGAAATTTTTGTTTTGTTTTTGTTCTCATGTTTTTTTAAGATGAAGTTATGGGCCATATGTTAGAACCTCTAGTTGTTTTGCTTTAAAACATATATTTATTTTTATTCCAGAATCAGAACGTCGGACTGTGAAATTATTTCAGAGTTATCCATTGATTCTCTAGGCGTCACAGGCTTTCAAAGGCAAATCAAAGCTAATGGATTTTCGAGTCCTTCACCGTTTTGCTATTGTTTCCACTAGGGGTGTATGAATATTCTGCCCAATTAGAAGGTGTTCGCTGATCCCACCCCACACCGCTCCTCCATGGACAATGCCACCAAGATTTATTTTGTAGAAAGTCAAATCTGGGTAAGTGGTTTTGAGAACCATATAGACAAGGGAATGCACAGATTTGTCTTCTGCACTTAGGTGCTTTGCAATTGTGGAACTAAACTGCAAAAAGCTCTTGGAAAATCATTTTCAAAGTCATGTTTGAACATATTTTTATCGAACTTTCTCTTTAACCGAACACTACGGCCCTCATTACAACCCTGGCGGTCAGTGTTAAAGCGGCGGTAAGACCGCCAACAGGCCGGCGGTTAAAAAAATGGAATGA
Source organism: Pleurodeles waltl (assembly GCF_031143425.1). Classification (NCBI taxonomy): domain Eukaryota; kingdom Metazoa; phylum Chordata; class Amphibia; order Caudata; family Salamandridae; genus Pleurodeles; species Pleurodeles waltl. The sequence goes on along the minus strand of NC_090445.1, from coordinate 1,505,897,051 downwards.
TGACCGTGGCGGAAACCGCCAACATAGACAGCCACTTTAACACTCCGACCGCCACGGCAGTACAAACAAACAGCATGGCGATCACCACCAACAGACAGGCGGAACACAATGTACCGCCCACACTATTATGAGAGGACAATCCACCTCCTTTTCCAGGGCGGAATCAATGCAAACAAAAACACGGCGGAAACAGGGCTTGGAAGGGAAAACACTCACCTCTACACATTCCACGAGGAACCAGGATGCCATGGAGCCTGAACTCCAAATACTCCCTGCGATAGTATTCCTGCTCCTCTACCAGGAGCACGAACGACGGCGGCGACGACCACAGTGAGTACTGCACCTACAACACAGGGGATGGGGGAGGGAAAAGAGAGTGACACACACACGCAACATGCAATACCCCACCCCCACCCTCACCCACAACAACATACACACACATACATACAGCAACATTACATTTACCCCCCCAACCCACCCTGGAAGAATGCAGTGACAAAAGGAAATGAGTTGAACGATTGTAATCATGAAAAATCCATTAGTCAAAACGTTATATACAGTAGAAACAATTATGTACACCAACTATACAAGTCCGGATAGTGCACCATTCATAGTCCGTGGACCACTGGGCCCAAAATGCATACCAGACTCCAAACGGAGAGAACACTCCTGGGACATCAGATCGAAATGAAACAGGCACCTCAGGGGGAAGGGAAGGGGGGGCTCCTCAGCCGGATGAGTGTACGATGCCAGCTCTACGAGGCGGCTCCATGCCCAATGATGTATCCTGGGGAGTGCAAAGCCACAGTCTCTCAAGTCTCTCCAGTGGGTGGTTTGCCCACTGCTTTATCCTGGGGAGTGCAAAGCCACAGTCTCCCAAGTCTCTCCAGTGGGTGGTTTGTCCACTGCTGTATCCTGGGGAGTGCAAAGCCACAGTCTCTCAAGTCTCTCCAGTGGGTGGTTTGCCCACTGCTTTATCCTAGGGAGTGCAAAGCCACAGTCTCTCAAGTGGATGCCTTTCTCCACTGGTTCTGGAGGGGGCGTTGTGCCCAGAGTGCTTCATCCTGCCAAGGACTCAGGTAGTGGATGCATGTCTCCACTGGTTCTGGAGGGGGCTTTGTGCCCAGAGTGCTTCATCCTGCCAAGGACTGAGGTAGTGGATGCCTTTCTCCACTGGTTCTGGAGGGGGCATTGTGCCCAGAGTGCTTCATCCTGTCAAGGACTGAGGTAGTGGATGCCTTTCTCCACTGGTTCTGGAGGGGACTTTGTGCCCAGAGTGCTTCATCCTGCCACGGACTGAGGTAGTGGATGCCTTTCTCCACTGGTTCTGGAGGGGGCATTGTGCCCAGAGTGCTTCACCTGTGAAGGACAGAGGTAGTGGATGCATGTCTCCACTGGTTCTGGAGGGGGGACTGGTGCCCAGAGTGCTTCATCCTGCCAAGGACAGAGGTAGTGGATGTATCTCTCCACTGGTTCTGGAGGGGGCCTTGTGCCCAGAGTGCTTCATCCTGCCAAGGACAGAGGTAGTGGATGTATCTATCCACTGGTTCTGGAGGGGAACTGGTGCCCAGAGTGCTTCATCCTGCGAAGGACAGAGGTAGTGGATGCATGTCTCCACTGGTTCTGGAGGGGGACTGGTGCCAAGAGTGCTTCATCCTGCGAAGGACAGAGGTAGTGGATGCATGTCTCCACTGGGTCTGGAGGGGACTGGTGCCCAGAGTGCTTCATCCTGTGAAGGACAGAGGTAGTGGATGCATGTCTCCACTGGTTCTGGAGGGGGACTGGTGCCCAGAGTGCATCACGCATCCCGTGACGGTCCCAGTTGCGTCGGTGCCCCTGCCGCTCATGGGCTAGCGGTGCTTGAGTTGGCGGTGCCCTGTTCAGCGGTGCTTGAGTTGGTGGTGCCCTGTTCATCAGTGCTTGAGTTGGTGGTGCCCTGTTCAGCGGTGCTTGAGTTGGCGGTGCCCTGTTCAGCGGTGCTTGAGTTGGCAGTGCCCTGTTCATCAGTGCATGAGTTGGCGGTGCTCTGTTCAGCGGTGCTTGAGTTGGCGGTGCCCTGTTCAGCGGTGCTTGAGTTGGCGGTGCCCTGTTCAGCGGTGCCTGAGTTGGTGGTCCTTCATTGCCCAGCTTGTCTGGGGCTGGCGGGGCCCTCCTGGGCAGCTGGGCTGTGGCTGGGGGGGCCCTCCTGGGCAGCAAGGATGGGGCTGGCGGTGGCCTCCTGGGCAGCTGGGCTGTGGCTGGCGGGGCCCTCCTGGGCAGCGAGGATGGGGCTGGCGGTGGCCTCCTTGGCAGCTGGGCTGTGGCTGTCGGGCCCTCCTGGGCAGTGAGGATGGGGCTGGCGGTGGCCTCCTGTGCAGCGAGGATGGGGCTGGGGGTGGCCTCCTGTGCAGCGAGGATGGGGCTGGTGGTGGCCTCCTAGGCAGTGAGGATGGGGCTGGTGGGGCCCTCCTGGGCAGTGGGGATGATGGCGGTCTTCTCCGCCATGCTGCTCCTCCCAGACTTGCCGGGTTTCTTGTGGCCCTTCCCCACCTTGGGAGGAGTCACAGCTGAGTCCACACTCCCACTGGGGCCCCTGGGAGCGGCTTGGGTGGCTGGAGTCTTCCCCCTCTCCCGCCGGGCACTGGCCAACTTCTGGTGCTTCACGGGGGGACTGGCTGTGCTGTGGCTCCGTGCAACACTGGCTGTTCTGGAGGCCGGTGCACTCCACATAGCTGTGACCACAGGCACCACTGGTCCCGGAGATGTTGTGGCTGAGGTGCAAGTTCGGGACCTATGAGTTGGACGGGGGTGGGGTGGGAAATAGGTCAAGGCTGGACAGGAAAAGTTGTTTGGACACACTGGGACAGGTAGCTGGAGGGGGTTTGGGAGTGGAGGAAGAGGTGGTGGTTGTAGGAGGTGTACGTTTTGTGGCTTTAGGTGCAGGTGCATGCGCTGGAGGCTGTCGTGAGGTGGATGGCTGTTGGGTGGGTGTGTGCCTGCGTTTGTGTATTTTCGGAGGGGGCGTCACAGACACACTAGGAGAGGACACAGGGGACGTGTGTATGGTAGTGGAGGTGGTGACTGCACATGAGCGGAGTGTGCTGGTGGGTGTGCTGGTGCGGGACGTAGTGGCTGTAGAGGTAGTGCATGCAGGTGTGAGTGTAGACGAGACTGGGAGGGAGGAGGGAGACGATGAGGAGGGGGACACAGTGGAGGCAGTGGATGTTGGTGTGTCTGTATGTGTGTGATGCTTGCGTGAGTGCCTGTGGGATGTGTGGTGCTTATGTTTGCCTGAGCTTCCCTTGTGTGGTGAGGTGTGTGCAGGCTGGTTTGATGGTGTGCTTGGGATAGGCAGACGTACAGGGGATTGGGTCTGGGTGGAGGAAGTTGGAGGGGGGAGGCTAGACACAGGGACAAATGCTGCCATCAGTGCTGAGGCCAGAGTTTGAAAGGCTCGGTGAAGGGCCGCCTCACCAGAATGAATGCCCTCCAGGAATGCATTGGTTTGTTGCAAGTGCCTTTCTACACCATGGATGGCATGCAAAATGGTAGACTGCCCAACAGTGAGGGACCTGAAGAGGTCAATGACCTCCTCACTGAGGGCAGCAGGGGTGACAGGGGCAGGGGCTGAGGTGCTGGGGCGAAGGTGATGCCCACCCTCCTGGGTGAGCGGGCACGGGCGAAGGCTGAGGGGCTGCTGGGAGGGCGGTGCTGGTAGGGGGGGTGGCGGCTGTACCTGTAGATGCGGGGGCACAGATGTTGCCGCCACCACAAGGGAGCTCCCATCGGAGGACGAGTCCGTGTCACTGGTTTCAGCTCCTGTCCCCGCCATGGTGCTCCCCTCGCCCTCTGTCCCACTGGTGTATTCTGAGTCCGTAGTGAGGCCCTCCATGGCCATGTGGGATGTAGCTCACTCGTGCCCTGGTGCCACTGCTCCTCCGCCTGATGATGCTAATGCATGCATTTACAGGGAGACCACAAAAAAGGGGGGGGGAACAGAAGAAAGACATGTTGAGTGCATGGATTACCGCTACCGTTGGCGGACAAGACAGACACAGAAGCCCCCTACACTACGTCGCGTTCTTGGGCTCTACATGGCAATTCATGGGAAATGGCCTACAAGGCTATGGACGACATCTGCACACATAGATTACACAGGTGCATGAATAGCTGTACTTGGCACTCTACAGGGGTGGGGTGGGGGTCCACAGGGCCATGCCCTACGGAGGGGCCTAGCCTACGGAACTCACCCTGGCCTAGGGAAACCCACAGCCCTCCTCATCCACCCAGACACCTCCACTGCGCGCAAAGTCAGCTGAATCTTGCGTACCGTCACGGCCGGCGTACATCGTCATTGGCTCCTGGGACCCATATGGTCCAATGTTAACCAATGCAGCATTGCGCTGCGGTCTTCGACCGCCTACCGCGACGGTGTACAACGCCAGCGCAGTTACCTCACATCCCACTGTCCCACTTTACAGGTCAGGCAGCTGCCATTTCAGGGGCCCACATGGCCTAATTACCAACTGCGTCACACATACCTAGGCCTAGTCTCAACACACAAACAGGCCACATTGTGTGTATGATTGGTGTTCTGTGTAGACTGTGGGTACATACCTCTGAGTTGTTTGACTCTGTGCTCGCTGTTGTCCTTCATAGGCACCATCCGCTGGGACATGTGAGGAGATGGCGGAATCCTCCGTTGTACCGACTGTGCCACAATCCAGGAACTGTGTACACAGTTGGAGCCTGACCTGATGTCAGCAATCCGCCATCCCACAGGAATCCCCCCTCAAGTGCTATCAGTGCTCCATTTCCTTGCAAGTGGGTGTTTTCAAACAACTGTGGCCATGGCATCAGGGATGTCCCAGCCTATGTTTTCAACGTATGGTCCTGAGTGTTGTCTGCCCTGCTGAAACACATGCGGAGCTACATCGTTTTCCCTCAGGTGGAGGATTTGCCCACAGTGAAAGGTGACTTCTATGCCCTTGGACATATCCCCAACATCATAGGTGCCATGTGGCTTTGGTCCCCCCCACAGGAGTGAACAGGTGTACAGGAACCGTAAGAGTTATCATTCCATGAATGTACAGATGGTATGTTTGGAAGACCAGTACATCTCCCATGTGAATGCCATGTTCCGTGGCTCAGTGCATGACGCCTACATCCGGCGGAATAGCAGCATCCCTTATGTGATGGGTCAACTCCAGAGGCACCGTGTGTGGCTATTAGGTGACTCTGGTTACCCCAACCTGTCATGGCTACTGACCCCAGTGAGGAATCCCAGGACAAGGGCAGAGGAACGCTATAATGAGGCCCATGGGCGAACTAGGAGGGTGATCGAGCGGACCTTCGGCCTCCTGAAGGCCAGGTTCAGGTGTCTGCATATGACAGGTGGACCCCTTTTCTACTCACCAAATAAGGTGTGCCAGATCATCGTGGCCTGCTGTATGCTTCACAACTTGGCTTTGCGATGACAGGTGCCTTTTCTGCAGGAGGATGGTCCAGATGGCGGTGTTGTGGCAGCTGTGGAGCCTGTGGACAGTGATGAGGAGGAAGCAGAGGAAGAAGACATGCAGAACAGGGACTCAGTGATCCAGCAATATTTCCATTGAAACACAGGTTAGAATACATTCCTGCCTACTACATGTACTTTTACACTTCTTCCTCTATCCTGTCTGTCGTTTTCACCCAGTGTATGGTCACTGAGTTGTCACTTTCCCTTACGGTTTCACAGGTGTGGGTCCCAACGTGTGTCATCTGCTTAGATTCCTCATAGACTAGAGCTGTGTGACATAGGTATGTTGACATTACTATTTCAAGAACATTTTGTTACTGTAATTGCAAATACACTATTTCGAAATCACAGACAGGCTCCAGATCTTTTGGTGCTTTAGGTGGGTTTATTTAAATTAAAATATATTGGAGGGGGAAGTTAAATGGTGAGGGGTGATGGCGGAGGAGTGTCCATGACAGAGTCCAATCTATTAGTCTCACAGGTGCATTGCCCATATGGGCATAGGAAGTGGAGCTGGGGCAGTTTAATTATGGACAGGGTGACAGACAAAGTGGGTCAGTGGGATGACAATCAGGGTGGTCTCATTTATTGGCGGGGGTCTTGGCATCGTGCTCTGTTTTGTTCCTGGATCTCAGGGACCGTTTGCGGGGTGGTTCTCCGTCTGCAGGGGGTGGGGTGCTGGTGTGGTGGTCCTGTGGCGGTGCCTCCTGTCCACTAGCGCCGGCGGAGGTGGTGGGCTGTTCATCGTCCATGCTACTGTCAGGGGCCCCTTTTAGTGCCACAGTGTCCCTCCTGGTGTTGAGTACTTCCTTCAGCACCCCTACGATGGTGCCCAAGATGGAGCTGATGGTTCTGAGTTCCTTCCTGAACCCCAAATACTGTTCCTCCTGCATCCGCTGGGTCACCTGAAACTTGGCCAGTACCGTTGCCATTGTCTCCTGGGAGTGGTGGTAAGCTCCCATGATGGAGGAGAGGGCCTCGTGGAGAGTGGGTTCCCTTGGCCAGTCCGCCCCCTGTCGCACAGCAGCCCTCCCAGTTCCCCTGTGTTCCTGGGCCTCCGTCCCCTGGACCGTGTGCCCACTGCCACTGCCCCAGGTCCCTGTTGTTGTTGGGGTGGTGGGTTATCCTGAGTTCCCTGTAGTGGTGGACACACAGCTGATTGACGTGTCCTGGGGACGGAGGTATGGGCCCGCTGGGTGGGTGCTGTGCTGGTGTTTCCTGAGGGGGGAAGGTCTGTGGTGGCCTGTGCCTGTGTGAGGGGAACCGACTGTCCCGAGGCCCACGATGGTCCGGGCTGGTCATCTGGATCCAGGTGGACAGAGGTGCTGACATCACTGTGGGCCTCTTCTGTGGGTGGAGTGGACATGTCTGGACCCTCCTGTCTGGTGACGTTGAGTAGTGGTCCTGCAGGGGTGGAAAGGCATGATTATTGCATCTGTGTGTGTCATGGTGTGCAATGGGTGGGTGACCGTGTACCCCAGTGCTGGCATTCCTGTGTGTGAGCTTGTGTGATGATGGTTTAGGGGGGTGTATGGGTATGTGCAGTGGGCATGCTTTAGTGGTGGGTGTCCGTGCGTTGTTGTTGCATGCAGGGCTTGGTATTGGAATGTGTGATTTGTGATATTGGTACATTTGTGAGGAGTTGGAGTGATAGGGGTGAGGGCGAGAGTGGGGGTATGTGATGGCATGCAGGTAGGGTAGGGGATGTAATAGTTAAGATTTGACTTACCTGAGTCCATTCCTCCACCGACTCCTGCAAGGCCCTCAGGATGCAGAATCGCCAAGACGTGCTCCTCCCATGTTGTTAGTTGTGGGTGGGGAGGTGGGGAGGTGGGGGTCCGCCGCCAGTCCGCTGAACCGCCTGGTGGTGTCTTGAGACCACGGAACGCACCTTCCCACGTAGGTCGTTCCACCTCTTTCTGATATCCTCCCGATTTCTTGGGTGTTGTCCCACTGCGTTGACCCTGTTGACTATTCTTCGCCATAGCTCCATCTTCCTTGCAATTGAGGTGTGCTGCACCTGTGATCTAAATAGCTGTGGCTCTACCCGGATGATTTCCTCCACCATGACCCTGAGCTCCTCCTCCGAGAACCTGGGCTGTCTTTGCCGTGCCATGGGGTGGTGTAGGTGATGTGTGGGGTGGATTGTGTGGTGATATGTGTGGTGATATGTAGTGGTGTGTTGTGTGAGGTGCGTGGAAGTTGTGTGGGTGATGGTGTTTTGTGCCTGTGGATGCTAATTTGTTGATAGTGGTGTCTCTCTCTGGCCTTCGGTCGTGATTTGTGGTCGTAGGGGTTTGTGGGTGATGTGGGTGTGTGTTTTATATTGTATTGGGAGTGTGGGAGTGGTGTGTGTATGTTTATCAGGTGTGTGTATTTCGAATTGTCCAATGTGGTGGTGTTTTGGAGATGTGTGTGTACTTTGAGCGCGCCGGTGTGTACCGCCAATGGAATACCGCGGTTGAAAGACCACCGCATGGATTCGTGGGTGGTGATAGTGTGGGCGTTTTTCTGTTGGCGTGACGGGGAGGTTTTGTTTTCGCCAGTTTGTGTGGGTATCTGAATTTTGTCAGATTCCGAGATGTGGGTCATAATAGCTGTGGCGGAATTCCGCAGCCGCGGCGGTGTGTTGGCGGTCTTCTCCACGGCGGTAAGCGGCTTTTACCGCCAATATTGTAATGACCCCCATAATTATCACTTACAGACTTGATCGTGCCACAATCCATAAACTGTGTGCCCAGTTGGAGCCAGACCTGATGTCAGCTATCTGCCATCCCACAGGAATACCACCTCTAGTGCAGTTCCTGTCAGTACTCCATTTCCTGGCAAGTGGGTCTTTTCAAACTACAGTGGCCCCTGCATCAGGAACGTCACAGCCAATGTTTTCAAACGTGTTGTCCAGAGTGTTGTCTGCCCTGCTGAAACACATGCGCAGCTACACCGTTATCCCTCAGATGGAAGACTTGCCTACAGTGAAAGGTGACTTCTTTGCCCTGGGACATATCCCCAACATCACAGGTGCCATTGACGGGACACATGTGGCCTTGGTACCCCCCGCAGGAGTGAACAGGTGTAAAGAAACCGGAAGAGCTACCATTCAATGAATGTGCAGATGGTGTGTTTGGCAGACCAGTACATCTCCCATGTGAACGCCAAATTTCCAGGCTCAGTGCATGACGCTTACATTTTGAGGAATAGCAGCATCCCTTATGTGATGGGGCAACTGCAGAGGCACTGTGGCGGTCATTCTGACCGCGGCGGGAGGCGGTCGTCGCCCGCCATGCGGTCACCGCCAAATGGCCGTTCCGCGGTCAGGAGTCCGCGGATGCCATTCTGGCTTTCCCGCTGGGCCGGCGGGCGACCGCCAAAAGGCCGCCCGCCGGCCCAGCAGGAAAGCCCCTGCAACATAGAAGCCGGCTCCGAATGGAGCCGGCGGTGTTGCAGGGGTGCGACGGGTGCAGTAGCACCCGTCGCGATTTTCACTGTCTGCAAAGCAGACAGTGAAAATCTTCATGGGGCCCTGTAAGGGGGCCCCTGCACTGCCCATGCCAGTGGCATGGGCAGTGCAGGGGCCCCCAGGGGCCCCACAACACCCGTTCCCGCCATCCTAGTTCTGGCGGTGTAAACTGCCAGAAACAGGCTGGCGGGAAGGGAGTCGGAATCCCCATGGCGGTGCTGCAAGCAGCGCCGCCATGGAGGATTCCCTGGGCCAGGTGAAAACCGGCCCTGGAAGAACCGCCAGCCTGTTGGCGGGGCTTCCGTTGCCCTCCACCCTGGTGGTCATAGACCGCCAGGGTTGGAATGAGGGCCTGTGTGTGGCTAATAGGTGTGGACAAGGACACTATACCGTGTGAATGATTGTCTGGGTCTGGTGTTGTCCCTAAGGGTTAGTGTGTGTCTAACAGTTGTCCCTCGACATTTGCAGGTGACTCTGGGTACCCCAACCTGTCATGGCTACTGACCCCAGTGAGAAATCCCAGGACAAGGGCAGAGGAACGCTACAATGAAGCACATGGGCGAACTAGGAGAGTGATAGAAAGGACCTTCGGCCTCCTGAAGGCCAGGTTCCGGTGCCTCCATATGACAGGTGGTTCTCTCTACTACTCACCAAAGAAGGTGTGCCAGATCATCGTGGCCTGCTGTATGCTGCACAACCTGGCTTTGCGACGACAGGTGCCTTTTCTGCAGGAGGATGGTCCAGAAGGAGGTCTTGTGCCACCTGAGGAGCCTGTGCACAGTGAAGAAGAGGGGGCAGAATTAGAGGATATCAACAACAGAAACACCGTTATCCAGCAATACTTCCAGTGAGACAGCGGTAAGAAGACATCACTGCCTCACACATCTCATACAATTGTTAGACCTATCATATGTCTGTCACTTTCACCAAATGTATGGACCCTGACTTGTCACTTTGTCTTCCCATTTCACAGATGTGGGTCCCACTGTGTGACCTCTGCTATATTACCTCATGGACTATGTAGGAGGCTGGCCTGGCTTGTAGTGGGTACCAAGGGGTACTTACACCTTGCACCAGGTCCAGGTATCCCTTATTAGTGTAGAGGGGTGTCTAGCAGCTTAGGCTGATAGAAAAGGTAGCTTAGCAGAGCAGCTTAGGCTGAACTAGGAGGCGAGTGAAGCTCCTACAGTACCACTGGTGTCATATGCACAATATCATAAGAAAACACAATATACAGATATACAAAAAATAAAGGTACTTAATTTTTATGGCAATATGCCAAAAGTATCTCAGTGAGTACCCTCAGTATGAGGATAGCAAATATACACAAGATATATGTACACAATACCAAAATATGCAGTAATAGCAATAGAAAACAGTGCAAACAATGTATAGTCACAATAGAATGCAATGGGGGCACATAGGGATAGGGGCAACACAAACCATATACTTTAGAAGTGGAATGCGAACCACAAATGGACCCCAAACCTATGTGACCTTGTAGAGGGTCGCTGGGACTGTAAGAAAACAGTGAGGGTTAGAAAAATAGCCCACCCCAAGACCCTGAAAAGTGGGTGCAAAGTGCACCTAAGTTCCCCAAAGAGCACAGAAGTCGTGATAGGGGAATTCTGCAAGGAAGACCAACACCAGCAATGCAACAACAATGGATTTCCTGATGAGAGTACCTGTGGAACAAGGGGACCAAGTCCAAGAGTCACAATCAAGTCGGGAGTGGGCAGATGCCCAGGAAATGCCAGCTGTGGGTGTAAAGAAGCTGCCACCGGATGGTAGAACATGTGGATTCTGCAAGAACGACAAGGGCTAAAAACTTCCCCTTTGGAGGATGGATGTCCCACGTCGCGAAGAAGCTTGCAGAGGTGTTTCCGTGCAGACAGACCGCAAACAAGCCTTGCTAGCTGCAAGGGTCGCGGTTAGGGTTTTTGGATGCTGCTGTGGCCCAGGAGGGACCAGGATGTCGCCAATTGTGTGAGGAGACAGAGGGGGCGTCCAGCAAGACAAAGAGCCCACTCAGAAGCAAGCGGCATCTGCAGAAGTGCCAGAACAGGCACTACGAAGTGGAGTGAACCGGAGCTCATCCGAAGTCACAAAGGAGGGTCCCACGACGCCGGAGGACAACTCAGGAGGTTGTGCACTGCAGGTTAGAGTGCCGGGGACCCAGGCTTGGCTGTGCACAAAGGAAATCCTGGAAGAGTGCACAGGAGCCGGAGCAGCTGCAAATCACGCGGTTCCCAACAATGCAGTCTATCATGGGGAGGCAAGGACTTACCTCCACCAAACTTGGACTGAAGAGTCACTGGACTTTGGGAGTCACTTGGACAGAGCTGCTGAGTTCAAGGGACCTCGCTCGTCGTGCTGAGAGGAGACCCAGAGGACCGGTGATGCAGTTCTTTGGTGCCTGCGGTTGCAGGGGGAAGATTCCGTCGACCCACTGGAGATTTCTTCGGAGCTTCTAATGCAGAGAGGAGGCAGACTACCCCCACAGCATGCACCACCAGGAAAACAGTTGAGAAGGCGGCAGGATCAGCGTTACAAGGTCGCAGTAGTTGTCTTTGCTACTTTGTTGCAGTTTTGCAGGCTTCCAGCGCGGTCAGCAGTCGATTCCTTGGCAGAAGGTGAAGAGAGAGATGCAGAGGAACTCTGATGAGCTCTTGCATTCGTTATCTAAAGAATTCCCCAAAGCAGAGACCCTAAATAGCCAGAAAAGGAGGTTTGGCTACTTAGGAGAGAGGATAGGCTAGTAACACCTGAAGGAGCCTATCAGAAGGAGTCTCTGACGTCACCTGCTGGCACTGGCCACTCAGAGCAGTCCAGTGTGCCAGCAGCACCTCTGTTTCCAAGATGGCAGAGGTCTGGAGCACACTGGAGAAGCTTTGGGCACCTCCCAGGGGAGGTGCAGGTCAGGGGAGTGGTCACTCCCCTTTCCTTTGTCCAGTTTCGCGCCAGAGCAGGGCTGGGGGATCCCTGAACCAGTGTAGACTGGCTTATGCAGAGATGGGCACCATCTGTGCCCATCAAAGCATTTCCAGAGGCTGGGGGAGGCTACTCCTCCCCAGCCCTGACACCTTTTTCCAAAGGGAGAGGGTGTAACACCCTCTCTCTGAGGAAGTCCTTTGTTCTGCCTTCCTGGGCCAAGCCCGGCTGGACCCCAGGAGGGCAGAAACCTGTCTGAGGGGTTGGCAGCAGCAGCAGCTGCAGTGAAACCCCGGGAAAGGTAGTTTGGCAGTACCCGGGTCTGAGCTAGAGACTCGGGGGATCATGGAATTGTCTTCCCAATGCCAGAATGGCATTGGGGTGACAATTCAATGATCTTAGACATGTTACATGGCCATGTTCGGAGTTACCATTATGACGCTATACATATGTCGTGACATATGTATAGTGCACGCGTGTAATGGTGTCCCCGCACTCACTAAGTCCGGGGAATTTGCCCTGAACATTGTGGGGGCACCTTGGCTAGTGCCAGGGTGCCCACACACTAAGTAACTTAGCACCCAACATTTACCAGGTAAAGGTTAGACATATAGGTGACTTATAATTTACTTAAGTGCAGTGGTAAATGGCTGTGATATAACGTGGACGTTATTTCACTCAGGCTGCAAGGGCAGGCCTGTGTAAGAATTGTCAGAGCTCCCTATGGGTGGCAAAAGAAATGCTGCAGCCCATAGGGATCTCCTGGAACCCCAATACCCTGGGTACCTTAGTACCACATACTAGGGAATTATAAGGGTGTTCCAGTATGCCAATGTAAATTGGTGAAATTGGTCACTAGCCTGTTAGTGACAATTTGGGAAGAAATGAGAGAGCATAACCACAGAGGTTCTGGATAGCAGAGCCTCAGTGAGACAGTTAATCATAACACAGGTAACACATACAAGGCACACTTACGAGCACTGGGGCCCTGGCTGGCAGGGTCCCAGTGACACATACAAATAAAACAACATATATACAGTGAAATATGGGGTAACATGCCAGGCAAGATGGTACTTTCCTACAGACTAGAGCTGTGTGACATAGGTATGTTGACAATACAATCAACATTGATATTTTCCTTAGTTATCTCAAATACACATTTGTGAAAGCACAGACTGACTCCAGATTGTTTTGTGATTCAATGGTGTTTATTTAAGTGCAAATTAGTGGAGGGGGTTGTAAAATGGTCAGGGGTGATGGTGGAGGAATGTCCATGGCAGAGTCCAGTCTATTTGATTCACAGGTGCTTTGTCCAAAGGGGCATAGGAAGTGGAGCTAGGGCAGTTTAAGGATAGACAGGGTGCCGAAGTGGGACAGAAGGATGACATTCAGGGTGGTCTCATTTCTTGGCGGGGTCTTGGCATTGTTCTCCGTCTTTGTCCTGGATTTCAGGGACCGTTTGCGGGCTGGTTCCCCATCTGCAGGGGGTGGGGTGCTGGTGTCGTGGCCCTGTGGCGGTGCCTCCTGTCCACTGGCACCGGCAGAGGTGGTGGGCAGTTCATCATCCAGGCTAGTGTCAAGGGCCCCTTGTTGTGCCACAGTGTCCCTCCTGGTGTTGACAAGGTCCTTCAGCACCCTTACAATGGTGACCAGGGTGGTGTTGATGGACTTGAGTTCCTCCCTGATCCCCAAATACTGTTCCTCCTGCAGCCGCGGGGTCTCCTGAAACTTGGCCAGTACCGTTGCCATCGTCTCCCGGGAATGATGGTACGCTCCCATGATGTTGGAGAGGGACTCGTGGAGAGTGGGTTCCCTGGGCCTGTCCTCCCAGTTCCCCTGTTTTCCTGTTCCTCTGTCCCCTGAACCGTGTGCCCACTGCCCCTGCCCCCAGGTCCCAGATGTTCTTGGGTTTGTGGGTTTGCCTAGGTTCCCTGTAGTGGTGGACACACTGCTGCTTGACGTGTCCTCAGGACAGAGGTATGTTTCCTGTGGGGGGAGGCTCTGTGGTGGCATGTGCCAGTGTGTGGGGAACCGACTGTCCCGAGGTCACCAGATGGGCCGGGCTGGCCATCTAGAACCAGTTGGACAGAGCTGCTGTCATCACTGTGGGCCTCTTCTGTGGGTGGAGTGGACATGTCTGGAACCTGCTGTCCAGTGACGTTGGGTAGGGGTCCTGCAGGGGTGTAAAGGCATGATTATTGCATCTGTGTGTGGCATCATGTGCAATGGGTGGGTGACTCTGTACCCCAGTGCTTACATTCTTGTCGAGGACCTTGTGTGATAATTGGTTTGGGGATCTGTGTGGGTATCTGTAGTGGACATGCTTTGGTGATGGGTGTCCATGCTTTGTTGTTGCATGCAGGGCATGGTATTGGGATGGGTGGGTTGTGATAGTGGGGCATATGTGAAGTGTTGGAGTGATGGGGGTAAGGGGGAGGGTGGGGTTATGTGATGGCATGCAGGTGGGCTGGGGGGATATGGTAAATACGATTTGACTTACCAGAGTCCATTCCTCCTGCTACTCCTGCGAGGCGCTCAGGATGCAGTATAGCCAAGACCTGCTCCTCCCATGTTGTTCATTGTGGGGGAGGAGGTGGGGGTCCGCCGCCAGTCCTCTGAACTGCAATCTGGTGTCTTGAGACCACAGAACACACCTTCCCCCGTAGGTCGTTCTACCTTTTCCTGATGTCATCCTGTGTTCTTGGGTGCTGTCCCACTGCGCTTACCCTGTCTACGATTCTGCGCCATAGCTCCATCTTCCTAGCAATGGAGGTGTGCTGCACCTGTGATCCGAATAGCTGTGGCTCTACCCGGATGATTTCCTCCACCATGACCATGAGCTCCTCCTCAGAGAACCTGGGGTGTCTTTGCGGTGCCATGGTGTGGTGTGGGTGATGGGTGAGGTGGGGGTGTGTTGTGATGTGTGAGGGGATGTGTTTGTGTGTGTTGTCTGAGGTGCGTGGAAGTTGTGTGAGTGATGGTGTTGTGTGCCTGTGGATGCTAGTATTGTTGCTAGTGGTGTCTCTCTCTCTGGCCTTCTTTCTTGAATTTTTTCGTAGGGGTTTGTAGGTGATGTGGGTGTGTGTTTTATATTGTATTGGGTGTGTGGGAGTGGTGTGTGTATGTGTATTTCGAATTGTCCAATGTGGTTGCGTTTTGTATATGTGTGTGTATTTTGAGCGCAGCGGTGTGTACCGCCAATGGTTTACCGCGGTTGAAAGTCTGCCACGTGGATTCGTGGGTCGTGATAGTGTGAGCGTATTCCTGTTGGTGTGATGGTGTCGCTTTTGTTATCGCCAGTTTATCACTGACCTTTGGAGTGGCAGACTTGTGTGGGTGTCTGGAGTTTGGCGGATTCCGTGCTGTGGGTCATAATAGCTGTAGCGGAATTCCGCCGTTGCAGCGGTGTGTTGGCAGTCTTCTGCACAGCCTTAAGCGGGATTTACCGCCAATGTTGTAATGAGGGCCTACATCACTTAATATAAACTTTTTAAAATTGTGTTTAAGCACAAACCTCTGTTGGGCCAACTGGTTCCTTTCTGCTGTTTTTCAATGTGCGCCACAGTCTTTGCTGTACTCTTGAGCAAACTTTACTCCTACAATTAGATGTGGACTATGTAACTCTTGGGTCCTACTTGATCGATCTGCATGGAATTTGGCAAAGCGCTAAAGAACTGGGCTAAATCCGACTTTGAAAAAATGAGTGCAGATTCGTCAATGGAGTCAACGTTGCCAGGCATTAAAACGTTTTTGTTGTGTGTGAGAAAGGAGCAATTGCTCCTATGAAATATATAAATATCAACAGTAAAATGCTTCAGTCGCTTTTCCTAACCTTTAAATAAGATGTTAAAGAAAATAGCTTTAGGAGTGAGACTCTGTTCCAAGGGTTGCTGTCTGGTTTCACTTCCTGTTCTGCGGTTTGTTTACGCGGAAAAAGTCTCATATGGAGCAATGGACTAATGGTATCTTATGAGAGTTCATCACAGGGAAGGTTTATGGCGTGTCCCATGCTTAAACCAGGTAGTGGGCCCAAGCTCTAGTCTTCCTGATTGAGACTGAGGTCTAGGCACTAAAGCTACATTAAAAATAGCAGTTTTTACGTTTTTTTAATGAAGGCAAAGAGGCTCTATTCATGATCAAATCAAAGTGATGTAGCAAAGGGTTTTACTTTATCTGTGTTAATGGGGAAATGTGTTTATACAAAAGGGCCTTATTTCCAAGGAAACACCGTGACTGAAGAACAGCAGAAGGTATGTTGCCAGTTGCTGGGACAGTTTGCAGGCCTATTCTCCCTAACATCAGGTCAGACACAGTGATGAGCAGGCGTCTTTTAGGGCGGAGGGGCCACGCCCCCCCACCTTTTGCCCCTCATGAAGAGTGTCAGTCAGGATGAGCAAAGGTCAGCCTGACAGACACTCTTCATGTTCAGATCAGGAACCCAGGAGCAGACATGCACGATTTGCGCAGACTCCTGGCTGCCTGAGCTGAACTTTGTTGGGCTGAGGAGGTCACAGCTCCTATGGGCGTGACCTCCTCGGCTCAGCAAAGGTGCCTCAAGGCCCTCCCCTGGGTGACGAGGAAAGCGTCACCCATTGACTTCGACCTGGGCGCTTCAGGTTTAAGCCCTGAAGCACCCAGGGCGAGTCTCAATCAGTGACACTTCGTCACAGAGTGGGGTGGAGTCAGTAGTCTTACTGACCCCATCCCACTCTATGACGAGGCTGGGACTGCTGCCTTCCCTCATTGGCTGACCTGAGGTCAGCCAGTGAGGGAAGGCAGCAGTCCCAATCCTCCTGGGACCTCCGAGGCTGAAGGTAAGTGTGTGTGTGATCGTTTTAAATGAATGTTTGGTGCGTGCATGCATGTTTGAATGTTATGAGTGTTGTTAATGGATGTGCGTGCCAGTGTGTGTGAAAGAATGAGTGTGTGTGATCTTTTAAAAATGAATGTTTGGTGCGTGCATGCATGTTTGAATGTTATGAGTGTTGTTAATGGATGTGCATGCATGCGTGTGTGTGTGAAAGAATGAGTGTGTGTGTGCTTCCCGCCCGCCCCCTCCCTCCTAAAGCTGCCGGCCGCCACTGGTGATGAGCCCATGACATTGATACAAGAGACACTTTACCTGCCAAGGGGAAGATTTACAGGTTTTCTGACTAGGTACAGACTAGCATCAAAGCTGATTTTGCAAAGATGATAGAGTTTGTGGTGATTGATCCCACAGTAGTCCTTGGGCCAGTCTTATGATGCTAGAGCTCAAACCCAACGGGTGGGAAACCAGAAATGAGATTCTGCGTAGACAGTAGAGGACTTAATGCAGTCACCAAGACTGATGTCCTCCTTAATCCAAGAACTGATGAGCTCATTAACAAACTTGGGGCTGCAAACTACCTAAGCACTTAAGATTTGACTTCAGGTTACTGGCAGACAGCCCCCACATAGGGAATAAAGAAGAAGTCTGCTTTTTCAACCCAAGTGGGCCACTTTCGGTGATGGCTTCAGGGCTGAAAAATGCACCTGCCACATTCCAAAGGCTGGAGAACAGGTTCCTGTCTCAGCTGGAAATTTTTGGGGCATCATATCTAGATGATATTGCTGTATTCAGATCCACCTGGGAAGAATACCTGGCCCACCTGGGCACAGCAGACAGGCATCACTATTGAGGCAAGCAAATGCCAAATGGGACAGAGGTGTGTTGTGTACCTGGGCCAGCTTGAAGGTAGAGGGCAAGAACAGCCTCTCCAGCCCAAGATTCAGACATTTCTGGCTTGGAAGGCTCCAAGACTCAAACAACCTTTTTGTACAGTGACCCAAGTTTTTGGACTCATGCTGATGGTTTTCGACTCTCTAGTCCAATGGGCCCTGCTGATCAGGCCCAAGTGCGTGTTCTCAGACCCCACAAGTACAGGTACAATTGCCTAATACCCAATTGGCTAATTTATCTTACTTATAAGTCACTAATATATGATACAAGAGGTACCCATGGTGCCGGTGCCCAAAGCCCTTCTCTTAAACACGCGGCTGCTGCAATTAAATGTGCGAACACGGAATACTGAGGCAGCGTAATCCTGAAGCCATCTTGGGCCTCCTCAATCCATATAAAGCTACTCGCTGCCCCTTCAACTCCCTTGCAGCTTTCTGCTTTCTTCCTTTGTGACGCTTTTTCGTTTTTCCCTTCCTCCGTCTTTCCCATATGTGCCTTTTACTCCCAGCAAATGCTTGATGCAGAAGAATAAGCCCCGGCCCTCAAAAATAAGTGCTGGTGCTCAGCACCGGAAACAACAAGCACAAATTAAGCACTGGAACTGCAGCACTTAATTGTGCCACCATTGCAGTGACAAGGTGAAAACATGACTCTAAACCTGCCACTGAGGATAGCCAGGCCAGACTGACATGGCAAAATAAACCCTTTAGCCTGGTTAAAACCTCCCTTTAAAATATTAATAAGCATCCCATAGGGAAGCCTAGATAGTCAAACAGGCAGGACGCTTAATATTAAGGAGGATAAGTTCTATGTGTTTCACATGCCTGACAGTGAAAACACATTTCTCTTTTCACTGTAGCAGGCAGGTGGCCCAATTGGGTAATATGGAATTTTACTAGCTACTACTCTAAGTGATAACTTCCAATCAGGACCACCAAAAATATTACACCAAGGTATCAAATTAATTATTACATTAAACCTGACTCATTGCTGAGATTGGGTATATAGTAACCTTTGGTAGAAAGGTGACTTTAGAAAGTCATCCCTTTGTTGCCCAGTCCTCTTTCCTGAATATCTACAGCAGTCATCACCTGAGACAACATGCTCCCCGCATGCTAGGAAGTGTGAAGCTCTCCCATGAGCAGGTAACAAACAGAATTCCTGAAATTAGGTGGTATAACCTCTTCCAGCAGGATGACTAGAGGGCGGCGCCCATAGATGTCCAGCTTCAATGAGGCTACCATCTGAGTGAAGCAAATGGTAACCACACCTTCACCTGCCCACTTCTTTGTGTAGGTAGACAGACTGGCATCTCCTCCAGTCAAGGAAAACCTGTTTCAGAACTGGGTTTCCAGGAGGAGTGGCTCATTATGCTTGGTTCTCCCCCGGAGTGTGCCCAGGGCACCTCAAAAGGTATGAAGGCTTGCACCATCTTGGAATTGGGTAGAGAAGGTTATGCTGGGGTTATTTGAGGGCCAAACCCCCAAGGAGTGATGTAAAGTGAGAATAGATGGCTCATGGGAACTATTGCCCTATCTGCTAGTGAGTCCTATCCTCCCACACATAAGAAGATGGCATAAAAGTGGCCCCCCAGCCCTCAGATCACTACTAGACTGGACTGGAAATAAGACACAAGGGCTGGCCAGCTGCACCCTGGACTCCGAAAGAAAGGCTGCACCAAAGACTGGACTTTGGTGCAGCCTTTCTATCTGCTGCACCTGAGGGAACTGCATAAAAGACTGTGCCTACTTCTTATGTTATGTTATAGATAACTATTAAAGTGCTTGTTCATCGAAAGGTTTCATGGTGCTGGGAGCACTAGCAGCAAGGCATGGAGGCAATTAATCGTAGGCTTGTCTGGAAAGCCATGATTTTAGCAGGGTTTTAAATTGTTTGTAGGAGGTGACTGCTCTTATGTAGTGCGGGACAGAGTTCCAGACAAATGGAACCAACATCACAAACCTGATACCCCCAGCCTTTCCCTCTTATATTTAGGAACCTCAAAAACAACTGAGGTATGCTGATCTGAGGGTACACATGGGGATGTAGTTCCGTATTTTGGAAGATACATAGGAGGAGCTTTTGCTCTGATGGATTTATAGATCGTACAACCTGTTTTAAACAAGGTTCTTTGTGCAAGTGGAAGCCAGTGAAATTTCTTTAACAAAGGTTTATTGTGGCAGTATCTTGGTTGTTGAAAGACCGGTCTAGCTGCTTGATTTTGAACAAGCTGATGTCTAGGCAGACCTAAGTAGAGAGCATTGGCATAGTCAATGCGGGCATCATGAGTGCAAGAACAATCTGGATGATGGCTTCAATAGAAAAACAAAATCCAGATTTTTTATTTTATTTTGCAGAGCTGGAAAAAGCAGGAGGAAGCCACTGCTGCTGTAAGGGGGTTCACTGAGAGATATTTTTCAACAAGAATCCCAAGGCCCTCTGCCTTCTTTTTTTTTGTTTGGAATAGGAGAGGGGCCAAGTTCCTAAGGCCAAAAGGAAGGGAAACGCACTGAACGACGACTCCGTAACAACGAAGTCGTGGCCAACGAAAGCCACCGCTTTCGTTAACCATGACTTTGTTGTTTTGTGCCTTAACCACGCATGTGCTGAACAACGCACATGCGTGGTTAAGGCACAGACCAAGTGAGTCGGCTGAGGAGGATGACGCAATGAGTCAGGTAAATGGGGCTGTTTTAGGGGCTGGGGGTCGGGGTATTTTTGGTTTTAGGGGTGGGGTGGGGGTTGGGGTTTTAGTTTTAGGGGCGGGTGGGGAGTTGGGGTATTTTTAGTTTTAGGGGCGGGGTGGGGGGTCGGGGTTTAGTTTTAGGGGCGGGGTTGGGGTTTTAGTTTCAGGGGCGGGGTGGGGTTCGGGTTATTTTTAGTTTTGGGGGTGGGGGGTTGGGGTTTTAGTTTTAGGGGCGGGTGGGGGTTGGAGTTTTAGCTTTAGGGGAGGGGGCGTCACTGCGGTTTAGGTTTAGGGGTGGGGAAGGGTAGGGGAGGGGTATTTTTAGTTTTTGGGGCGAGGGTGGGGGGGTGGGGGTATTTTTACTTTTAGGGGTGAGGGGTCGGGCGGTTTAGGTTTGAGGGAGGGGTATTTTTAGTTTTAGGGGCGGGTGGGGGGTCGGGTATTTTTAGTATTTGGGGGTGGGGGGTCGGGATGGTTTAGGTTTTTAGGGGGATGGAGGATTGGGGTGGTTTAGGTTTTAGGGGTGGGGGTTGGGGTGGTTTTAGGTTTTAGGGGCGGGTGAGGGGTTGCGGTAATT
Organism: Pleurodeles waltl; assembly: GCF_031143425.1. Taxonomy (NCBI): domain Eukaryota; kingdom Metazoa; phylum Chordata; class Amphibia; order Caudata; family Salamandridae; genus Pleurodeles; species Pleurodeles waltl. The sequence goes on along the minus strand of NC_090445.1, from coordinate 1,505,876,202 downwards.
TTAAGGGTGGGGGTTGGGGTGGTTTTAGGGGTGCGTTGGGAGTCGGGTAATTTTAGGGGCGGGTGGGGGGGTTGGGGGATGTTAGGTTTTAGGGGCGGGGTGGGGGCTCGGGGTAGTTTTAGGGGCGGGTGTTGGGGTGGCTTTAGGGGTGGGGGTTGGGGTAGTTTAGGTTTTAGGGATGGGGTGGGGGTTGGGGTTGTTTTAGGGGTGGGGGTTGGGGTGGTTTTAGGTTTTAGGGGTGGGTTGGGGGTCGGGTAATTTTAGGGGTGGGGTGGGGGGTTGAGGAGGTTTAGGTTTTAGGGGCGGTGTGGGGGGCTCGGGTAGTTTTAGGGGCAAGGTGGTTTTAGGTTTAAGGGGTGGGGGTTGGGGTACTTTAGGTTTCAGGGATGGGGTGGGGGTTGTTTTAGGGGCAGGGTGCGGGTTGCAGTAATTTTAGGGACGAGGTGGTGGGTTGGAGTAGTTTTAGGGGCAAGGGTGGGGGGATTGGCATGATTTTAGGGGAGGGGGTGGGGGTCGTGGTAATTTTTAGGGTTGGGGGGTCAGGGGGGACGCATGCTGGAACCATGCATGCCTATCACTAATGCCTTTACCAGGAATGCCTTTACAATGAAAAATCGTTGTTAAGGCATTCATGGTAAAGGCATTAGTGGTAACAACGTGGTCGTTGTTCCGACCTCGTTGTTCAGGCATGCGTTGTTCCAGCATGCGTTGTTCCGACATACATTCCAAAAGGAAGGGCACCAGCAATGCAGTGAGTTTTTGACCATTGCTACCTCAGTTTTGTCCAAGTTCAGTTTTAGTTCATGGCAGCTCACTCAATCCTGAATAAAGATTCATGGTATTCTGGAAGAATGCTATAGATTTTGGATTGTCCTCTAGGTTGAACACTGGTTGCATATAATCAGTATAGTTGTATATTTTTACTTTTAGCCTTTGTAGGGAGTTTATCAATGGGTGGATATAAAGATTGAGTAAGATGGGGGATAAGGAGGAACCCTGAGGTACTTCACTTCTGAGGTTAACCTTGGAGGAACAAAAAGGGGGAAGGTGGACCGATTGTGATCGGTCCTATAAGAAAGATTTATCCAATCCAGAGCGCAGCCCTGCAGACTGGTGGCCTTGACACAGTCGAAAAGGTTGTTATGATTCACTGAGTTGAAGACCACCAATAGATCCAAGAGGACCAACGCCTGGGCCCGACCTTTATCCGCCTCCTCTCTCATATCACCTACTATGAAGAGAATAACAGATTCCGTAGAGTGAAAGAGGCAAAAACCCGCCTGATGGGGTCTAGAAAGGAAAAGCTTTCAATAAAGGAACAAAGATGATGGGCAATTTGGGCTTCGAGGATCTTAGCTAGATAGGTGAGAAGGGACATTGGGTGGTAGTTCTTTAGACTAGAGGGATCCTCCTCAGCTGTTTTTTAGAAGAGGAAGAACAACTGATTTTTTTAAAGTCCTAGGGACTACTCCTAAGCTCAGGGATGAGTTAAGCATGGCCAACACCAAATCAGGGAACACCAAATCAGGGAACTTGGAAAAAATGGCTTCTTGGATCAAAGGGGGGCAAACATCATTAGTGGAGCCATCTTTAACCTTTGTTAACAACTTCAACATAGCATCTCTAGTAATAAAAAAAATACATTAAGATGGTAGGGGTTTCTGTCTTCTAACAGAGCTAGAAGGGATACTATCTTTGATTGTCCTAATTATTTCACTGAAACAGGAGTGTTGTTCATCGCACAAGGCTTTTGTGGGGACCACTGAAGCATTTAGGCAGTCCGTATTCGATATTTCTGAAACTGTTTCAAAAATACCTTTAGATTTATTTTCAAAGTTTATGATTTTATTTGAGAAGCAAATGGATTTGGCTTCCCAAATTAGTTTCTTGTAGGACTTTAGCTGCAAGATTAGTTCACCCTTTTTTTCTAGATCATATGCTTGGTGCCATTTGCGCTCAGAGAAATATAGTGGAAGTTTGGCTTGTTGGAGGTCATTTGAGAACCATTCGGATGCTTTGTGTCTGCAAATCAAGTTTGTCCTACACAGAGGGGCATTTGTGTCACTAGCTTTTCTGAGCTAAGTCGTCATTGCTCTCTTGAACTCCTCAAGGCACTTATTCTGGATGGGAAGGGATTGTGCCAAATAGTTACATAAAGCATTGAGATCAACATGTTTCCAATTCCTGGACAGGATGCCAGGGCATGGAGAAGGTATTCTGAAAGATGGAGCACCAATCCTACATTTGATTAAATGGTGGTCGGACCAAAATATGGGATTACATGAAGTGTGGAAATGGAAAGATTCAATGTCCAAATTTGATTTAGAATGTGGCCCTTGACATGGGGGGCTGTGGCAATCTGCTGGATATAATTCAAACTGGCCAACTGCTCAGTCAGATTGTAAGAAATTAGGTCACCATTTGGGTCATTTGACCATAAATTAAAATCACCAAGAAGTAAGATATTAGCATAATCAATGGCCATCGCCAACACTGAATCGGTCAGTGATGACAGAAACTGTGGCATGTGAATAGGGGGTCTATATAAGGTAATACATATCGGGGGAATTGGGCAAATCTAATTTATTTACTATGTTTTCTGCTGCTGAAACAAGTAAAGATTTGGTGATTTTTAACTGGTGTGTAATGATGGCTACGATTCCTCCACCTTTTTTCCAGGAGATCTATTCAGGTGCAAAATATAAAACTTTTCTGGGAGAGCTGCTAAAACTTCAGACGCGGAATCCTCACTTAGCCAAGTTTCTGCAAAAGAGTATGTGAAAAAGAGATTCATAGGAGCCAGGCTGAAAGAAGTGACTCCTAGGGCTAGGTGGCTAGCCTCCTATTAAGCTTCAGCACCACAAAAGGCTAAAAGCCCCAGCTCTCCTCAAGAGCCCAGTTGCCCAGGAATACCTGACTGCCATTCCATGCTGAAGTACCTGCTGGGCGACAGAGTGCTGACCTATCTGAGGGGTTCTGGAATTTGTGGGACCAAAAGTCAAAATGGACCCTGGTCCCCAGAAAGAAAGAAAAATGCTTACCTGAAAGCAACTGCTGGACTTGCTGTAACTGGGAGACCAGTTGACAAGTAGCGACTGCACCTGCACTGTACTCCCTTCCTGCACCATGGAAGATGAGTCCTTAGGCTGGAGATGACCCCTGAATTTGGTGGCCCCAGGAACACTCACTACATCTCTTTGTGCCTTCAGTATCTCAACATCCTCTGCATCCAGTTATTTACCATACAAGCTAAGAGAAGTAGCCGTGCTAGCCAATTGGCTAAGAGCTGCTCAACTGATTTCCAACTCCTTATTGAATCTCTAAAAAATAATTTACTTACTTTTCAAAAATCATATCTACATTTTCGCTCAATATATTTTTGTCCTTTTGGTGTCTAGTTTGTGATAAAAATACACAATTTTTTTTAATTGGTGTCTCATTTTTTATTGTGATGTGTTTCTTAGTTACCTATTTTGGCCCTTCTTGATGCATTACACTTGTTCTTTTGATTAAGCCTTACTGCTGCGTGCCACAGCTACCCAGTTCTGAGCAAAGGGTTTTATTAATGAAACCTAACTGGACTTGCTAAAGAGTGTGATATGAACATTTTCTCAACCACACAACATAATAGTACACTTGCCTACAGCTATCAATCTCTTATTTTCACAAGGGATGCACTACATAACAACCTTCATACAAATTATTGAAGAAGTTCACAACATGTTGCACCATGTCGGGCCTGCCTCCTTATTCTTCTTGACCTCCAGGCAGCTTTTGACACAACTGACAAATATTGAATTCCTGGAGTTATGAGCTGGTTTCTTCCATACATCAGCAACCGCAAACAACTGTTCAGAATCACAAATTGATGGCATTATAGGCCGATTACGAACATCCGGCAGGGAGGATGCCGCCTTACTGGTGACCTCCCCATCGGCCCTTTTACAGCTTTCCTGCTGGGCTAACGGGCAGAATCCAAGGTTTCCGCCCGTCAGCCCAGGGGAAATGTGGCGGCAGCATTGTCACAGGTTCGTAATCAGAGGGCACCAGCACCCTTGTAATGCGCACTGTCTGCACAGTAGACAATGGGCATTACGAGGGTGCTGGGCAAGGGGAGCCCTGCACTGCCCATTGCATGGGCATGGCCAGTGCAGGGGCCACGCTATGGTGGAACGCCATGAAAAGGCTGGCGGAGAACCAAGTCCTAATCAGCAGGGCGGCACTGACTTTAGCACCACCCTGGCTGATTACGACCTGCACCTCCGTCAGTCCGTCTGGAACATTGTTCCTGGTGGAGACGTTGGTCGTTTGGCGGTCCGACCACCAAACTCTTAATTTGGCCAAACCAGCGGCAGACATGACCGCCACCATGAGTCTGGTGGTCTGTTACGCCAGACTCGTAATGAGGCCCTATGTGTGTCTGTCCACCGAAATGTGGAGGCCTCACAGCGATAAATGAAAACTGCCTCATTAGTCAACATCCTCTCACTCAAAAACTGCTTAAATGTTCTGAAATGGATGTTAAGAAAATAGTTTGTTTAATCCTGAAAATATTGCATTAATTCATTCTTATTACATAAAGCACCAATCAACACACTGACTTGAGGAGCAGAATATAGACTTTTCTTGCATACTGGCCTATGAAGTAAAATTTCTCAGTTTTTAGGTCGTCTTAGACCACACCATGAAAGTACATATTTAATACTCAGCCAGGCTAGCATTGTTCACACTAACATACACCTTCTAAGCCAAGTTCCTAAAAAGAGTATTTGCTCCACAGAAGTTGTGACACTAATTGTTGGCTTTAATAGGTTTAACCACATATCTCCGTCACCTAGGAAACTTAACTGGCTCTCTCTGGAGGCGAGAATCAAATTTAGGCTTGCCTTATTTTCAAACGCCCTAAAACACCAACAAACCTCATTACTTTCCTAAATATCTCCAGAAGGGCCAAAAGCCTTGGGGATTGGGGGATATCCTCAAAACCACAAAATTCTCTTCCGTCTCAGGGGCATCCAATTATTATTCTATGGCTGCCCACTTTGAGGAACTAACTCCCAGAAGATCCAACGTACAGGGGAAGCAGTAGACCTTTTCAAATTGAAAATATAAAATAGAAACTTTACTCAGGTTCTCCACTCAACTTTTAAATCCAGTCTTTCTACTTAAAGAGTAGAACATTCTCTTCATCTCTGGACTTATTATGTCCTGTTGTTCACGCCATCAAACTTCTCTCTGAGGTTTCCTTAACTCCTTCCACTTCAAACCAAATGAACAAGTGCAATTTTCTTCAAACAGAATCGAGAATGCCTCTGCTTTGTTGCCATTGCAACTTTTATAGAAGTTGTACAAGTCATTGGCACGGGCTTCACTGGCCCTAGAATTTGTAACAGCAAAAGTAGTGAGAAAATAAGAGTCACCACTTTTAATTTGGTAATTTTTATCATGTGGTTACTGTAAGAGGCTGGACTGGCTTATTGTGGGTACCCTGTGGTACTAACACCCTGTGCCAGGTCCAGTTATCCCTTATTAGTAGAATAGAGGTGTTTCTAGCAGCTTAGGCTGATAGAAGGTAGCTATGGCAAAGCAGCTTAGGCTGAACTAGGAGACATGCAATGCTCTTACTGTACCACTTATATCCTATGCACAATATCATAAGAAAACACAATACTTAGAGTTACCTAAAAATAAAGGTACTTTATTTTTATGACAATATGCCAAAAGTATCTCAGTGAGTACCCTCAGTAAGAAGGTAAGTAATATACACAAGTTATATGTACTGTAAAGAAATGGCTCCCTGTTGCATTTACCCCCCACTTTTTGCCTGATACTGATGCTGACTTGACTGAGAAGTGTGCTGGGACCCTGCTAACCAGGCCCCAGCACCAGTGTTCTTTCACCTAAAATGTACCATTGTTTCCACAATTGGCACACCCTGGCATCCAGATAAGTCCCTTGTAACTGGTACCTCTGGTACCAAGGGCCCTGATGCCAGGGAAGGTCTCTAAGGGCTGCAGCATGTCTTATGCCACCCTAGAGACCCCTCACTCAGCACAGACACACTGCTTACAAGCCTGTGGGTGCTAGTGAGAACAAAATGAGTAAGTCGACATGGCACTCCCCTCAGGGTGCCATGCCAGCCTCTCACTGCCTATGCAGTATAGGTAAGACACCCCTCTAGCAGGCCTCACAGCCCTAAGGCAGGGTGCACTATACCATAGGTGAGGGTACCAGTGCATGAGCATGGTACCCCTACAGTGTCTAAACAAAACCTTAGACATTGTAAGTGCAGGGTAGCCATAAGAGTATATGGTCTGGGAGTCTGTCAAACACGAACTCCACAGCACCATAATGGCTACACTGAAAACTGGGAAGTTTGGTATCAAACTTCTCAGCACAATAAATGCACACTGATGCCAGTGTACATTTTATTGTAAAATACACCACAGAGGGCACCTTAGAGGTGCCCCCTGAAACTTAACCGACTGTCTGTGTAGGCTGACTAGTTCTAGCAGCCTGCCACAAACCGAGACATGTTGCTGGCCCCATGGGGAGAGTGCCTTTGTCACTCTGAGGCCAGTAACAAAGCCTGCACTGGGTGGAGATGCTAACACCTCCCCCAGGCAGGAATTGTCACACCTGGCGGTGAGCCTCAAAGGCTCACCTCCTTTGTGCCAACCCAGCAGGACACTCCAGCTAGTGGAGTTGCCCGCCCCCTCCGGCCAGGCCCCCACTTTTGGCGGCAAGGCCGGAGAAGATAATGAGAAAAACAAGGAGGAGTCACTGGCCAGTCAGGACAGCCCCTAAGGTGTCCTGAGCTGAAGTGACTCTAACTTTTAGAAATCCTCCATCTTGCAGATGGAGGATTCCCCCAATAGGGTTAGGATTGTGACCCCCTCCCCTTGGGAGGAGGCACAAAGAGGGTGTACCCACCCTCAGGGCTAGTAGCCATTGGCTACTAACCCCCCAGACCTAAACACGCCCTTAAATTTAGTATTTAAGGGCTACCCTGAACCCTAGAAAATTAGATTCCTGCAACTACAAGAAGAAGGACTGCCTAGCTGAAAACCCCTGCAGAGGAAGACCAGAAGACGACAACTGCCTTGGCTCCAGAAACTCACCGGCCTGTCTCCTGCCTTCCAAAGATCCTGCTCCAGCGACGCCTTCCAAAGGGACCAGCGACCTCGACATCCTCTGAGGACTGCCCCTGCTTCGAAAAGACAAGAAACTCCCGAGGACAGCGGACCTGCTCCAAGAAAGGCTGCAACTTTGTTTCCAGCAGCCTTAAAAGAACCCTGCAAGCTCCCCGCAAGAAGCGTGAGACTTGCAACACTGCACCCGGCGACCCCGACTCGGCTGGTGGAGATCCGACACCTCAGGAGGGACCCCAGGACTACTCTGATACTGTGAGTACCAAAACCTGTCCCCCCTGAGCCCCCACAGCGCCGCCTGCAGGGGGAATCCCGAGGCTTCCCCTGACCGCGACTCTTTGAACCTAAAGTCCCGACGCCTGGGAGAGACCCTGCACCCGCAGCCCCCAGGACCTGAAGGACCGGACTTTCACTGGAGAGGTGACCCCCAGGAGTCCCTCTCCCTTGCCCAAGTGGAGGTTTCCCCGAGGAACCCCCCCCTTGCCTGCCTGCAGCGCTGAAGAGATCCCGAGATCTCTCATAGACTAACATTGCGAACCCGACGCTTGTTTCTACACTGCACCCGGCCGCCCCCGCGCCGCTGAGGGTGAAATTTCTGTGTGGACTTGTGTCCCCCGCGGTGCCCTACAAAACCCCCCTGGTCTGCCCTCCGAAGACGCGGGTACTTACCTGCAAGCAGACCGGAACCGGGGCACCCCCTTCTCTCCATTCTAGCCTATGTGTTTTGGGCACCACTTTGAACTCTGCACCTGACCGGCCCTGAGCTGCTGGTGTGGTGACTTTGGGGTTGCTCTGAACCCCCAACGGTGGGCTACCTTGGACCAAGAACTGAGCCCTGTAAGTGTCTTACTTACCTGGTTAACCTAACAAATACTTACCTCCCCTAGGAACTGTGAAAATTGCACTGTGTCCACTTTTAAAGTAGCTATTTGTGAATAACTTGAAAAGTATACATGCAATTTTGATGATTTGAAGTTCCTAAAGTACTTACCTGCAATACCTTTCGAATGAGCTATTACATGTAGAATTTGAACCTGTGGTTCTTAAAATAAACTAAGAAAAGATATTTTTCTATATAAAAACCTATTGGCTGGATTTGTCTCTGAGTGTGTGTACCTCATTTATTGTCTATGTGTATGTACAACAAATGCTTAACACTACTCCTTGGATAAGCCTACTGCTCGACCACACTACCACAAAATAGAGCATTAGTATTATCTATTTTTACCACTATTTTACCTCTAAGGGGAACCCTTGGACTCTGTGCATGCTATTCCTTACTTTGAAATAGCACATACAGAGCCAACTTCCTACATTGGTGGATCAGCGGTGGGGTACAAGACTTTGCATTTGCTGGACTACTCAGCCAATACCTGATCACACGACAAATTCCAAAATTGTCATTAGAAATTGATTTTTGCAATTTGAAAAGTTTTCTAAATTCTTAAAAGTCCTGCTAGGGCCTTGTGTGTTAAGTCCCTGTTTAGCATTTCTTTTAGAGTTTAAAAGTTTGTAAAAGTTTGAATTAGATTCTAGAACCAGTTGTAGATTCTTAAAAAGTATTCCAACTTTTAGAAGCAAAATGTCTAGCACAGATGTGACTGTGGTGGAACTCGACACCACACCTTACCTCCATCTTAAGATGAGGGAGCTAAGGTCACTCTGTAAAATAAAGAAAATAACAATGGGCCCCAAACCTACCAAAATACAGCTCCAGGAGCTTTTGGCAGAGTTTGAAAGGGCCAACCCCTCTGAGGGTGGCAACTCAGAGGAAGAGGATAGTGACTTGGAGGACAATTCCCCCCTACCAGTCCTATCTAGGGAGAACAGGGTCCCTCAAACCCTGACTCCAAAAATAATAGTCAGAGATGCTGGTTCCCTCACAGGAGAGACCAACACCTCTGAAATCACTGAGGATAGCCCCAGTGAAGAGGACATCCAGTTAGCCAGGATGGCCAAAAGATTGGCTTTGGAAAGACAGATCCTAGCCATAGAGAGGGAAAGACAAGAGATGGGCCTAGGACCCATCAATGGTGGCAGCAACATAAATAGGGTCAGAGATTCTCCTGACATGTTGAAAATCCCCAAAGGGATTGTAACAAAATATGAAGATGGTGATGACATCACCAAATGGTTCACAGCTTTTGAGAGGGCTTGTGTAACCAGAAAAGTAAACAGATCTCACTGGGGTGCTCTCCTTTGGGAAATGTTCACTGGAAAGTGTAGGGATAGACTCCTCACACTCTCTGGAAAAGATGCAGAATCTTATGACCTCATGAAGGGTACCCTGATTGAGGGCTTTGGATTCTCCACTGAGGAGTATAGAATTAGATTCAGGGGGGCTCAAAAATCCTCGAGCCAGACCTGGGTTGATTTTGTAGACTACTCAGTAAAAACACTAGATGGTTGGTTAACTGGAAATGAAGTGTGTGACTATGTTGGGCTTTATAATTTGTTTATGAAAGAACACATTTTAAGTAACTGCTTCAATGAAAAGTTGCATCAGTATCTGGTAGACCTAGGTCCAATTTCTCCCCAAGAATTGGGAAAGAAGGCAGACCACTGGGTCAAGACTAGGGTAACCAAAACTTCCACTGGGGGTGACCAAAAGAAAGGGGTTACAAAAACTCCCCAGGAGAAAGTGGGTGACACTAGAAACAAAGAAAAAGAGTCCTCTGTAGGCCCCCAAAAACCAGAACAGGTGGGTGGGCCCCAAGACACAACCCAAAACAAAGGTGGGTACCAGGGTAAGAACTGGGATGCCACTAAGGCATGGTGCCACAACTGTAAACAGTCTGGGCACCACACCAAGGACACTTCTTGTCCCAAAAACAAACCCCAGAACAAAATTCCAGGGGTAACCAGTGTAGCCATGGGAGATGACTCCTCAGATGAGGAGGTCTTCATAGCCTTCAACTGGAAACAGGGCCCAACAGGTGAGTTGGAGATTCCAGAGGGAAGTAGACACTTCCACCACCTACTGGTGAATGGAATCCCAACCACTGCCCTGAGAGACACTTGTGCCAGTCACACTATTGTGCATGACAGGCTGGTGCTCTCAAACCAGTACATCCCAGGTGAGACTGCCAGGGTAAGAGTTAGCCTAGACAGGGTCACTAAGAGGCCTGTGGCTTTAGTACCCATAGAAGTGGGTGGCACTCTTAGCTGGAGAAGGGTAGTAGTCAGTACAGACCTCCCCCTTGATTGTCTCCTTGGAAATGACTACCCAGAGGTTAGTCAGAGCCCAAGAGAGGAACTGGTCCAGTGCCAGTCCTCTCCCAAGGATTCTGGAAGTCCTGCCTCTGCAGTAAATGCAAGCAGGCCCCAGAAGAAGAAAAAAAGAAAACAGAGTAGGAAGGGTGGACAACCTTTAGCCAAGGTTACAGCAAGCCAAGGAGATTCTGCTCCAGTAGGGGAGAACTCCAAAAATGGCTCTGATAAAGTCCAACCTGACCCACAAGAAGTCCTGGCTAGTCAGGCAACTGTTAAGCCTGAGTGGGTGGCTCCTCAGCTAACAGAAGAAAGAGTGGAAGAAGGGTGTTTACTACAAGATGTGGTAACCCCCCACTCTAATACAGCAGACAGGCACCCTGAACCCAAAGAAGCCTGTAACTTAGCCCCTTCCCTTGTAGGTGAAGAGCTAAGGGTGTGGTTCTGGGCACTGACAGCTGTCAGTGGCCTCTGCTGGGTGTTAGCCTTTATGGCTGCACTATCCTTGGCATGGTGGTCTGACCCCCTGCCAAATAACAAGTTAGGCCCCCTGACCCTGTTGGTCATGGTGGGGTTACTCCAGCTCTGGGTAACCTCTTTGGGTAAGCTAGGGGTGACCCTGGCTAAGATAAGATTAGCAGAGGTGGATACCTCTGACCTCAAAATAGAGAGAATGGGTGAAGACATAAAAAGCACAGACAAGAGGCAGTTCAGACTAGGTCCTATCACTGTGGAAGTGGGTCAGTTCCCCAGAGGGAATGACCTGAACAGGAGGATGTAAGGCAGAGTAGGCCCTGCAACAAACCAGCCATTTCCTCTACTCTTCCTCGCCTGACAGACTAGGAAGACTCTTCCAGCGTTGGCTGAGTCTCCTGGCCTGTGGGCTGGGGGGGGCTTGTGTAAAGAAATGGCTCCCTGTTGCATTTACCCCCCACTTTTTGCCTGATACTGATGCTGACTTGACTGAGAAGTGTGCTGGGACCCTGCTAACCAGGCCCCAGCACCAGTGTTCTTTCACCTAAAATGTACCATTGTTTCCACAATTGGCACACCCTGGCATCCAGATAAGTCCCTTGTAACTGGTACCTCTGGTACCAAGGGCCCTGATGCCAGGGAAGGTCTCTAAGGGCTGCAGCATGTCTTATGCCACCCTAGAGACCCCTCACTCAGCACAGACACACTGCTTACAAGCCTGTGGGTGCTAGTGAGAACAAAATGAGTAAGTCGACATGGCACTCCCCTCAGGGTGCCATGCCAGCCTCTCACTGCCTATGCAGTATAGGTAAGACACCCCTCTAGCAGGCCTCACAGCCCTAAGGCAGGGTGCACTATACCATAGGTGAGGGTACCAGTGCATGAGCATGGTACCCCTACAGTGTCTAAACAAAACCTTAGACATTGTAAGTGCAGGGTAGCCATAAGAGTATATGGTCTGGGAGTCTGTCAAACACGAACTCCACAGCACCATAATGGCTACACTGAAAACTGGGAAGTTTGGTATCAAACTTCTCAGCACAATAAATGCACACTGATGCCAGTGTACATTTTATTGTAAAATACACCACAGAGGGCACCTTAGAGGTGCCCCCTGAAACTTAACCGACTGTCTGTGTAGGCTGACTAGTTCTAGCAGCCTGCCACAAACCGAGACATGTTGCTGGCCCCATGGGGAGAGTGCCTTTGTCACTCTGAGGCCAGTAACAAAGCCTGCACTGGGTGGAGATGCTAACACCTCCCCCAGGCAGGAATTGTCACACCTGGCGGTGAGCCTCAAAGGCTCACCTCCTTTGTGCCAACCCAGCAGGACACTCCAGCTAGTGGAGTTGCCCGCCCCCTCCGGCCAGGCCCCCACTTTTGGCGGCAAGGCCGGAGAAGATAATGAGAAAAACAAGGAGGAGTCACTGGCCAGTCAGGACAGCCCCTAAGGTGTCCTGAGCTGAAGTGACTCTAACTTTTAGAAATCCTCCATCTTGCAGATGGAGGATTCCCCCAATAGGGTTAGGATTGTGACCCCCTCCCCTTGGGAGGAGGCACAAAGAGGGTGTACCCACCCTCAGGGCTAGTAGCCATTGGCTACTAACCCCCCAGACCTAAACACGCCCTTAAATTTAGTATTTAAGGGCTACCCTGAACCCTAGAAAATTAGATTCCTGCAACTACAAGAAGAAGGACTGCCTAGCTGAAAACCCCTGCAGAGGAAGACCAGAAGACGACAACTGCCTTGGCTCCAGAAACTCACCGGCCTGTCTCCTGCCTTCCAAAGATCCTGCTCCAGCGACGCCTTCCAAAGGGACCAGCGACCTCGACATCCTCTGAGGACTGCCCCTGCTTCGAAAAGACAAGAAACTCCCGAGGACAGCGGACCTGCTCCAAGAAAGGCTGCAACTTTGTTTCCAGCAGCCTTAAAAGAACCCTGCAAGCTCCCCGCAAGAAGCGTGAGACTTGCAACACTGCACCCGGCGACCCCGACTCGGCTGGTGGAGATCCGACACCTCAGGAGGGACCCCAGGACTACTCTGATACTGTGAGTACCAAAACCTGTCCCCCCTGAGCCCCCACAGCGCCGCCTGCAGGGGGAATCCCGAGGCTTCCCCTGACCGCGACTCTTTGAACCTAAAGTCCCGACGCCTGGGAGAGACCCTGCACCCGCAGCCCCCAGGACCTGAAGGACCGGACTTTCACTGGAGAGGTGACCCCCAGGAGTCCCTCTCCCTTGCCCAAGTGGAGGTTTCCCCGAGGAACCCCCCCCTTGCCTGCCTGCAGCGCTGAAGAGATCCCGAGATCTCTCATAGACTAACATTGCGAACCCGACGCTTGTTTCTACACTGCACCCGGCCGCCCCCGCGCCGCTGAGGGTGAAATTTCTGTGTGGACTTGTGTCCCCCGCGGTGCCCTACAAAACCCCCCTGGTCTGCCCTCCGAAGACGCGGGTACTTACCTGCAAGCAGACCGGAACCGGGGCACCCCCTTCTCTCCATTCTAGCCTATGTGTTTTGGGCACCACTTTGAACTCTGCACCTGACCGGCCCTGAGCTGCTGGTGTGGTGACTTTGGGGTTGCTCTGAACCCCCAACGGTGGGCTACCTTGGACCAAGAACTGAGCCCTGTAAGTGTCTTACTTACCTGGTTAACCTAACAAATACTTACCTCCCCTAGGAACTGTGAAAATTGCACTAAGTGTCCACTTTTAAAGTAGCTATTTGTGAATAACTTGAAAAGTATACATGCAATTTTGATGATTTGAAGTTCCTAAAGTACTTACCTGCAATACCTTTCGAATGAGCTATTACATGTAGAATTTGAACCTGTGGTTCTTAAAATAAACTAAGAAAAGATATTTTTCTATATAAAAACCTATTGGCTGGATTTGTCTCTGAGTGTGTGTACCTCATTTATTGTCTATGTGTATGTACAACAAATGCTTAACACTACTCCTTGGATAAGCCTACTGCTCGACCACACTACCACAAAATAGAGCATTAGTATTATCTATTTTTACCACTATTTTACCTCTAAGGGGAACCCTTGGACTCTGTGCATGCTATTCCTTACTTTGAAATAGCACATACAGAGCCAACTTCCTACATGTACACAAACCCAAAACAGGTAAGTAATAGTAAGAAAAGTAAATCAAACAGTGTAGAATTACAATAGGATGCAATAGGTGAACATCGGTCTAGGGGCAACACAAACCATGTACTACAAAAGTGGAATGCGAATCACAAATGGACCCCAAACCCATGTGAGCTTGTAGAGGGTCGCTCTGACTGTAAGAAAACAGTCAGGGTGTCCAAGATACCCCACCCCAAGACTCTGAAAAGTAGGAGTAAAGTACACCTACTACCCCAAAAGGACACAATAGTCATGATAGGTGGGTTCTGCAAGTACCACAAACACCAGCAAAGCACTGAAGACGGATTCCTGGACCAGAGGACCTGCAAGGCAAGGGGACCAAGTCCAAGAGTCGCGATAGTGTCCAGGGGGGGCAGGAGCCCAGGAAACCCCAGATGAAGGTGCAAGGAAGCTGCCTTTGGATGGAAGAAGCTTAGGATTCTGCAACAACGAAGAGGACTAGGAACTTCTCCTTTGGATGGAAGATGTCCACGGCGTGCTAAAGGTTGCAGAAGTGTTCCCATGCAGAAAGACTGCAAACAAGCCTTGCTAGCTGCAAGGGTTGTGGTAGAGGTTTTTGGGTGCTGCTGGAGACTAGGAAGGACCAGGATGTAACCCCTTAGAGGAGGAGACAGAGGGGGCACTCAGCAACTCATAGAGCCCCCACAAAAGCAGGCAGCACCCACAGAAGTACCCGAACAGGCACTTAGAAGATTTGTGAACTGGAGCTGGCTCAGAGTCACAAAGGAGGGTCCCACGACGCCGGAGGCCAACTCAGAGGGTTGAGCACTGCAGGACGGAGGGCTGGGGACCCAGGCTAGGCTGTGCATGAAGGAAATCCAGAGCAGGGTGAAGGCAGGTGACCCCCACAGCATGCACCACCAGGAAACAGTCGAGAAAGCCGGCAGGATGAGGTGCTACAATGTTGCTGGTAGTCGTCTTGCTACTTTGTTGCGGTTTTGCAGGCATCCTGGAGCAGTCAGCGGTCGATCCTTGGCAGAAGTCAAAGAGGAAAGTGCAGAGGAACTTTGGTGAGCTCTTGCATTCGTTATCTGAAGAATTCCCCAGAGGAGAGACCCTAAATAGCCAGAAAAGGAGGTTTGGCTACCAAGAATGGAGGATTGGCTACCAAGAGAGGTAAGAGCCTATCAGAGGGGGCCTCTGACGTCACCTGCTGGCACTGGCCACTCAAAGCAGTCCAGTGTGCCCCAACACCTCTGTTTCCAAGATGGCAGAGGTCTGGGACAACGTGGAGGAGCTTTGGGCACCTTCCCAGGGAGGTACTGGTCAGGGGAGTGGTCACTTCCCTTTCCTTTGTCCAGTTTCGCGCCAGAGTAGGGCTGGGGGATCCCTAAACCGTTGTGTACTGGCTTATGCAGAGATGGGCACCATCTGTGCCCATCAAGGCATTTCCAGAGGCTGGGGGAGGTTACTCCTCCCCAGCCCTTCACACCTATTTCCAAAGGGAGAGGGTGTAACACCCTCTCTCAGAGGAAATCCTTTGTTCTGCCTTCCTGGGCCAGGGCTGCCTGGACCCCAGGAGGGCAGAAACCTGTCTGAAGGGTTGGAAGCAGCAGCAGCTGCAGTGGAAACCCCGGATAGGCAGTTTGGCAGCACCCGGTTTCTGTGCTAGAGACCCGGGGGTTCATGGAATTGTCCCCCCAATACCAGAATGGTATTGGGGTGACATGTCCATGATCTTAGACATGTTATATGGCCATGTTCGGAGTTACCATTGTGACGTTATACATAGGTGGTGACCTATGTATAGTGCACATGTGTAATGGTGTCCCGGCACTCACAAGGTCTGGGGAATTTGCCCTGAACGATGTGGGGGCACCTTGGCTAGTGCCACGGTGCCCACACACTAAGTAACTTGGCACCCAACCTACACCAGGTGAAGGTTAGACATATAGGAGACTTATAAGTTACTTATGTGCAGTGAAAAATGGCTATGAAATAATGTGGACATTATTTCACTCAGGCTGCAGTGGCAGGTCTGTGTAAGAATTGTCTGAGCTCCCTATGGGTGGCAAAAGAAATGCTGCAGCCCATAGGGATCTCCTGGAACCCCAATACCCTGGGTACCTAAGTACCATATCGAAGGGAATTATATGGGTGTAGCATTGTGCCAATGAGAATTGGTAAATTTAGTCACTATCCTGCAGTGACAAATTTAGAAAGCAGAGAGAGCATAAACACTGAGGTTCTGGTTAGCAGTGCCTCAGTGATACAGTTAGGCACCATACAGGGAAAACATAGAGGGCACATACTATGAGCACTGGGGTCCTGCCTAGCAGGATCCCAGTGACACAGGGGCTAAAACATACATACATACAGTGAAAATGGGGTTAACATGCCAGGCAAGATGGTACTTTCCTAGTTACAACTCTATGTGAGCCCCTGGATCACCCAACTCTGTGTTTGTGTTTCTCTGGTGTCAGTGTACCTTAAAAAACCAACACTACATGGAAAAGCCAAGCTTTTGCCTTTGTACATTTTAAATTTAGCATGTAGGATAACTCAGTGAGTTGGATCCGGAAAGCAAGGCTAACATTCAGTCGCTGGTAAAAAAAAAAACGTTTATACTTGACCCATATGCAAAATGCTTCAGACAGGTTTGGGGCAGCTCTCCTTTCAAATGTCCTTTTCAGGCTGCTCGTCCAGACGCACGCTGAAGCATCTAAAACAGAGATACAGAAAGATGTGAGGTTTCTGTCAACAACCACAATGAAGTGTGAGTACAGAAGACATATGACTTGCACCCACCTAAAGGGCCTCTTCTGCTGACAAAATGGAATCTGCCATTTTACCCTCACCCCTACCACATACTAAAAGCAGTGCTTCAGGATTCCTGATCAGCTGGCCTGCTTCCCATAAATCCAAAGGACTTTATCCCTTTCTAAATTGGCGTAGATGGCACCGTGCTAATACTATGCTTAAAAACGTTGCTTGAAAAGCAGACATTTGAGGTAAGCAATTTTAGAGTGTCACTGGTATTGTAGGGTGCTCTCTACAGGAGCTGCTTTCCACCTAAGCTTAGGAACTAACCAGAGTCCTCTGCCTCTTTTTTCCATAATTTATGCAGCACTCTAAGCCTGAAAGGGTATTGTTTTGATTTATACTGGGCACTCCCTTGTATATTGGCGCACACTAATGACACATTTACAGATTCCACAGCCAAGCTAGAGGAAATCCCTAGGTTATGCAAGCACAGGGAAAGCTAGGATCCCAAACCAACACTATGACTACCTTGCTTGTCCCCTTTCATTAAGTGGACTTCGGTGATGTTGCATTACAGCTCTGGCGTGTGACAGACAGACAGACAGGTACAGGATGTTTTTTTAGTGGGCTGCGGACAGACATAAAAGACCCTGTAGGTCCCAGCATCAATATTCATTTTTTTTCCTTTACTTAGGCTTAACTATGGCAGGCACAGGCTCACTTAAAGTAGTGTCTCAAACTGTCCAAATTTAGAACACTTTCAACATTGAGGCACATGGAAGTTATTTATGAAAAAAGTAATTCAAAGTCACAGACTGAAAAGTTGGATAATGTCACTGGGGTACTACAGAACCTCTCTAAAACTGTAATCTATTAATTACTATTTTTGCACAAAATAAACCAAAGTTAAAAAGAGCTGGCTAAAATGTCAATTGTTCAGGTTCCTATGAACCTTGACAAAGTATTTAAGTCTCCATGGGCCACAGGAAATGGGTCTAGTAAGTTGCGGCTGAGGTTAGGAGCTACTGTAGGCTATTTGGACTAATTTCTCCATATGGACCAGTCGCATTGAATAATGCAATGGCCCTGGAGTACTTGGGGTACTGAGTAAGTCTCTCTTTTGGCAGCAGGTTGCCCCAAGCACTAATAATGGTGTCAGTGGTGAAACATCCCAAAGGAATAAGCTTCAAGTGGACCTTGCTGCCTCTCTGTTAGAGCTAGTGGCTTTCAAAACTCGAGACTGTATGGCTAGAACAGGTTCACACTAGGTTATGGATCCTATGATTTTGACAAATGATGCAACTCCCCTGACGCTACTTGTGTCACTGTAGTTATGCAATCAATTCCATGGTTGATGAACAGCTTGCTCAAGGGTTCATCCTGGAGGCAGCAGTCAAAGGTTACCTTCCCTGGAGGCAGCAGAGGCTCTGCAGACAGTAACGCAGTGGTTCCCCCTCCACCAAGTGGAATAGGGGAACTGCAAGCTTGGGGAGCATGAGGACAGACACTATTCAATGTTTCTCCATTAAACTCTACGGGCCTCATTTACAAGGCCCTTGCGCCGCCGCAGTGGAATTTTTTTTTATGCTGTGGCGGTGTTCAAACAACTCCAAATCTACAAAGTGACACTAGAGGCTTCTAGCGCCATTTTTCACCCCTGGGTGCCAGGTAAAGGCAATGATTTGCAATGTAGACATTCCCAGGCAAAAAGCCCTGCACAATTGACTCAGTGAAATTTACTGTATTTCACTGCGTCATTCTGCGCCTTCACTGCGTCAGAATTTTACCGCCTGCTCAGAGCAGGTGGTAAAAGTGAAGCAGGGCTTTTGTCTATGGGGCCTCCTCGCATTGCTGGAGTGGCATCATTTTTTTTACGGTACTCCAGCAAATGCGTGACTTTAGTGCCACAGATACGTCAGAATTTCTGACGCATCTGTGAAAACCTGCGCCATGGAGCTCTGCGTTGTTAATACAGTGCATCCATGGCGTTGTTAGGGGGTCTCAGGGCAGCGTAAGAAATCTGAGGCACCGAACCGATGCGTCGCTGGTAAATGAGGCCCTAAAGGAAGATCTAAGACACAAACGTATAAAGCTTGAATTGACAAATGATGTATTTATTATTCATTTGAAATGGTTGTTATTACAAAAAAATGAACTTAACACTTTTCTTAAAAGAATTATGCTTAAAACAACTACCAACTGTCATGTAAGTAAAATCTTGTTGTCTTGTTTGTGGATCATTTAAAATTGAACAAATAATTTGACTTCAATTGAATGCGTTGGTTGCATACCAAGTACACAGTAAGGACCAGTTTCAGTTAACGGTCCTTTTATTTTATTCAGTGCTCATCCATGTGACCTTTCATGTCAATGGTCTCTATGTCGTGAGAAAAAAGATAAAAGGTAGTGATATTTCTAGGTTTTTTCTTTTTGTCCTCTCCCTTTCTAGATCTCAGTGTTGTACCTTTCCTTCGTGTCCTTTCGAATTGTTGACGTCTGTCAACGCTCCCTGTGAATTAATTGTACCGAGGCCTTCTTCAGAAATGTTGGGTCTATTCGTACATTCAGGGCCACATTCTGTTTTATATGCAGTCCCTGGTTGATGTTCCACCGCAATAACGAGTGCAGAATACTGACCTGCAACTATAATGGGTGCAGAATATTGAAAAACACTATATAAAATGGATTACGTAAGAAAGAGACCCTCCTGAACCCTGAGCCTGACAATATACAGCTAAACATCCGTCAATTTCAGGTTCATACCAGACAAGTGAAAACAATTCTGTATATGGAGTTTCTGTCTGCAGCAGCAGGGTAGAGTTTGTGGGACTGTTTTTGCACCTATTTATTGAAGCTGCCTGGCTGGTAAGGTCTGTGAATTACCCCGGACATAGGAGCAGGAAGAAGGAATGGGAAATGGGAGGAGTGGGGGCATATTTCGAGTCCGCAGCTCTGTTACACAGGGCTCACAGAATACACATTCACAC
The DNA here is from genome assembly GCF_031143425.1 of Pleurodeles waltl. Classification (NCBI taxonomy): domain Eukaryota; kingdom Metazoa; phylum Chordata; class Amphibia; order Caudata; family Salamandridae; genus Pleurodeles; species Pleurodeles waltl. The sequence goes on along the minus strand of NC_090445.1, from coordinate 1,505,856,518 downwards.
CACCCACTCACTACAGAAGAGGTCTGAGGTACACAGTGATTATTGGGTTTCACATACTTGGCTTGGTAACCTTTACTCCAGGATTACAGCGATTCCATAGCCCTGAAAACTATAATGTATTTCCACCAAGCTTGACTGTCCCTGGGGCAGTCACGGCTCGCGAGATGTGGAAGGGGCGGGGTGGCACACAGAGGAGGAGGGGAGGAGGAATAAACATTTAGTTAATTTAAAAAAAACACTTACCTTCACTCGCCGCTGCGCCACTCCCCTGTCGCAGACTGCAGGCACAGACTCCCAGTCTGCCCTGCGGCCAATCCTGACGCGTCTCAGAGCAGTGTCAGGGTTAGCTGGAAGTGCCCAGCCAGGGTGCTCCCAAGCAGACTGGGAGCCTGTGCCTGCTCTCTCCAGCCTGGCAACACAGTGCCAGGATAGAGAGAGCACACTGCGCATGTGCACTGCCCCTCACTTCTCGTCAACCCCTGGCCCGCCACTTTACAAGAAAACAATAATCAACACAGTTTATTATAGTTTTTTTGTAAAGGTTTTGCAGCTGCCGCTGCTGGCAGCAATATGGGTGCGACACTCCTTTGCCCTAACGGAGGAGCCGCCCCTACCCTAAGGAAACTATAACTCACGCCCTTGCCATGCATAGTTTTCTTATCAATAATGTTATTGCAAACGTTGCAGTGATATCAGAGATGCTATACAAGATCTCATCAATGACATAATATGTGGCGTAATTACCTGTACGTGGCGAAGGCGCAAGTTATGGTTACCTTAGGGCGCGACTTATAGTTACTTGAAAGAACTCTAACTATAACTGCTGAATTTCTATGGACTTGTACGAGTAAATTCAGAACCTAACTATAACGTCCCTGTAACCTTTGTTTTTTTCAGTGAATTTAATTACTATACGTTATTCCAACCCCTGCCGTGCACGGTGGGGGTTGATCGCAAGCCCTTCTAACCACCTAACCCCGTGCCATGCATGGCCTTTGGCCGTGCGCAGCACAGGTTGGCCACAGGGCCTGTGTCTGTCTGTGGATGTGTGAGTGGGTGTCTGAGTGGGTCTGAAAGTGGGTGTGTGAGTCTATGAGTGGGTCTGAGTGGGCACACGAGTGTCTGAGTGGGTGTGTGAATGGGCACCTGAGCCTCTAAGTGCATGTATGAGTGAATTAATTAGTGTATGAATGAGTCTGGATTTTCTTTAATTTTTTTCCATAATCACGAATATTTTGTGAATAATTCACGGAAATTCGTGAAAATTCACGAATTTCCATGAATATTGCACGCCATAATGCACAATTATATTAAACCTATAATTTGTCCCTAAAACACACCTATATCACACCCCTGGGGTCAGGGTACCTTGACCCTGACCCTTTATGTCACTTTCTATTTGAATTTTCACCCCACGGGACCGTGTCCTGTGAAATAAAACGGCAGTCACAACTTTCTAGTCAGGTTGCGGTCAGTCAATTGCAACGCTTCTTTTTGCACATGTATTTGCGAGAATTGGCAAATTTTCACACATTATTCATGAAAAAAAATTGAAATATTCATGACCAGAGATATACAAATGTGTTTGCCGTTAAATATCTCCTAAACTACTGAATGGATTTACACCAAATAACAAAAAGCACAATCAATGTACCGGCAGCTTGCTTTCTGCCAAATTTGGTGTAGTTCCGTCCAGTGGTTCGGGCTGTAGACGTGTTGACACATCCTATGGGAATTAACATGGGAAACGCAACATTTTTTTAGCCCCTTGTTTCTCTGCCCCTGCTTGACAGATCACCCTGAAACTTCCTCTGCGCAACAAGAATCGCCAGGCCGCTTTTTTGGGAAAACTTTGTGAACATGCATCAAACGATGTCAAAGATAAAGGTAAGTGAAAAAACATTTTTTCTCTGGAAACAGGGTCCTAACTATAACTACCTAGTGGTTTCGGCTGCCTTTCTCACAAAGCAGAGGTGCCATCTTTGACTACATGTTTTAAAGCGCATCATCACAAACATAGAAAACATACTCCAAATTCTCGTTACTCAACATATACTCTCTCCGCATTTGATAAAATTATATTCATTATCAAATCTATCATTATTATTCCCAATCATCTTTAATTAAAGTGCAATGTGCATCACAATCAATTGGCCCCATGTGACATACTTCAGAAAAGCTATACTCGTGCATTTTTCAGCACTGTATTTCAAATCCAGCTTACATACATCACACTTTTTCTTAAGGTTTGTTGTCAAAACAAGTAAATGTTAGTGGTATAAAAGCTCAAGAGAGAGCTTCTCCTATCATAATTATTAATCTACGAGTGTTAATATTAAAAGAGTTGCGCATAACTTTTTATGTTGTATTCAAAACCATGCACAGTAATGTACAACCTTTTTGAGATAGCACCCCAGTTTTTTCCTTTTTCTCCATCTTTCCCTCTCTCTCTCTCTCTCTCATTCTAATGCCCTGTGTCTCTTTTCACTGTCTCTTTCAACCTTGCTCTCTTTATCCTATCCTTTTTCTCTTGCGGAGCAGTCATGGAAGGCAGAAGAAGAGCAGGAGGTTCTAGGGGAGTAGATGAGATGTAGGTAGTCCAGAAGGATATTGAAATAGAGCAGGCAGTCCAAAGAGGAAGTTATTGAAGCCCAGGGAGTGGCACTGGATGGAGGTAGGTCAGATGGCAATGGATTTTAGAGCAATGCAGGTGGCCTTGTATGGCAGATTGCCTTGAGGCTTAGAAGTAGACTGAGTCCAAAGTAGATAGAAGTATTCCTGGTGAATAACATAAGTGATCTGTGGAAAAAGAGGTATTTCAGGCAGTCACAGGGGACAGAGGCACGGCAGGCAGCCCGGGGGTGGAAATGCTGGAGGGGATATGTAGATCTGGAAGTCAATGGAGCAAAATAATTGGCCCTAGGGAGATATATGAGGTGCATATGGGCAGCCTTGTAGCAGAGAAACTGGCACTGTGAGTGGAATCCTGGCAGCCATTCAGTCCTCCAGCGGAGAGGTTAGTTACGGGGGCAGGGAAACCATGCAAACAAACAGCTCTGAGTGTGTGTGCGTGTATATACGTATAATCGATAGCTAGACAGATAGATATAGTTATATTTTACACAACACAGAAAAATATTAACAATACTATTGCAAAACATTAAAGAATTTACCAAACAAATTAAAAAAAACAAATACAAATATAAATAAATACTATAAAATTTAACTTTATAAACGAATATTATAAATTTATATTTAACCAATATTGGAAAATGTACTGGAGTCTGGGAATAATAGATATACTAGTCCAACCCCAATTTATACAACAGTACAGAAAATGTAGGGCTTCAAAGGGGTTAAATACATTATAACGACTCCAAACAGTGTAACAGTAGGGAAAATGTTGGACTTCAGAGGAGTTAAATTTACTGTCCCACTCTAGCTTGTGCAACATAAGGGTAAGCATTGGACTTCGTAAGGGTTATTTTACTATTCCCTTGTTGGAAAGTGGATTATTGGAAAGGGCAGGTAAGTACCTACACTTAGCAATCGGCCACAAACCCCCACTAGGTCCAGTCAAGGTCTCAATAAATTAATCCCAGCTCAACCCTTAGTAGCTTGGCACCGAGCAGTTAGGCTTAACTTAGGAGACAGGAGTGTGAAGCATTTAGAAATCACAAAACAGTAAATAGGTAAACCCAAAACACAATAAAAATCCAACACCAATTTATAACAATAGATTATATTTGTATCTTTAAAATGACACTAAAACGACAAAAATCCAATAAAGGGAACCGGAGATATGATTTTTTGAAGATTGAGGCCCTCATTACGCCACCTGCCAAACTCGTTCCGCCATCAGGCTGCCTGTGCGGCCAGAAAACCGCAGGCCCTATTAGGAGTTCACCGCAGGGCCGGCGGGTGGAAACAGCATTTCTGCCCACCGGCCCTGTGGTGAACAGGGCCTTAACATTGACGATGCAGCGAGTGCAGCAGCACCCGTCACGCTTTCCAGTGCCCGAAATTTGGGAAGTGGAAAGCACGACGGGTCTGTCCATGGACTGCGCATGCCCCTTTTCCGCCAGCCTTTGCATGGCGGGGTTACCGCCAAGCAAACGCTAGCAGAAAGAGGACTCGTAATCCCCAGGGCAGTGCTGCAAGCAGAGCTGCCCTGGCGGATTGAGACCGCCGAGACCGCCAGGCTGTTGCAGTTGGCGGCGATCTGACCGCGACCGTGGCCCTGGTAGTCTGGTGACCACCAGGGTTATAATGAGGCCCTAAATGTTCTCTAGCACATAGAAATCAAAAGCTTCACTCTGGACATCTGGTTGCGCTCGACGGGGCAAAGTCAAAATTTGAGGCCAACCGCGAAGGAGCCCTGCTCGGCTACAGTGAGCGGGAGGCCTCAGTTACAGTTTTACCTTCGGACTTAGGACCTCATTACGAGTATGGCGGTGTCAGAACAGCCATGTTGGCAGTGGCAGTCGTATCGCCAACAGGCTGGTGGGGAAGACTGCCAAATTATGACCATAGCGATATTTCCAACAGAATCTAGCCAAAGCACCGACGGCACCGCCACTGCGGTCTGGCCACCACAGTCGATGGTTGCCACTTGCAGGCCGGTGGAGACCATGTTTCCACCGGGCAGATTACGAGGTTGCACACCGCCAAGTATTCCACCGCGGTTGCACCAGCATGGAAACCCAGGCAGAAACCAACTGCATAAAAGGAAGCCATACTTGTCCAGAGCCCCCATGAAACCTGAACAACACGTCTTTCTGCAGCTCCTGCTCGCCCAGCGTTTCCAGAATCTGCGACGACAACAGCAACCGTAAGTACACACTCTTACCTGGTACTGTTGTAGATTGGCAATTTTTGTACACTCGTACAACAGACATTTGGGAAGGGGGTGCGAGGGCAGCACTCACGTAACTGCACACTTATGTGCACACTCACATACAGTCACACATCACTCGCATATACACAACAAACATGCCACGGTCACCACATACACACAGCATTAACACACACAGTTACACATGGAAACACTGCACAGGCCCACACTCACACAGCACCACACAACAACACAACACTTCACAAACACAACACAGCAGCACCATCTCCAATCACTTGGCAGGAACCCACAGGGGACACTACCCGGGGACAGATCACACATACATCACAACGTAAGACCAACAGGCAAAAAATTACATACAAATACGCAATCACACGACTTACAGATCGACTTACGAAGAACACTGTATCTAACATTTCATGCACATAACATGCACACAGTCAAAGCACACAAAGCCACACAGCACACCAACAAACACATCTCAATACAAACAACACACAATACCAACACAACAGAACCTCTTGGACACACAAATGTCCATCACACAACAGATACCATACCACTTTAATACAAAAGCACTGCACACAAGCTCACATACTGCCTAAACAACACACGCAGCCTAAGAACAACACACATACATACACACAACTAATGTCAGCCAGAAACAACTCCATACAAGGGAAGGAAATGCATGACAAAGATGTAACCAGGAAACCAACTACTTGTTGGTCCTAATAATTCTTAAGTTTAAAATTTTAAAAACAACAAAAGCCATAGGCCAGTCCATTTGTCCAACAGTCTGTATGCACACAGTGCACAGATGTTTGCCCCAAACTTGACTCCTGACTGCCATGTAACCTCCACAGGTAGGGGCATCTATGGGGCATGCAGACACTTCAGGGGTTATCTGGTGAGGGGGGACTGAAGGGAGGCTGGGTTTAGGTTTTGGTGGGGGGCCTTTGGGATCTAGCTCTTAGGTGGATGTGTAGACTTCTTGGCAGGGGGAGGGGCAAGGGAAACTGCAGGGGGGTCTTGGAGATGGAAGGGCCGGACTTGGGTAGGGACACAGCACATTTAGGGGAATCACGGGGTGGGAGAGGAGTAGGGAAAGGTGCAAACTCTGAAAGGAAATCTTTCTTAGACACACGGGGATGGTCATAGCAAAAGGGTTGGGTGTGGAGGGAGAGGGAGACGGAATGGTTGTAAGAGGTGTTGGTGTGAATGTCTTGGCTGCATGTTTGTGCGAGGTATGCTTGTGGGTAGTGGGTGTCTGTTGAGTTGGTGAGTGAGGGTGTTTATGCATCTTGGGAGGAGGTGGTGTGGAGGTGCTGGGGATGCCGCGGTGGGTGGGTGATTGTCTGTTGCGGTGGTGACTGCAGGTATGGTGGATGTGTTGCATGTAGGTGTGTCTGTGGATGTGGTGTCTGTGGGTGTGGTGACTGGGGTAGATGTCTGGGACCTGCTGTGGTGCTGTCTGTGGGTAGGATAGGTGTAGTGGCTGGATCTGTGAATGTTAGTGTGGTGTCTGCAGGTGGGTCAGGTGTGCTGTCTGTGATGCTGGGAGTGGTGGTGATGTCAGGGCAAATTGTGACTGTTGCTGTGTGTGCAGGTGTATGTTGCTTGTGTGGTTGCTGGTGGTGTGTCTTGTGGTGCTTGTGTTTGTCAGAGCTACCCTTGGATGTTGAGGTGGATGCATGCTTGTCTGTCTGTGTGCTTTGGCTGGGTCTGGGAAGAGGGGTTTGGGACTGGGAAGAGGAAGGTGGAAGGAGGAACAGTAGGCAAAGGTTGACTGGCTGCCATTAGTGTGGAGGCCAGAGTCTGAAAGGATCTCTGTAAGCCAGCCAGTGCACCATGTATGCCCTCCAGGAACTCATTACTCTGTTGGAGCTGATTTGCCAGTCCCTGGATGGCATTCACAATGGTCAACTGACCGACAGAGATGGACCTCAGGAGGTCAATAGCCTCCTCACTGAGGTCAGCAGGGCTGGCAGGGGCAAAGGTGCCTGCGGCAAAGGAGACGCCCACCCTCTTAGGTGAGCGGGCATGGCCAACTGGGCAGGGTGCTACAAGGAAGGTGGTGGAAGTAAGGGGGGTCGTTGACTGAGATGGTGCTGGAGAGGTCCGAGATGGGTCTGCTACTGCCAGGGAGTGTTCACTGGAGGAGGATTCCGATGATGAAGACATGGATCCTGTCTCCCCGTGGCACCCCCCTCGCCGTCCGGGCCACTGGGTCCCTCGGTGTCAATGGTATCAGCACTCCAGGTCCCGTGACCCGCAGCTTCCCCACTCGGCTGTGGCCCGCCTCCTTCACCTGCCAATGGTAATGGAGAGAAACAGTGAGAGACAGAGGGTCATTGCATTCTTAACATACACATACATTGCACAATACACAACATTAACAACACATCTATGTCTAATAAAGCCCCAGGTCGGAACCATTTAGAGCCTACATCATGTCACAACTACAAACTTCCAACAACCCTATATGACAACAGCATCAGCACAACATAAGGTAATAATCTGACCACTACATCACCATCCCATCAAATCAGTTGTAACACAAACTATTCATGCACAAGATGAATTGGCTACATCAAACGTCTCTCCCTATACAGATCATCACTATGTACCAACAAATTGTCCTTAAAAAAATGCTGTTAACTGACAACACAATATCATGCCTACCCCTAATCCAGACTTGCCCAGTCCATCACCAGTAGTCATGTTATATGAAAGTAAACTCATCTCACTTCAAAACAACACAGCATGTTGCTTTTCAATCACATACCTAACATGTGGTTCTGCCCATAACATTCACAATGTCGAATACCTCAGATGAAATCACTACATATGGCATACTCAAATTGTGAGCCTCATAAAATAACATAGCATGTCATACAAACATCTATCAAAAGTATCTAAAAAGGGTTAGAATGAATTTTGTGACACACTAATCTTACTTATTGACACATAGACAACAATTTCATGTCCAGCAATAGGGGCCTACGTAGAACACATAATACACCCATAGACAACCACAGGAGCATACCAACACCTTCAATACAATGGACACTAATCATGTGCATAAAAGCCACATACTATTCCACTATTCATGCTGAGTATAAACTTCTACATGAATAGATCAAAATACCTACATCACTAACAAATGTACAGACATGTGTAACCTAATACCTTATGACTGAAGTAACACTGACATAATCCACTACTAATGTAACCATGATTGACGTGTACACCTAGAGTCCAGCAAATAGACTCACAACATATCCCATTGCATCCAACATGTGTTTGTCAAAAGGAACCCCAGCTACACTATTAAATGAGGCAGAAATGAGCTGATCCATTACAAAATCTGTCTTAACTGCCTCAGATTAGCAAAGGTAAGTCTGGCAAAGAAGAGGCCTCAACATAACAATAGGCAAAAAGTACCAATTGACACATGATGTAGGCACAAAACAGTGTATGTTGCACCCACATAGGTATGGTACAGCCCTATGTAGCATGGACAAAATACATGGCCTAAGGGGTCAGCAGGCTAGCCACCTACCTTCTCAACCCCATATACATTGTAGAAAATGTTTGAAAACACATATCAATGGTATGTCTTGTACTGTTAATGCTTTATTACCACCATGCTTTTCACTATGTAGGATGTCCACCCTGATCAAACATCACATTTGCCAATCTATAGTTCAGACATAACAATGGGGACGCCTCCTTACACCTCAGAGGGAGAGTAGTAAGTAGGCCATGTCACATTCCTGTCTGGATTACAGCCTCACATGAAGTTCCCAATGATTTCAGAACACAAAATTACTTGGCCCTGTTACTCATCTATCAGACCCTATGTAGCACATAGAGCTAGATCCAGTGGAATAGGACTGGTCAGAGACAAAAGAGATGGATAACTTAACGATTGGGTATATGGACTGTGGAACAGTAGGTGGGAATGGTGACACTGCAGGTTGCACATATGAATAGCAGTGTAGAGGTACACAATGACACTTTCACATGTGCATCACCACATGCTGTCAAACTATGTGGTTGACATAGCCGAGTAACGTCCCTATACACAATACTATTTCCACATCTGTGTATCAAAGTTGGCAACTGTAGTACTATGCCTTCTTAGGAGACCCTTCACCTGTACCACTTACCACATTGTCACAGCTGAGATACATAACAGTCAAAGGCATAAACTTGTGTTAAGTCAGTACTTACTGCCTTGTGGCTGCTGTGCTGCCCTCAAACACCCATCCACCTCACGGTAAGCAACTGTCAAACTGCGGACCATTAGGGGAGTCAGGGTCTGACTGGCACCCCTCCCTCATTGGGAGGACATCCTCAGCTGGGCCTCTGCGGTCTTCCGGGCCCAGCATCTCCGGTCCTCCCACCGCTTCCTCTAATGGGTCTCTGGCTCAGCTGGCTGTGAACTCCCAGGTTCCACACTTACTTGGCGATGGCACGCCGTATTCCCTTTTTTTGATGGGTGTTGACCTGCATGGATGACACAGACAAACGCAAAAAGTCAGGTCCACATGCACCATACCAGCACAAGTGGACAGAACACTTCAGTGACAGCAAGCAGGCAAACATTACCATCCTCTCAGTTCACACTCATGCACAATTTAGCATCTGCATGCATCAACACCTTCACAACTTCACATTTCAGGTACACCATCATACACCCTACCTTTCACACATTGGTATACCATTGGACTCACTTGCTCCTCAGGTGCACCACATAGTTGTTCATTCAGGTGTAAGACCTCCTCCACAAGCTTGTCCAGCTCTTCTGGGGTGAAGCCTGGGGCCCTATCCCCTGCAGGACATGGCATGATAGCTCTCAGAGACAGTACACAGCAGCTCAGGTAGTGGAGGTCTTGCTGGCAGCAGTGTCAGGAGTCAAGTGAGCAATACTGCAGAAGATGGCGGGCACGGCCGCCATGTACAGGACCTCATTGCCGGCAGACATCGCCATTGGTCCAAGTCCACCAAAGGCAGCAATGTGTTCCAAAGGCAATTTCCACCACAGTTGTGACTTCCTATAGCCATGATGACATCCGCTGGTGGAGTTAGGTCATTTCCACATGTCCAGTACAGTAGGTCAGGCGGCAGCCATTTTTAGCACATTTCATGTATGGAAAGGTTTCTGAATCTGCGTCATTAACACATCCCTATATTGTGCTAATCATCAGTAAGTACTGCCTTCAGGTTTATTAGTCTATTTGTGCATGTGAGTAGTTCAAGCAGTGCAACAGAGGGATTTGTGGCGATATAAATGTACACCTATTCTCAACATCCTATGTGCATTGGTAATGTAGATAATGTGCTAAAAATGTGTTTCGCATGTAAAGTCCGTTGGACTGACAAACACTGACAGTCACAGATAAATATGCATCTATATTACATTAGATAATTGAGGGAATGTGCAACAAGTGGAGTGAAATAGGATGCATAGCAATATGCGATCCTGTAGATATCAGATGTTGTAACCAACCTCGATTGCAGATATGTGTTAGTTGTATATGTACATGTTCATTATGTGAGCATTGTTTGTGTCACATACAAATTTTATATGTTTCCACATAGTTACCCTGGCATGAAGAGAGGAAGACAACCTCCAGTGTACAGCCCACTAGTAGACCTGCACACCATGGAAAAGAGACATACTATCCAGACAAATCGGCTGAATAGGCAAACGATCATGGATCTTTGTGATCAGTTGGAGCCTCATCTGATGCCTGCCTTTCGCAATCCCTATAGCATACCTCCCATCGTTCAAATGATGTCAGTGCTACACTTCCTGGCCACTGGGTCCTTTCAGAATACAGTGGCCCTAACTGCAGGGATATCTCAGCCCATGTTCAGTCTGGTTTTGAAGGATGTACTGTCAGCATCGTTAAAACACCTGGACAGCTACATCAGGTTTCCCCAGCGTGTGGATTTGGCCTATGTGAAGGGAGAGTTTTATAGAATGGGACACATTCCACATGTGGTTGGAACCATAGATGACACCCATGTAGCCTTGGTTCCCCCCAGTGCCAATGAACAGGTATATAGGAACAGGAAAAGCTATCACTCCATCTCTGTTCAATTTGTGTGTTTGGCAGAACAGTACATTTCACAAGTCGGTGCAAAGTATCCAGGATCAGTCCATGATTCCTTGATCAGGCGGAACAGCAATTTCCCACTGGTGATGACACGACTCAACACAGAGAGAGCCTGGCTGATTGGTAAGCCAGATTTGACATGTGTGTTTGCAAAGTTTATCTCCTGCAGCACAATTTTGCATGTCCTCGATATATGTTTGTGTATTTCGACCTATTCGCTTACAGGTGACTCTGGCTATCTTAACCGCCCTTGATTGTTGACACCAGTGAGGTACCCAACCACGCCAGGGGAAGTCCACTACAATCAGGCCCACGGAAGGACAAGGTGTGTCATGGAGTGGGCTTTTGGGCTCCTGAAGGCAAGATTTTGCTGCCTGGACAAATCAGGAGGAGCCCTCCTCTACTCACCCAACAAGGTTTGTCAAATAATTGTTGCCTGCTGCATGCTCCACAATCTTGCCCTGAGAAGTCTGATAGCATTTATACCAGAAGAGGGGGAGCCAGCAGAACATGTGGGTGGAAATGCAGATTTGCCAAGTGATGATGAGCAAGATGAGGATGAAGCGGGAAACTCTGGGCAGATCTATCAATCAGTACTTCAACTGACTCAAGGTATGTGATGTATTCTTGATGGAGTGATTCAAATTTAACCTGGAGTTGATGGGTAGCATGTCACCTCCTTTTGACCATCAGCTATGAGGTTTAAGGTAGTTCCAATGCCTATGAGTGAGTTGTGCATGCAAACTGTAATTTTGTACTTTGGACAGAACAGAGTGGTCTACAGTGTCATGTTTTGTTAATGCACATGCAAAGTCACTCTTGTGAACATGAGTTGTCTGAACTGAGAAATGTTTTCTGCTATGTCCCATCACTTATCAATGTCAATCACATATTTGCGGGGTTCCAGTTTGGCTCCTCATCCTTGGCAAGTCACAGACAGTGTCAAAAGCAGATGGGAATTACAGGCAGACATGAGAAGCTGACATGGCTGAAACCAGATAATGATTGCAATGAGTATGTCTAGATCCTACCATGGCCCCTTGTGACAGGGGAAATGCCCCCTGCCTTCACTTGGGAGTGCCTGGTGCATCGGGTCCTGTGTGGACAGCTGTATGGGCCTCCAGACCAACAGGTGAGTACACCATGGGGACAATGCCAGCGACAAGGTTGCATGGAGATGTGTGTTCTGGCAGTTTGTCATTTGGGTGGGGGGTATGTCTGGTGGCAGTGTACATGCAGTGCTCCGGGTGATGTGTGTGCCAATGGAGATGGAAATGGACTTTGTGGGGCATATGTGTGACAAGCTGGATTGTATGGTTAATGATGTCCTCCTGTCTGTATTACCTCTGCAGGTCAGCGCCCATCAGAAAAAGGGATTGTGGTATGTCATCGCCAAGGTTGTGCGGACCCTGGGAGTCCATAGCAAGTGAAGCACCCACTGACACCCCTGATGGCCCGCATACTGGCGGTGGCCTACCAAGAGCTGAATGGGCTCTTGAGGGCAGCACAGCAGCCACAAGGGGGTGAGTATAGTGATCGTGACAACCATTTTTGTTGGCTGGCATGGGATCCTGGTGGTGGGTTTCAGTTAGTGGGTGCCCCTTGATGCCAGCTCAGACATTGCTGCGTGGTCCAGCTCAAGGTAAATGGGTGTATAGCAACATTTCGCAACCTAGCTAGGTGGCATTCCATGTCAAACAGGGCTTAGTGGGTCCCAGGAGGGTTGCAGTTGGAGGTGGTTGGCTCTCATCTTGCTGTGGTACCTAGCCAATGGAATGCCATTGCGATGCACAGTGCTCAATCCTGTGTGATTGTAATGTGTATGCCATCTGTGGTGTTGGTGCTGTAATTGACCCAGTGCTCCCTTTCTCTCTCCCCCCCTATTTTCTTCTATCATACTGTCTATCTGTGCATTAGCATCATCTGGCGAGGAGCAGGGGCACTGGCGACTGAGGGAGCTTCATCCCACAGGACCCAGGAGGCAGAGTCCCCCGACGCCAAGGGGACCAGTGGGACGGAGGGCGAGGGGAGCACCATGGCGGAGACAGGAGGTGACAACACTGACTCTGATTCCTCCTCAGATGGAAGCTCCCTGGTGGTGGCGGACACCTCTGGAACCACCCCAGCTACAGGTCCATCCGCCACCCTCATACCAGCACCACCCTCCCAGTAGCCCCCCACTGAGTTGCCCGTGCCCGCTCACCCAGGAGGGTGGGCATCTCCTTTGCCCCAGGCACCTCAGGCCCTGTCCCAGTGAGCCCCGCTGCCCTCAGTGAGGAGGCTATTGACCTCCTGAGATCCATCTCTATAGGGCAGTCAACCATAGTGAATGCCATCCAGGGGCTGGCATCCCAGATGCAGCAATGCAATGTCTACCTGGAGGGCATCCACGGTGGGTTGGCGCCCCTATAGTGATCGTTTCAGGCTCTGGCATCCTCTCTGATGACAGCCAGTGTCCCTGTTCCTACCGTCCCCCTTCCAACTACCACTTCCCAGTCCCAGTCTCCTCAACCCCAACCCATCCCATGCACACAAAACATCACACAAGAGTAGCACAGTAAAACACAGGCAGCGCACATCAAGCCACAAGCACTCACACAAACAACAGACAGTTGCACACACAACAACATCCACTGACTCCCCCTCCTCCTCCTCCCTCACAGTCACATCCACACTCAAACCTGAATGCACTGCATCACAGTCACCACCACCATCACCACATCAAGCAGCACACACACCTCACTTGCAGACACCTCCACAACATCCATCCACGCATCCCCTTTGTCCTCTCCCACCCTGTCTGCCCCTCCTAAGAGACACAAACACACGCACTCAGACTCTCAACAGCAATCCACCTCACACATGCACACTGTCCATGCACCTGCACCGAAGTCCACCAGACATACACCTCCGACAGCCACTCCCTCAACCTCCACTCCCATCCCTCCTCCCACATCCCACCCTAATGTCCCTAAGAAGCTTTTCTTTGCACATCTTGACCTCTTCCCTCCCCCTCCACACCCCATCCTGCACATAGGAGCAGAGTCCCAACGACCCAGTACAGCACCTCAGCCAAACAGTCTGCCACTGCTCCCACCAAATCATCAGCTGCTGGCACAAAGGGGCCCCAGAGTGTGACGGCTGCCACTCCTACTGAGAGCACACCTTTGAACTCAGAAAGGAAGGACTAGGGTGGTGAAAACCAAGGGACAGAAGAAAGGGACAGTAGAGGCACCACCTAGTCCTGGAGGCAAGGACACAAGTGACATGTCAAAGGCGAAGGGGACTCGTCACAAGAGGGGACACATGGATCCCCCCCACCACCAAAGAAAGGGAAGGTTCCCACTCCACCACCAAAGAAAGGGAAGGTTCCCACTCCACCACCAAAAAATGGCAAGAAGCCCACTCCACCAGCAGAGGGCACGGAACCCTCACCTCCAGCAGAGGCAGCCAGGGTTACACCTCCACCAGCAGTAGGTAAGGAGCCCTCACCTCCAGCAGAGGCAGCCAGGGTTACACATCCACCACCAGTGGGCAAGGAGCCCTCACCTCCAACAGAGGAAGCCAGGGTTACACCTCTACCAGCAGAGGGCATGTAGCCCACCCTCCAGAAACTGTTGGGCAAGGACCCCCCTTCAGAACCAATGGGCATGTACCCCACTTCAGAGACTGTGGCCTTAGACTCCCCAGCAGAGATAATTGGGCAAGGAACCCCATCCAGAACCAGTGGGCATGTTCCCTACTTCAGAGACTGTGGCCTTAGACTCCCCACCAGAGATAATTGGGCAAGGAGCCCCCTCAGGAACCAGTGGGCATGTTCCCCACTTCCGCTGAGGTGTCCACCCAACCCCTGAGGTGCCTGCCCATTTCCAACAAGATGCCCCTGCACAGTGGATTCCGGATTCTGTCAGTAGTCAAGTTGGGCCTTGGTCTGTGCCCTGTGGCCATGTGGCCCTTTTGTACTTTGGACTGGCCATTGGCCCATTCTGGACATTGACACCTGCATTTGCTTTCAAATAGACATTATGGTGGCTGTTGGCATCAAATTACAGTGTTCGTTCATTCTCATTGTGGTCCTTGTTTTAATTTGACGTGGGTCCTGTGACATTCGTTTTACTCTGCAGCTGGTTCTGTGTATAGTGTGTGGGTGAATGGTGTGTGTTGTGCGTGTGTGTGTCACTCTCCTTTTCTTCCCTCCCTCCCTTGTGTGCTAGGTGGCTGTACTCACCGTCGTCGTCTTCGTTGGCGTTGGTGTTCAATGAGGGCCATGGCGTAGGAGACTATCGGGAAGACTTGAAGTTCCAGTTCCATGGTGGCGGCGGTATCCTCTGTGTCCCTGAAGGTGAGTCTTTCGTCTTCTGTGCAGTGTTTCACCAGACTTTTGATGGCGTTGGTACCGCCCTGGAAATCCTGGCGGTTTGCTATTTCACAATATGGTGGGCGGTACCTTGCCTTCCGCCTGGCTGTTGATGGCTACCGTTGTGGTCAGTGGTGTTAACGCCCTGGTGGTTGGTGTGATACATTGGCTGACTATGGGAGGTATCACCGCCATGGTCATAATTTGGCGGTATTTACCGCAAGCTTGTTGGCGGCATTTCCACCACTTTAACACTCACCGCCTATGTCATAATGAGGGCCTTAAGGCCTCATTACAACATTGGTGGAAGTTGTAACCACTGTGGGGCCGCCAATGCGGCCGCACTCCCGCTGTGCCCATTATGACATCCCCGCTGGGCCGGCGGGCGGAAACAGAGTGCACCCGTCGTGCTTATCACTGTCTGCTATGCAGACAGTGGAAAGCAGTGTGGGTCTGTGCCTGGGGGCCCCTGTACTGCCCATGCTAAGTGCATGGGCAGTGCAGGGGCACCCAGGGGCCCCGCGACTCCCCTTCCCGCCAGCCTTTCCATGACGGTTCCTACCGCCATGGAAAGGCTGGCGGGAAGGGGACTCGTAATCCCCTGGGCAGTGCTGCAAGCAGCGCTGCCCTGGCGTATTACAACCGCCGGGACCACTGTAGCGGAAAACCACCGGTCCCAGGCGGAAGCACCGCAGTCAAAATACGCAAGATTGCACCACCAGCCTGTTGGCGGTGCAATCGCCAAAACAGCCCTGGCGGTCTTTGACCGCCAGGGTTGTAATGAGGGCCATAATCTTTAAAAGTTCATATCTCTGGTTTCCTTTATTGGATTTTTGTCATTTTAGAGTAATTTTAAAGATAAAAGTATAATCTATTTTTATAAACTGGCATTGGATATTTATTGTGTTTTGTGCTTTACTTATTTACTGTTTTGTGATTTTTAAATTCCTTACTTACCTGTCTCCTAAGTTAAGCCTAACTGCTCATTGCCAAGCAACCAATGGTTGAGCTGGGATTCATTTATTGAGACCCTCACTGGACTTAATGGGGGTTTGTGGCCTATTGTTAAGTGTAGTTACTTACCTGCCCTTACCAATAATCAACTTTCCAACATTTTTGGTGTGCAGTGGTGGGATTCAGTACTTGTGTTTTATATCACAATGCAGTTTTAAGTGAGGCAAGTTAAAAATCCTTTAAATTGACCTAGAGCAAAGGTATTTTTCACTTTTCAAATTTGTTCTAATTTTTTTAGCTACTTCATTTTTTATTTTTCTAAATTGTTCTGATCAATTGGTGCCAACGTTTTTTTTAAGTGACCCAAAAACATAGGGATACCATGGAGCTTGATCTGGCTAGCCTACTCCACTCTCTACAGCTGAGCTTAGGGTGTTGTGCAGAAAGAGGGAATTGCCTGCTTCTAATAACCTTGGGAAGAATGTGATGATTCACTCCCTTGAAGCCTTGGTAGTGCAGGTGGGGGCAGAAAAAGCTTCATTGATAGGAAGGGAAGGGGAAGATGTCCTTTCCAACCTCCAGGAGGAGGATGATCGCCTGTCCTTTACTTCAGTTGCTAGGGCCCCATTCAGAGCTAGAGGGAAGGGAGGGTCTGTAGTATCAGCCCAAGAAGAAGCAGAACTAGTCTTCAAGGAGAGGGAAATTGAGGCCCAGGTAGCCTACATAGCTTTGGAGGCAGAAAAGTTGCCCTAGAAAAGAAGAAGTGGGCAAAGAGTACACAAAGAGGTGGTGGCACCGGCACAAAAGTTGAGGAATCCAGGGGTGATGGGGTTTCGGCCTGACTTGCAGGTTTGTCCCGCTGAAAAGGCTCCGGAGCCCCAGACTTTTTAGGATTTCACTGGGGACTCGTGGTAAGGCAATCCGACGACGCTGAATCGAATTTGGCTTGCTGTTGAGGGTTGTCCGACATCAGAGAGAAAAAGCTCCCAAAAAGTTTCTAAGTCCGAACATGAAAAGTTGACTGAGGCTTCGCACGGAGTGGATCCGAGGAGGGCTCCAGTGAGGTCGGCTTCAATTTCAACTTGGTCCCGGACGAAGATTTCCATCCCGAAAAATTGTCTAAGTCCGAATGCAGAATCCTTGACTGAGATTTCCTGCGATGCGTATCCGTAGAGGGCTCCCGGGAGGTCAGCTTCAATAGGTGACTCTGTCTCGGTCCTGAAAATCTTCAAGAAAAAGTCTAAGGGCCTAATTACGAGTTTGGGCATCTGATGGTAAAACCGCCGCAGTGGCGGCCACCAAAAGACTGCCATGTTGGCAGTAACCGGACCACCGTATTAATAGTCTTAAAAAAAAAGCAACATTTCTGAAACCGCCAGGACACTGGAGGACGGAAAAGAGTTGGTACCACCACCACCAGCATCAGCCCGACATAAATCCTCCCATCATATTACGAACCACAAATCATGCCAGCGGTCCTACCATGGTGAAAAACCATTGATGGTGCGAACCGCTGTGGTCTCAACTCACATCACAATGAACACAGCACTACATTGGATAGTTTGAATACCCCACAACTGACACACATCCACACACACATTACACCTATACACTGTACTATATAACACACCCCTACACAACCCACAAGCTTTTGCAACCTGAAAACCACATGCAGACAAGCTAAATCATTCAGCGATATAGAAAAACCAAGATTGGGCATTCATATACATTTCACTAATCAATCAATCAATCAATCACAATATTTATAAAGCGCGCTATGTACCCGTCAGGGTTTCGAGGCGCTGGGGGGTGGGTGGGGGGCGTGGAGCGCTGCTGTTTAGCGGTCAAAGAGCCAGGTCTTGAGGAGCCTTCTGAATGCGAGGAGGTCCTGGGTCTGGCGTAGAGGTGTGGGGAGAGAGTTCCAGGTCTTGGCGGCGAGGAAGGAGAAGGATCTCCGCCGGAGGTCTTGCGCTGGATTCGGGGTACGATGGCGAGGGCGAGGTTGGCGGATCGGAGTTGACGTGTTGGAGTGTAGAAGTTAAGTCTGGTGTTGAGGTAGGAGGGTCCGGTGTTGTGAAGCACCTTGTGAGCGTGGGTGAGGAGTTTGAAGGTGATCCTCTTGTCTACCGGGAGCCAGTGGAGTTCCTTCAGGTGAGGGGAGATGTGACATCGGCGGGGTATGTCCAGAATCAGTCGGGCGGAGGCATTTTGGATACGTTGGAGTCGTTTGATGTCTTTGGTTGGGATGCCTGTGTAGAGTGCGTTGCCGTAGTCAAGTCTGCTGCTGACGAGGGCCTGGGTCACCGTCTTTCTGGTTTCTGTTGGAATCCACTTGAAGATTCTGCGGAGCATTCGAAGGATGTTGAAACAGGAGGAGGAGACGGCGCTGACCTGTTTGGACATGGTGTGGGCGGAGTCCAGGATGAAGCCGAGGTTTCTTGCGTGGTTGGCAGGGGTGGGCGGGGGTCCGAGGTCAGAGGGCCACCATGAGTCGTTCCAGGCCGAGGGAGTGCGCCCGAGGATGAGGACTTCCGTCTTGTCGGAGTTGAGTTTCAGGCGACTGTTGTTCATCCAATCGGCGATGGCTTTTAGTCCCTCGTGGAGGTTTGTTTTGGCGGTGAGCGGGTCTTTGGTCAGGGAGAGGACGAGCTGGGTGTCGTCGGCGTAGGAGATGATGCTGAGATGATGTTGGCGGGCCAGTTTAGCGAGGGGGGCCATGTAGACGTTGAACAACGTAGGGCTGAGGGAGGATCCTTGGGGGACGCCGCAGATGAGGTTGGTCGCTTTGGAGCGGAAAGGGGAGAGACGGACTCTCTGAGTTCTGTCGGAGAGGAAGG